>NC_069503.1:354794988-355107488 GCF_027579735.1 Bombina bombina | reverse complement strand
CATGTAAATATTGCCCAAATGACATAATATATTGTTGTTTACACTTGGTCCCATCCCCTCTCCAAAGTGTCCCATTTTATAGATGTAACTATACAAACAATATTGCAAAATCCAAACTATCCCAAATCCAAACCTTTCCTATTCCCAAGCAGTTTGGATAAAGGGTTTGTATCTGTAATCCCATACGTGTGTTGATTTTGTGATGAGAGATGAGGGATAAGAAGTAATAAAAACTGATATTGACATACCTGCTACTTTTCATGTATCACATATACAAGTTCTCTATGACCCCATGCCTGGTAATCAAGAACCTGGCTTTTGCCTTGAACGCCCATCTTATTAAAAGGATTGGCCCAAAATGTCTTATAAAGCATCACATATCTATTCTTTTCCTGACTTTCTAGCACCTCCTTTTTGTAATGAGTGACGCATATTCCATTATAGTACTTTGTTCTGTGTAATCCTTGTTACTTACAGGAAACCCAAACATTTTATTTCATGATTCAGACAGAGTTTGCAGTTTTAAACAACTATCCAATTTACTTCTATAATCTAATTTGCTTAGTTCTCTTGATATTCTTTGCTGAAAAGCATTCCTAGGTAGGCTCAGGAGTTGCTGCTGAATGATGCTGAATGATGGCGCTCATATATACCTCTTGCCATTGACTTTCCAATGTGTTCATCTAGCTCCTAGAAGTGAATTGCTGCTCCTTTAACAAAGGATGCATAGAGAATTAAGCAAAATTTAAAACACAAGTAAACTGGAAAGTTATTTAAAAATGTTTTGCTCTATTTGAACCATGAAATAAAAATTCCTGTCTGCAAAGTCTTGCTTCCTTAAAGTGACAGTGCACTGTAATTTTTTTTTCTGCCCTTTATTGTGTTCCCAATGATCCATTTTACCTGTTGGAGTGTATTCAATTGTTTACAAATAGCTCTTTACATTTATTTTGTCATTTGAAATAGTTGATTTTTCCTGTTGGTATTGGTTATAGAAAAGCTAACGCCTAGATTTAGAGTTTGGCGTTAGCCGTCAAAAGCAGCGGTAAGGGGTCCTAACGCTGCTTTTGACTGCCCGCTGGTATTTAGAGTCAGGCAGGAAAGGGTCTAGCGCTCACTTTCTTTCCGCGACTCGAGGCTACCGCAGATCCCCTTACGTCAATTGCGTATCCTATCTTTTCAATGGGATTTGCCTAACGCTGGTATTTAGAGTCTTGGAAGAAGTGAACAGTAGAGCCTCTACCGACAAGACTCCAACCGCAAAATAAAGTCAGTACTTAAGAGTTTTTTTGGCTAACGCCGGAACATAAAGCTCTTAACTACAGTGCTAAAAGTACACTAAAACCCATAAACTACCTATGAACCCCTAAACCGAGGCCCCCCCCCACATCGCAAACCCTATAATAAATTTTTTTAAACCCTAATCTGCCGCTCCGGACACCGCTGCAACCTACATTATAGTTATGAACCCCTAATCTACTGCCCCTAACATTGCAGCCACTATAATAAATGTATTAACCCCAAAACCGCCGCACTCCCGCCTCGCAAACACTATAATAAATAGTATTAACCCCTAATCTGCCATCCCTAACATCGCCGCCACCTACCTACAAATATTAACCCCTAATCTCCCTCCCGCAACGTCGCTGCTACTATAATACATTTATTAACCCCTAAGTCTAACCCTAACACCCCCCCTAAGTTAAATATAATTTTAATTAAACAAAATAAATTTACTATCATTAAATAAATTAATAATAAATTAATTAATTCTATTTAAAACTAAAAACTTACCTATAAAATAAACCCTAATATAGCTACAATATAACTAATAGTTACATTGTAGCTATTTTAGGATTTATATTTATTTTACAGGCAACTTTGCATTTATTTTAACTAGGTACAATAGCTATTAAGGGCTCCATTTATCAATCATTTGGGGAATTCTCCTTTCTGTTCTCCTATCAGTTCTCCACGGCTCTCCTTAGGAGAGGAGCACATGTGCGCCCATATTTATCATAAAAAAGTTGTTTTTTCTCCATGGGAGAGCTGAGGAGAGCTGGGGAGAACTAATGATACATTTCTCCAGTCGGATTAGTATCTTCTCCTTATTTATCACTAAAAATAAGCAACTATTCTCCATGTCAATCATATATAAACCAATAGAAATCTTTATACAGCCTTCCTAGTAGCTTTGTTAACGCCCCTCTTCAGCAAACTTTCATATAAGAAAATATATCTACATTTTCATTGTTTTAGTGCTTCAATTTTAGCGCTTTTTTATATCTTATTTTTATGCCCCAATAGATATCATTTTTGTGCTCTGTTATATATTATTTTGATGCTCCATTATATATATATATATATTTTTTACTCCATCATAAATTATTTTTGCGCTCCAATAACCATTATTATTGTGCTTTGTTATAGATAATTTTTGCACCTTGTAAAGCCCTTTTTTGTGTGTAACTGCTTCTACAACTGGTAGAGAATAGATTTCTAATGCTGTTCTCCACTGTAACTATGGAGAACTTTAAGGTAGGAACTTGCAGGAGAACTTTCAGTCCTCCACAGGAGAATATAAATGAGAAATTTGTAACTAGGAGAATTATGAGGAGAACTATATGAAATACGACTAAAAAGATCTAATTTAACCCTTTTTTTGGAGAACATGTTCTCCAAGGAGAGTTAGAACAGAGTAGGAGAATTTTACAGTCGCACTTGCCCAATTTTAGGAGTATTTTTGAATGATAAATAGGAGAATTATTTCTCATGAGAACTTTTAGGAGAAAATATAGGAGAATTGGAATGATAAATAGAGCCCTAAATAGTTAAATTACCTGTAAAATAAATCCTAACCTAAGTTACAAATACACCTAACACTATACTATCAATAAATTAATTAAATAAATTATCTACAATTAGCTAAACTAAAATACAATTAAATAAAATAATCTATAATGGGGGGCGTGTCCTAGCCGCAGCCGTTAGCAGTCGCATATTTGAGGAGCTCCTATTATAAACTTATAAAATATCGATAATTTCCTCTCCAGCCAACTACTTTCACTTCTAAGTTGAGAAACCGACAGAGGAACAGATAAGGATCTACTTGGTACTAGCCATTACCTTGTTTGTGCCGACAAAGCATAAAAAAGAAAAGCAACCTGAGCCTCCACAGATCGACGTCTGCGGCCTCATATCTTCTCTACATTCATCCATCCCCCCCCCCCGGTTTGTTAGCAGCCGGGTAAAGCAAACTCACGCTAGTGAAAACTCTATCTATTTCCTAACCCCTGAAACCTTGTAATCTGACATGGGGAGGGTTTTGCATTGGCAGCTTCAGCTTATGTTTGAAGTGCTGACACGACGGATGCATCGCAATTTTGATGACCTACGCCATACATTGCGAGCAGCCAGCGGCAAGGAGATACATAAACCCTCTGAGTCTGAAACGATAGAAGCGACAGACATCTCTACACAGAAGTGGAAGCCAAAACCAAGCAAACAGTGCCTCTCTCTAGAGCTTACATGTGATCCTACTACTGAAACAGCGGAGCTGGTAACCCAACAGGTGGCCTTTTCCCCACAAGTATTTGCAGCACCTCAAGACGGAGCCAGTGCTCACCCTCCGACTTCAGCCGCCAGTGATCCTCAGTGTAACACTATAGGGGAGATACCGGGAAACACCCGACCTGCAAAGAACATTCCAATTTCTAACAATGCCGGAACCGCCTCACTCATCCACGCCTGCCAGACAGAGGTTGCCATTCTATCTGCCCCGACCATCTCCTGGGTGGGTGCGGCCGACCCCCGGTGATGCGTTGAGGCCTTAGATAAGAATTCTACCTTGGTGGCCGAACAACGGATCATTATCTGGGGAACCGACAAAGAGGGATCACCGCAGATTCTGACATCTCACAGGGTGGCTGCCTTTTTCATCTTTATTCGGCTCGATAGGGATCAGCCACCTAGAAGAGGTATGGGCTAATTGCAAATACTCTCACACCTGAACGGAACAGTGGACATCTTTGTTCTAATCTGAAGCCCACTCCCTTTGAGTTTTTTTTCTTGTTTATGTAGGTCTTTGTCTTTGAACTCTTTCTGCCTATATGGGTCCCTATGTGTGCCCACTTGGACATTACTGAACTTATTGTGCTTAGTTCATTAGCCACGTGGACACTCTCTAGTATACTGCTGCATATCTATCTACACAGCTCCAGCTCTGGTCCTCCTTGAACCACAACAAAACAATAAAATAAACAATAAAATAAACTATGCAATCACCTCACTTCCAAACCCATTATAAAGGAACAGCTTTTTCACTTTGAATGTTCATATCCTATTGATGTTCTCCTTTAGTTTAATGTTTAGTTGGGGATATAGGTTCTTATATAACAAGATAGAAATGTTATGTTATAGTTAAAGAGTGATTAATGGGCCATAATGCTAGATGAACCTTAGCGGGTATTGTTACTTGATCTGTATTAATCCACCATTGTATATTATATCCACATTTGAACCTATGCTACACTTGAAACCTGGTTAGCTCAGTGCCACATGCGCATATATCCTAACTTGTTTGCCTACCTGATTTACCTAGGTCCATTCCATCCTCTTGCGTAACTATTTGAAGCTGACATTCTATGTCCCACAGTTAACCCCTTTACAATTGCACGTTAACACCCTAATTTACCTATACTCCTTTCCCCAAATGATTGGTTTTGGTACCCTCTCCATGTCATGGTATATTCACTAGCTCAATAAGAAATCATATTACAGTACATACCCCCACTTTCCCGCATATGAGTGGCTCTTGCCCACTGCTCTTCTTTCCCTATACCCCCTAAATAAAGGGGACAAAAAAAAAAAGAGGTTCCATTTTAAAAACAAGAGATTAGCCATTAATTGTTTTAACTTGATATTTCAATATTGATTTGTCCGCTTGTATGATGACTACTTTCACTGTATCTGTAGAACACTATGTTAAGAGATCTTTAAATTGAACTTTTACTCAACCTGTTACCAGACCTCATAGTTTAAGTTGAACTCAAATGACAGATTTTACGGATAATATTGGCTATATGTTGTCAACCACTTGTATCCATGACTAAACTATAAACCTGGTTGTAATATATTACTTTTGAAACCTCAATAAAAAATATGTTTAAAAAAAAAAAAAAATCTATAATACAAAAAAAACAAACACTACATTACAGAAAATAAAAAAAAATTACAAGAAGTTTAAACTGATTACACATAATCTAAGCCCCCATATAAAATAAAAAAGCCCCCCAAAATAATAAAATGCCCTACCCTATTCTAAATTAAAAAGTAACCAGCTCTTTTACCAGCCCTTAAAAATGCGTTTTGCGGGGCATTGCCCCAAAGTAATCAGCTCTTTTACCTGTAAATAAAAATACAATACCCCACCCCCCCAACATTAAAACCCACCACCCACACACCCCTACTCTAAAACCCACCAAACCCCCCTTAAATAAACCTAACACTAACCCCCTGAAGATCTCCCTACCTTGAGTCGTCTTCACTCAGCCGAGCCAAATTCTTCATCCAAGCGGAGCAAGAAGATGTCCTCCATCCGGTAGAAGTCTTCATCCAAGCGGGGCAAGAAGAGGTCCTCCATCCGGTAGAAGTCTTCATCCAAGCGGGGTCTTCTATCTTCATCCATCCGGAGCGGAGCGGAGCCATCTTCCAGCCAGCCGACGCGGAGCCATCCTCTTCAAACGACGAATGACGGTTCCTTTAAGGGACGTCATCCAAGATGGTGTCCCTCGAATTCCAATCGGAATTAAGGTAAGAAAAATCTGATTGGCTGATTGAATCAGCCAATCAGATTGAAGTTCAATCCGATTGTCTGATCCAATCAGCCAATCGGATAGACCTCGCATTCTATTGGCTGTTCCGATCTGGAAAAAAAAGCCTCGTTAGCACCGCGGGTCTTTACCGACAAAACTCTCTGAATGTTGGTTTTCTAAAATGTTTTAGGGGACCTAGCTGTACTGACAAGACTTCTTATATTTGGCTAGATTACAAGTGGAGTGCTAATTTATTGTGCACCTTCAATTGGGCAAATTTGCCATTTGCGGGTACGCAATAAATAACCAGCCATTACAAGTGGCTGGTTATTGCTACCACAAGCTTGCAGTAGCAATTAACAGTTATAAAATTAACCAGAGATCAGATCTCTAGGTAATTTTATAAATGTGCCCTAAATACCCCCAAAATACAGTGTAGTGTATATTATTAAAACATTTTTAATAAAATAACTTGTAATCTGGCCTATTATCTCTTATCGAGCAGAGAACTATAGATCACCAGGCTCTTAGTATTGGTTTCACTGTACATACAGTGAGAGATAGGATAATGATGATTTTGTTTAACTAAAGATAAGTAATGTAATGAGGTCTGCTTTGCGTGCAAGCTCAGCCCAGTTGGATTTGGTTGTAGTTTTGATTAGCAATGACAGCTATTTTATATACACAAATAAAACCAAACAAGCACTTCCCATAACTATGCCGCTGGTATAACAAGTCATTGTAGACACATTGGGCTCCATTACATATGCAGCGTCACCCGCAAAATCGGCGTAGCATACAAGTTACACCCGTAGCCCGCAATATTTACTCCCATAAACTAACATGGTATCGTGTCGCAAATCGGTATCCGATATTCAGCGCAAGGACTTACGTGGCAAAAATGGAGAAATCTTACTCCATTTTCACCTCGCTATACTTAGGCAGCCACAGCAGGCCTTGAGCTGAGTATGGGAGCACCGTAACTCCCGAAACTGCCTGCAAAAATAAACAAACACCTAACGCATGCGCAATATCTAGCTAACTGTAAACCGCCAACGCAATAACTAATAAAATATAGTAACCCCTATATCCGCCATCAAACCTACACCGCAACTACAAATAAAGTATTAACCCGTATATCCGCCAACCCCAACATCGCAAACTACCTAATAAAACTATTAACCCCTAATCCGCCATTAACCCACAAAGAAAACTACCTATTAAAGTATTAACCCCTAAATTGCCAAAGCCCACAACGCAATAAACCTATCAAAGTATTAACCCCTAAACCGCTAAAGCCCTCAATGCAATAAACCTATCAAAGTATTAACCCCTAAACCGCCAAAGCCCACAAAGCAATAAACCTATCAAAGTATTAACCCATAAACCTCCAAAGCCCACAACACAAATAATTAAATTACTAAAGCCCCCTAACCTAACACCCCTAACCTAACACCCCCTAAATGAACCCAATTAACAAAATACTAAAGTTACTAACTATTAAAATAAAAAAACACTACTTTAAAAAAAAAAAGTTAAAGGGACAGTCCCTTTAAGCTACAATTACATAAAATAAAAAAATCTAAGATTACAGAAAATAAAATAAAAATATCAAATTTAAAAAAAAGATACCTAATCCCTATGAAAATAAAAAAGCCCCCTCAAAATAAAAACACCCCCTAATCTAATGCTAAACTACCAGTAGCCCTTAAAAGGGCTTTTTGCAGGGCATTGCCCCAAGATAAACAGCTATTCTACATTAAAAATACACAAAGTCCCCCCAACAGTAAAGTCACCCCACCCACCAAACCCCCCAAAATAAAAGAACCAAACACTAAAAAACCTAAACTACCTATTGCCCTGAAAAGGGCATTTGTTTGGGCATTGCCCTTAAAAGGGCATTTAGCTCTTTTACAAAGTGCCCATCCTAATCTAAATAAATAAAATTAAAAAAAAACAAAAAACAAAAACCTAAGTATAACCCCCAGGTTAACACTCACCATTCCTGAAGTCTGGCGGAGAAGGTCCTGTCCCATGCGGTGAAGTCTTCTTCCAAGCGGCGACCTCTTCTTTCTTCTTCCAGGAAGAATCCGGCGGGGAAAGGAGGGCAGAGCTGAAGACCGATGACCGCAGAGCTGAAGACCGGCGACCTTGTAACTGAAGACTGGCGACCGCGGAGCCATGGAGCGTGGAGGATCCTCTTCGTATGATCACTGCCGTACACTGGATAGTGAATTCAAGGGACGCGATTAAAAATGGGGTCCCTTTAATTCCTATTGGCTGATTTGATTCTTCAAATTAAAATCAGCCAATAGGATGAGAGCGACTCAAATCCTATTGGCTGTTCAAATCAGCCAATAGCATGAGAGCTACTGAAATTCTATTGGCTGATTTGAATAGACAATAGAATTTCAGTAGCTCTCATCCTATTGGCTTTGTATCAATGTCATTTCTCCACCTATATCTGATTCAAATAAAAATAGAGAATTCTACAAAATATGGTTTTGGTGCACAAGCACAGTTTGTGGTTTGCAATATAGATTGCAGCATTTTGCACTTGCATAGATAAAGGGAAAAGCAAAGATTAATGCGCCCAAAAGTTTACTGTATCATTGTCCTCTTTGTTGCTGCAGTTTTTTCTTAAACCTTGTCACAGCTCGCTGTCTAATCACAACTTCTGATTAGTGCTCCCACAATGGGTAAAGCTGATCATGCACATAATCCTATATAAGAGATACATTGATGATTTTGTTTTGTAGAGTGCCAATGAAGAAATTATAGTTCAGTGGGTTACTGTATTAGGTTTTCCTATGAGGTTCAAGATGAGAGACATTAAATCCCAAATAGATTTGTTTGGTTTATTTATCATTAAGGATGTAACCATTTATTTTAAGTGCATAGAATAAGCTCCACTGTGAAGGAAGCCAGCATCATAAAGACCTTTAAAACCTTATAGAACAAAGGAAATACAAATAAAAAGTCCCCTATAAAACAGTCTACCCTAACATATGCATATGGGAAAAAAAACAACAAAAAAAAAACTTGAAAACAGTTTAATTCAAGAATAATAATTCTGCAGGAAATGTGTTGCAGGTTCAGGTACAAGCACAAATTAGCTTTGAGAAGACAACAACAAATGCCAGTAGCAAGAGTCAGTCCAGTTGTCAGTAGTCAGGCCAGGGTTCAATACCACAATAGCAGTCAGGAACCAAATGTCACAGCAAAAGGGTGAGGCAGAAGAATAATCCAAATTACTGTTCCTATGGTTGTTAGCCAATAAATCAGTACAGTATGTACAGGCAAGGATAAGACAAGGAGCATAAGCTAGGAAATATACCAGGGTCAAGATCAGGAGAATAGATCAGAAATAACAACACCATGACTTCTATAGAGAATAACCAAGCACCAGACTGGCTTTAACAGGGACCTTTAAACACCTCCTCCATAGGTCATGGCACCAAAACACCTTCAAGGTCACTTCCGACATCAAGGTCACAATTAGTGCAGGAAATACAGTTGACATTTTCAACAGAAGAGGTCTGCAAGTCCTGAGCACTAAACTTAGTGCACTTCTTGGGTCCACCGCTGACATAGGAATACACAAAGGGCCCCTTGTGCTTTCAACAGCTCTTGCATCTCAACTTAGCAAAGCCCCAGTAAGCCAAGAAAAAAATGACTTCACTTCTAGAATTCTCATGGCCAGCCCCTCCACATACCTTGTGTTCTATCCCTCAAGACTACTTTACAATAACAAAAATTGAAATAAGCCTTTGTACACATGTTTCCTAAGAGTTTTAATGTAATTATTGTGTTTTCGCATTGCTAGCAATTCTTGTTTGATGTGCAATTGATGTTTATGGAAGAAAGTGATAGGTCCTCTGGCAACCTCACATTCTTAATTACAGTGAGTAAAATATATTTAATATAAAACACTCTTAAATTATGAAACAACAAAATTGCTAGGGATTTTTTTAGGAAAATGTACAACTTGGCTGTCTATTATTATTATTATCAGGTATTTGTAGAGCACCAACAGATTATGCAGCGCTATAAACATGGGCATTATACGAGATAACATTTATAAGGATCAAATGGGTAGAGGGCCCTGCCGAGGGTTGCACTGTTGTAGTTGGCTCTTATGAAGGTGGTCTACAAACAGCTGGGCTCATAGGCTTACATGCTAAGGGGTTCAAGGGGATAGCAATGGAGTTAGGAAAGGTTAGTGTCGGTTGTATGCATCCCTGAATAGTAGAATCTTTAGAGAGTGGTTGAAGCTTTCAAAACTAGTGAAGAGTCTTGTGGAGCGGGGCAGAGAGCTCCACAACATGGGAGCCAGTTTGGAGAAGTTCTGTAAATGGGAATGTGAGGAGGTAACAAGAGAGGAGGTAGGAGATTGTGAACAGAGCGAAGGGGACAGGAGGAAGAGTATCTGGAGACAAGGTTTGAGATGTAGGGGGGAGCAGTGCAGTTGAGGGCTTTGTATGTCAGAGTGAGGATTTTGTGCTTAATCCTGGAGACAAGAGGAATCCAGTGAAGGGATTGGCAGAGAGGTGCAGCAGATGAAGAGCGACGTGTAAGGAAGATGAGCCTTGCAGAGGCATTCATTATGGATTGTAAAGGAGCTAGGTGGTAGCTAGGGAGACCCGATAGGATGGAGTTGCAGTAGTCGAGGCAGGAAAGGATGAGAGAGTGGATTAAAATCTTAGTTGTGTCTTGTGTAAGGAAATGTCTAATTTTAGTGATGTTTTTAAGGTGGAAGCAGCAGGTTTTAGCCAAGGACTGAAAGTGAAGAGTGAAAGAAAGATCTGAGTCAAGTGTGACCCCAAGATATCGGCATGTGGAGTAGGGGTAATGATGGAGTTATTGACAGTTATAGAGAAATGGGGAGGTGGAGATTTTGGAAGAAGAGGGGGAAATAAGGAGCTCAGTTTTAGAGAGATTCAGCTTAAGGTAGTGAGAGGACATCCAAGATGAGATATGAGAAATACAGTTAGTGACACGGGTTAACAGGGAAGGAGATCGGTCTGGTGCAGAGAGGTAGATTTGGGTGTCATCAGCATACAAATGATATTGAAACCCGTGGGACTTTATTAAGGAACCTAATAAAGACGTGTAGATTGAGAAGAGAAGGGGACAAAGGACAGAGCCTTGCGGTACCCCAACAGAAAGTGTTAACATAGCAGAGGATGACCCAGAGAAGGCTACACTAAAGGTACGGTTAGACAGATAGGAAGAGAACCTTGAGAGAACAGTGTGGCAAATGCCAAAGGATTGGAGGGTTTGGAGCAAAAGAGGGTGGTCGACAGTATCAAAGGCTGCAGACAGATCAAGGAGGATGAGTAGAGCGAAGTGGCCTTTGGATTTTGCTGTAAGTAGGTCATTGGTAACCTTAACTTCTCCTGTTACTGTGGAGTGATGGGGGCGAAGTCCAGATTGCAGTGAGTCAAGGAGGGAGTTTAAATGTAAGGAAATGGGATAGACATGCATATACTAGCTTTTCAAGAAGCTCTGAGGCAAGAGGGAGTAGGGAAAAAGGGCGGTAGTTGGATGGGGAGGTTGGATCGAGAAAAGGTTTTTTGAGGATAGGTGTTACCAGTGCGTGTTTTAGAGATGAGGGAAATATACCAGTGCTGAGGGAGAGTTTGAAGCAAATACAATGAAAATATTAAAAACACTATGGCCCAGATTATAAATGCAGCTTAAAAATTGCGGTGTTATGGTGCTAGAGCATTATACATAGTGGTCCAATTTTTACTTTCATATTACTAGTTGAAAGTAAAATGTTAATGCTCAAAGGTGCACTAAAATCTGATGGTATGGTAATAAACTTCTATAGCATACACAAGGAATTATGAGAAGCACGGAGTGTATTACAAGCCTAAGTGGTTTATTGGATGAACAATCCAAAAATAGTGGTAAATCACAAACAAAGTGGTGGAGGACAGTGCCTCTGGGGTAAAATACAGTGGATGAAAAAGAAAAAGAGGCTGTCATACACTACGGCTAAAGCGTTTCGGCATTAGCCTTACTCATAGCCAAGCTAAAACTCAAATCTCAAATGTGAAATTAGAAACACTAGACTCCATCCTGATTGGACACTGGGTTCTCACACACTCAAGTAATGTAGCCAATCAGGTTCACATACACTCCTTATGCCCCCTCCTGTGTGGGTATCACCTAACAAGCCTTTCATAGACCGTTGCAGTGATATTTACAAACTCCTAGGTGAATCTCACTGTATTTGGCACCAAGGGCGTACATACTCAAAATTGGAAATGGCAACAGCTGTGAGCACAGTCTCAAAGCAATATTAGATATGTGTCAGGGTGCCAGGAATCAGACTGAGACAAGAAGTGCAAAAATAATCACACCTTTATTAATAGCAAAAAATAATAAAAAGTCCACAAGTCAAATAACAAGCCAGGAGTCAAAACCAGAGCTGGTAGTAAGACGAGCAGGAGTCAGGAGCCAAAGTGAGTAGTCAGACAAGCTGGAATCAGGAACAAGGAGAACAGCCAGGGATCAGGAACCAGGAGGGACATCAGACAGCCAGGTAATACATAGGAACTGGAACTTTCACAAACAGGTCTGAGACAACGCAAGGGCAAAGCATACTGAACAGAGGCCCTTTAAATAATAAGTGATGACATCACAATTCTGAGACTGCAACCTGTCTCACATGGATGATGTACACTAGTCTGGCCATAAAAGGGCATGCAGGAAATGAGCAGCATCACACACTATGCACCAGAGTCAGCAAGAGAGGTGAGTAAATTGGCTGACAGCAGCACATGACAAACAAAGCAGGGAAAAAATCCCGACAGTACCCTCCCCTCAACGACCCCTCCCCCGCGGGAGGACAAAAGGCTTATTGGGGAAACGCACTTGGAAGGCATGGAGGAGGGCGGGAGCATGAACATCAGAGGAGGGAACCCATGAACGCTCCTCTGGACCGTAACCCCTCCAGTGAACCAAATACTGTACGTGGCCCCTGGACATACGAGAGTCAATAATGCTGCTGACCTCATATTCTTCATGGTTGTCAACAAAGATAGGACGGGGACAAGGCAACACAGTGGTAGACTGATTACAAACCAATGGTTTCAAGAGGGAGACATGAAAAACATTGGAGATGCGCATTGCAGGAGGAAGGTCAAGAGTGTAGGCCACAGGATTGACCCGTCGGAGTATTAAAAAAGGACCAACATAATGGGGAGCCACTTTATTGGAAGTCACACGAAGGTTCAAGTTGCGGGAGGACAGCCAAACCCTGTCACCAACCTGGTAGGAAGGCGCGGGCAGACGCCTACGATCAGACGCCTACGATCAGCCTGGAACTTTTGGCACTGCATAGAACGATGAAGGAAATCTTGAATCTGCACCCACGTGGAATGGAGTTGATGGAGATGCTCCTCCAAAGCCGGAATACCCTGAGACATGAATGAATCGGGCAACAAGGATGGTTGAAATTTTGGGGGGGGGGGAGTAGAGCACAAACAGCCAGGAATACCAAACTCCTAACCGGGGAATAGATCCTTTGTTCTACTCATAAAGTATTAGCAAAAAAAAGGGGGGTTAGTTAGGGGGCTAAAAGAGCTAAAGGTATAATGATGTAATAAAGTCATGATTAGAGTGTGTAAAAGTATATTTATATAAGCTGTCACACCCGTATGCGTATCTGAGGAATTCAAAAATTAATGTAGCACCAATCTGTGATTTCTATAATGGTGGTGTAAATAAGATTACCCTATAGCTGCCACATGTGCAGAGGAATGCACTGAGGAAATGCAGCAGGGAAATCGGTTTACACCCCAGAGGTCAGATAAGGCATATAGGGCAGAACTAAATAAAAATAAGAAGCAGAAACTTCTATAAATAATAATGAATTGTTAGTGCAGGAAATATAAGCAGATGAGGTGTAATTGAACCTACTGAAAATAAAGTCTTATAGAAAAATATGAAGGTTGTATATTGTCGAAGTAGCATAAAATCTCAATAGGAGTGGAATTTAGGTGCAGGATACCACAGCATAATACTTATGAAGTTTAGGGCTTACCGGAGATCAAATCGTTGAGAGAGCTGTGCGATACAAAGTGTGGTTACAGAGCGCTGTGTCAGTCCGACTGTGCTGAAGTTGGCGTGTGACGTCACCGCCGGCTGGCTTGGAGGTGCGTGGTTGTATCCCAGCTGACTGCCGATGCAGTGTAATCCGGAGCAGAGAAAATACAGAGCAGTAGAGATGACAAAGTCTTAGAGAGCGCTGTGGATTAATAGTAGAAAGTAATTTTGTCAAATGCTGAATCATAGGAATGTGAACAGCGTTCACTTTGGCAGTTTGTGTGATCAGGTCGCGTGGATCCGTCTGTTGAAACAGAGTACACAGCAGGAGTTGGCTTGTAGTGTATCAGAGGTATAACTTCAATACTAAGCAACTTGTGAAGTGGGAGGCAACCTTAAATAGGGTGGAGAGGATAAGGTGAGCAGAAAATTAAAGGAACAGTGATTACTGACAGGTAGTATGAGAGGAATCCCTGACATAAGCATACACCGATGGTGGATACAATTTATTACAATACAATAAAATCAGTCATAAAAAATAATCCAAAATAGAGATAATTCAAGCGTAGGGACGTCTCCCTAAATAAATACACAAACTTATAAAATTATAAAAATCAAGAGTATTCAGCACATAGGACAAAATAGCTTCTAAAAAATTAAGCAACAGGTGCTGCACTCAGATAATATAGCGGACAGAAAATATATTATACGCATAAAGCGCTATATTATCTAGATTGTAAGTTCCCACAGGAACAGGGCCCTCAATTCCCCCTGTATTTGTCTGTAAAATTTTGTGTCTTATCGTATTGTTTCTCCACTGTACTGTTATCCTTGTACCCATGGGCAGCGCTGCGGTATCTGTTGGCGCTTTATAAATAAAGAATAATAATATTAAAATGCAATAGCAGTCAAGGTATTACAAAGATGAATAAGATAGCATTTGCTAGTTTGTATAAAACAGACAATTGATGGTATCATAAAACAAATTGTGGCAGCAGGAAATCTTCACAGTGCCGTCTTGTATCAGTAAAAGTTCATTAGTTTGAAATGAATATCAAAGTTGATACACAGTAGGTAAAGTTTTCACTCTGAGACAAATATATGGCTTATATAACAGTTCTGTGATACAGTGCTCTTTGACAGAGTGAAACGCATTGAATGCTGTGACTATCTATCATCTTTATACACTTTGGCCATAATCTAAAGGAACTTTATAACCCGGGTAGGGATGTCGCGAACATAAAAATTTTGGTTTGCGAACGTCTAACGTGAACTTCCGCAAATGTTCGCGAACGGGCGAACTGGGCGAACCGCCATAGACTTCAATAGGCAGGCGAATTTTAAAACCCACAGGGACGCTTTCTGGCCACAATAGTGATGGAAAAGTTGTTTCAAGGGGACTAACACCTGGACTGTGGCATGCCGGAGGGGGATCCATGGCAAAACTCCCATGGAAAATTACATAGTTGATGCAGAGTCTGGTTTTAATCCATAAAGGGCATAAATCACCTAACATTCCTAAATTGTTTGGAATAACGTGCTTTTTTTTTTTTTTTTAAATATTCTTTTTATTGAAGACAAAGAAAAAGCAATAAGGTTACATGCATATTATCACGAAGCCATATAGACATGAGAATATACAGGGATGTAAAATTATACATAAGCTAGATCTGTAGGAATGTTTATAATACACAAACTTGCCAGTGAAATATATTCAAAATTCTCAAAGTAAGTCAAGTATAAACAATAGTTATGGCATATATTTCACAATATGTAAATAGCAAATGGTCTTCATGTGTCTTCCTTATTTTTTTTTTTTTTTTTAATAACACAGCAAAACAAGTTTTTGTAATATATAAGTAGTGTGGTAAAATTGAACATACTAAACTTAAAACTTGTAACTCAATTTGTAAGTGAAGCTTAACAGTTTCGCTTGACAAGGTAGTAGAAATAGAGTCAATTTTATAGTAAAGTGACAAGCTACACACAGAAACATAGAAAATAGATGGGATAGGTTGCGGTACTGGTTAGAAAGACCGCATAGTTAGGCCTCCTTACCTAGGAGGAACATTATAAGATGGGGGGGGGGAGGTGGTCATTGGAATGTGAATTGAAATTTAGACTAAAAACCATGGCTAGAGGATAATTGTTAATAGTAAGGATTAACAAAGGAGTAGCTGGGCGTTTGAATAAGGTGTGTATGATAGAATATGCTTCACATTAATATAATATCTGGTAGGAGACTAGTAGTCAAAGGAAGCGTATAAAATATAGGGCATCCATTAGATAGAAAAGCTGCATAGTTGTCCCTCTTAGTATAGAGGGTGCATTATATTATAGCGGGGGGGGGAGGGGGTATTTTGTTAAATAGGAGATATATTAAGGAGGGGGAGGAGGGGGGGAGAGGTGGTAAATTGAGTATGTTGGGCCAAATATTTAAGTAAAGCGCCATATTACATAAAAGGGAATAACAATGGTGCAGGACCTGCCTGCTCTAACAACTGTGTAAGGGAAACTGTGTATATGACTTCTAGGCCTTTTTACTGAATTGTTGACATCATTTAGGCAAGGGCTATATGTAAGTTGGAGCGCTAAACAAATGGGCCAAAGGTAATAGACTTAGGCCTCGCTTCCATTGAGTCGTAATTCAGTTTGCGTGCACTCGCAAACCGATAAATATGCTGTCGGAAGCAATATCGTTTATCGACTGTTTCCAATGGCGCGTTATACCTCAATATCGGCAGCCGGACTTCGGCTGCCGAAAAGATCTTCGCGTCCCATAGAAAGTAATAGAAGCCGTTAATCGATAAATTATACCAGGTTTCCAATGAAAGCGCTAACCGTTAATACATTGTCGGAGGCTGTCGATACATTGAGAAATATTACCCCCAGCTCAACTAGGTGTAAAAGAGGAAAATTGTGCTTTCTGAGACCTATTTTCTATTTAAATTATAAAACTTGCAAATAATGCAAGTGTTTTAATGTAGAAATAAATTGTTATAAGTAATATTTATTGTTGTCTCATGTATAGAAATAGTTGAACTTATATTCTAATAGAAATATCAATATATATTTAAATATAATAATATATGCAAGAACATATATACAGAATGCAAACTAGACCTATGCCTAGGGCAGCAATAAATATTACTTATATTTATGAAGTGTTAAATATAATTATATTAGAAAATAGTATTTGATTATTAAAAATATGGATAAGTGTTTTTTATTTTTCTTGAGAGGCGATCACAGGTAAGAAGCACGGACGTTAAACGTAAATTCTATAGCGTAAGGTCGGGTTACCTTAGCAACTAATTGATTTTCAAGAAATCCGACGTTAGATGGAAGCGTTAACACAACGTTAACTTACAGCTACACGAAAAGAGCGACTGCGCGCAACACGCTAATCTTTTCAATGGAAACCTGGTACTAAAATGCAGCCGTAAATTACTTTTAGCTGTCGGCCGCTTCGGTAGCTTACGGCTCCATTTTTAACGACTCAATGGAAGCGAGGCCTTAGTAGGGCACGGGGTATGGTTGCAATTGTGGGAATCATGTAAAGGTGATATATTTAGAGTGGATCATGTTCTGGAACAGAAAAAATTGGGACATTTACATAGATTGTATGCTAGGGCACAAATAGACTATAGTAGTTAGGATGGGACCAGCTTAAAGTGCAATACATATAGCTATACATAATTGTCCCCAGAGCTACGTGGAATCTAAAGTTGAAGTTGAGGCAGAATGAACTGCAAGGTGGAGCATACCAAATGTTAGGACGCAGCCTCGGCCGCTGGCTACGTCTGTACTGTATAGAAATAGATAAACCCACTATATAGCTGCACTAATGTAGTGTGTAGACTTTATAAGTATTCTATATGACCCCATTCACAATTCTGCCAGATTAGGAAGTATATACAACAGCAGGACCCATCTAATAAAACATATAGCATCTCTGAACACTTCAGTACAGTAACAACAGGAGGGATGCACTGAGAAAACACACATTGCATACATATGTCATATTAAAAACAAACATAACTCTATAAGCAGCGATTGTGATATAACGTGTGCAGCACACAGAGCCTTCACATAGACCTAACGTGCAAGACATAACTTAAGCTGCCATGTGGTGCCACAATGCCCAGGGTATCACAATAAGTAGAAATGTATTTGAGCACATTTTGTAAGGTTTAGGTGTAATATAATACATTAAACGCTATGGCACAAGTGGCTCCTATATAAATAACACATGGACAGGAAAATGAATATAATCTCAATTGCAACACAACGGTTGTAGATATGGTCATGTGACAGACCTAATCTCAAACTCGCATGCATTTCTGTTACTCTCACATTCTGAAGCATAAATATCTGGTATGGGACAACAAACAGGATAACACAACAGTCATAGAGATCATGTGACTAGAATGAATGGGAGGTTGCTACTAACATGGGATTTGGGTTTCTACTTGAAGGAATAATAGTAAATATGAACCCATAAGTGTTCCATCCGCTATAATTACCCCATTTTCTGGTTATGATCAATTACCACCTTTGAGGGTAAGGGGCAGAGAAACCTCCACATATAATATAACATAACATAAAGGTACCCACAGATATAAGCAGCAATGTCCTTATATACTTCTCTTAAACTATCCCCCAAAGTCTCATGTAATTACAGTATATTAGCTTATATAGGGAAAACATATAGCTTAGGGACTTCAGCAAGTTTTAACCCAGCACACAGTAAGGGAAAGTATTGGGGAGGGTAATATACAAGCAGCAATCGCTTAGTTGGGCACAATAGCTTATATAGAGATGTGAGAAAACATATAATATAGAGTATAATCATGCGATCAAAAAGAAGATGGTACTTAAATATTGACAACACATTTCTCAACTCGTAGAATACTTTTTGTAGCCTATACAGTAAACATATGTGTAATGCAGCAAATGCCCCAGACCACTCAAATAAAGTAAATGTTTAAAGGGAAATCTGGGGTATGTCCATGTACATCATATGTCCTTTCTGCACGTTTTAGACCTAATGTAGTTACCATCCTTTTAAGGTAATAAACAGTTAGCCCTGCAATTAGTTTGTTAAGAGTAAATTTCTGAGAATAGGGGTAAATTTCAATAAGTACTACTTTGCGTACATTAAACAAGCTAGGGAGTAAAACTGCGAAACACAAAGAGATCTTAGCAATAAACATAGGCTCAACAGGGCTTCCTTGCAAATAATAAGTGGTACAGTAAGTAAAACACGACACAACGCAAAAGAGGTAATATGGCAAATAATTAAATGGCTAGGCAGCAACAGTTTCTTAGTATCGTGCAAGCTACATATTTAAGCAGGCTAAAATATAAAGACATGCATGATCCCCATATCAGTATACCTATAGCTAGGTCAAAATATCTATATTCTTATGTGAACTGTACATTATGTTCTCAAGAGGCTATGTTTTGTAAGCGGTAGTAAACAATAAATCCGCTAACTCCAAGAAATAAGTATACTTCCTGAAAAGCAACTATCAGTAGAGTACATAGAATTGGCGGCAGCATAAGATATTGAGTGTTAGTCCTTGTAACTGAGGATATATGGATTAATGCAAGCTTTAACAGATATTCAGCTCAAACAAATAGAAGTATACTGTCGCCAGAGGCTCCGCCATATCTATCCTATTCCAGTCTTAAAATGATTCAGGGAGACTCCCCAATCTCCATCACACTGATACGAGGCATCTGAAGCTGTGGGAGACACATCAGTGTTACCGCTAACATCGTTAGGGCTGCTGAAGGAGCATAATAGTAGAGGGGCTGTAAATAGGTCCGTTACGCTGCTTAGACCAACTGCGAGGTTGGGAGACCCGCTCCCCCAGTCTGCTTCCTTATAGGGCATCTTCCCTCTTCGTGAGAATTCTGGCCACAGCTGGAGGAAACTCTGCTTCTTAGACACTAAAGGCGCCCGGTCTGTTACAGGAGCATCGGCAACCACTAGCTCTGTAATTGCACTTGCGCTGGTCAGGGAAGGTATGTTCACCTTCTTGTGCAGGGTAGGGCTGACAGCCGGCTCGGCAACTGAAGGTGTTGTACTCGCGGTGTTCACTGCCCCATTGCTCTGTGGAACATGTGTAGGGGGGGATGGATGCCGGGGCCCCGAAGCATCACACCCCGCCCAAGCATCTGTATAGACATGATATTGGGGGTTACTGTTTGCCAAGTCCATTTCAGCCTGACGAACCGCCATTTCAAGCGTGTAATCAAAGGTTGCTCGGTAGTTGTCTAAAAGATTACTCAGTTCCCTTAGTATACATGCCATTGCTGTCATTTTGTGGTCTCACTGCAGCTGCCAATCCACAACTCAGTAAGGTAACGGCCAGTCCAGTTTTGGCCTCCAGTTGTCTACCGCGTGGGTAGAAAGATGGCTGCAATCTAATGGTCTGTTCAGCGAGGCAGATCAGGAGGTTAAGGCTTCATCTGAGAGCTGCTGCGTGCCTCTGCCTCAGTACCTAGAAGCTTCAATGTTAATGAGATTTGCTTTGTAATAAGGTTTATGGACCCGAGCGGCCATCAAAGTTAGATATTATATATATAAGAGCCGGAGCTATTGCGATGTGCGACCGCTCGGATCCAAAGCTGGCTCCGCCCCCGGAATAACGTGCTTTAAAACATCAGGTATGATGTTGTATCGATCAGGTAGTGTAAGGGTTACGCCTGCTTCACAGTGACAGACCAAACTCCCCGTTTAACGCACCGCAAACAACCGCAAACAGTCCATTTGCACAACCGCAAACTCCCCATTTGCACAAGGTTGGATACCAAGCTAGCCATGTCCCGTTCCTTGTCCTCACTGATGTCATTGAAGGTCTCTTCCTCCAATCAGCCACGTACAACACCAAGGGTCCCCGAAAGGTGACAACAAGCCCCCTGGGATGCCTGCTGTGTTTGGTCTTCCACCTCCTCAAAGCCACCTTCCTCCTCTGACTCCTCTTTTTCAGACTCATCTCTCTGCGTTGCCTCTCTCTGCGTTATTATAAGGTGTGTTAAGTAGTACTATTACTATCAGTTTAATCCCTGTTACATCCCCTATCAGGGGACGTGTATATGGCATCGATTTTAGGAACCAGGAGATGGAAAAAGATGCTTGGTTGGTCCTCCTACTTCAAATTTGGGGCACTGCGCATGCAATCTAATGTGCCACCAGATAGGAGTGGTGTGTTAAGTAGTACTATTCTTATCAGTTTAATCCCTGTTACGTCCCCTATCAGGTACAGATATGAGTGGCACTGTGCACTGGCAGAAGTTGGCAGAGTAGACGCTGTAGGCCTGACACACACGCTTGCAGACAACTAACTGCTATTCAATCTATTACAGTCAAAAAAAAATTGTTTTTTTTAAATGTACACTACTGTTACACCAGATATGAGTTGCACTGGAATGACACTGTGCCCTGGCAGGCAGGCAGGCACTGAAACGCACACGTGTGAAGGAAACTGACTACTATTATTTCACAGTCAAAAAAGTGTTGTTTTTTTTTAAATGTACACTACTGTTACACCAGATATGAGTTGCACTGGGGTGACACTGTGCCCTGGCAGGCAGGCAGGCACTGAAACGCACACGTGTGAAGGAAACTGACTACTATTATTTCACAGTCAAAAAAGTGTTGTTTTTTTTTTAAATGTACACTACTGTTACACCAGATATGAGTTGCACTGGGGTGACACTGTGCCCTGGCAGGCAGGCACTGAAACGCACACGTGTGACGGAAACTGACTGCTATTATTTCACAGTCAAAAAAGTGTTTTTTTTTTTAATTTACACTACTGTTACACCAGATCTGAGTTGCACTGGGGTGACACTGTGCCCTGGCAGGCAGGCACTGAAACGCACTTTCAATACTTTATAATGATATTGGCCCATTGATATCACTACTATATTGACCTCTACTGGTCAAGGGTGGCATGACGTGCAAATTAAAAACAAAAATTAAAATGTAAGGAGGCCTCAAGAGAATATTTCCATACTTACATCATCCAATCAGGATGATGTTACATACAGACATAGAGAAAATTCAATCATGTTCTAAAATATATATTTGCATTATAGTTCACTCTGCAAATGCTGGAAAATAATTCACAACAAACATCAACATCTTTCCAACTATACTTTAAATTCATAGTTAGATGACTATAAGAGCCCCCCTTATTTATTTAGTAGCTCTTCTCTAAGTTGAAAAAAGTATATATATATGGGGGGGACAGAGAGTGATAACTCATTGTACCCCAAAAGAATACATATATATATACACATAGATACACACATATATACATATACACACATATGCATACATATATATATATATATATATATATATATATATATATATATATATATATAGAGAGAGAGAGAGAGAGAGAGAGAGAGAGAGAGCAAGAGAGCTAGCAGGGCATCAATAGAAAATAGACCAGTCAATTTCTCGGTTCATCCCCTTCGGTTCCAAGGTATCCAATTTAAAAATCCAATAGGATTCACGTTGTTTCAGTAACAGAGTCCTGTTACTGCCCCGCCTAGGGGTCTTAACATGATCGATAACTTGGAAGCGAAGTTGACTCACATGATGCCCTGCTTGCAAAAAATGATATGCTACTGGGGCAGTCAATACCTTGCACCTAATATTGCTTTTATGTTCCGTGATGCGGTCCCCTACCCGTCTGGTGGACTCGCCCACATAGGCACGCCCACACGGACACTTTATTAGGTAGATTACAAAGTTGGTATTACAGGTGTAATAATCCTTAAATTTGAATTTATACCCAGTTTGAGGATGTACAAAGTGTGGGCTTCTAATGATGGAACCACAGTTTACACAACCCAAACAGGGAAAACAGCCCAAATTCTTTTTTGTAATGTATCCCTGTTGAGGTGATCTGCCAGGGCCCACATCAGCTTTAACAAGTGAATCCTTCAGACTCCTATTACATTTATATGCTGGCATTGGGTAATGGCAGAACTCCTCAACATTAGGCATGCAGTTTTGTAGAATAGCCCAATGTTTACGAATAATTCAAGTGATTTGCTGACTTTGTCTGCAATAGCTAGAGACAAAAACCAACCTCTTTTCCTTATCATGAGAGGATTTGGTTTTAAATAGCGTGTCTCTATCAACAGCAGCCACTGTCTGTATGGTATCTTGTACCAGTTTCACTGGATAGCCTCTTTGAATTAATTTTCCCCCATCTCAAACAGTCTAGTCATAGATTTATTAGGATCATCCACAATCCTTTTAACCCGAAGCATTTGGCTTCGTGGGAGAGATTTTACAAGGGTAGTGGATGAGCACTATCATGGTGAAGAAGGCTATTTCTATCAGTTGCCTTTCTGAACAGGTCAGTTTTAAAACCCATACCATGTTTGATCACAGTGACATCTAGAAAATCAATACTGAACTCACTCCACACAAGCTTAAACTGTATATTATTGGTAGAGTGATTTAAGTCAGCTACAAATGATTCCAGGGCCCCAACGTCGCCCAGCCACACCCCAAAACTATCATCAATGTAGCGCCACCAAGTGGCGCCACACCGACGATATTCTGGGTGTTGGAAAAACAAATCTCTCCTCAAAGAGGTTCATAAAAATGTTAGCATAATTAGGGGCGACGTTGGAGCCCATGGCGGTTCCCTGTTGTTGCATGTAAAACTGATCCTCAAATAGGAAGTAATTGTTGTACAAGATAATTTCCAGCAATTGCAGAATGAAATAAATCTCAAGGATAGAGTATAAACCACTTAAGTGTAAAGCACTACTTACAGCCCCGATACCACCGGCATGTGATATAGATGTGTAAAGGCTGGTGACGTCGAGGTTGAAGAGTATCACCTTGTCTGTGGGCAATATCAGATTATGAATTTTAGTCAAAAAATCGTTAGTATCCTTTATGAAAGTGCATGACTGCTCCACCATTGGTCTCAAAATTTTATCCAAGTAGATGGCTATATTAGAGAAAATTGAATTGGTACCTGCCACAATGGGGCAACCAGGTGGAGCAGTCATGGACTTATGGAACTTGGGGAGGACATACATCACTGGAGTGACAGGATCCTTCACCTGCAAGAATTGACTAGTTTTCTTATCAATGATATTCAACTTCAGTGCAGCATCAATTGTAACCTGTATCTCTTGTTTTAGTTTAAAAACTGGATTATATGAGATAGCGCTGTATACAGATTGATCACTGAGCTGACGATAAATTTCCTGCTTATATTCAGACTTATTAAGAACAACAGTAGCACCGCCCTTGTCGGCCGGCTTCAAAATGATACTGTTGTTTTTCCTAAGGCTGCCCAAAGCTTGATAATCTGTTTTAGAAAAATTGCCCCTTTGTGCATGTCCCTTTAATTTCTGTTTATGCATATGTTGTTGCAATTTCTTAAGATCTGATAAAACCAATTGCTCAAACATTTCTATGCCATGGTGCGTGTGATGTGGATAAAACACACTTTTATTTCTCAAGCCTAAATCACCTATTTTCAGTGAGTGGTTAAAGACAGGATTAACAATCTTTTGAACTGCTACTGGAGTTACAATACTATTGTTACCATTAGATATAGAAGTAACATTCGGTTTATCTTCCCCCAGTCCAGAATATACCCCCTGGGGTTTAGTGTGCCAATATTTTAGCCTGATATTTCTAAAAAAACGAAAGATGTCCTTATAGGTCTCAAAAACATTACAGTCACTGGAAGGACAAAAAGATAAACCCCTTTGTAGTACTGCTGCTTCATTAGTGTCCAAGTTGTAATCTGAACAATTAATCACTATGTCTTGCGGGACCTCGTAGCTCTTATCACTTGAGACTTTGTCCCATGCTTCATCTTGTTTGTTTGAGCACCGCCTGTGCTTACGGCCCCCACGCTTCCTGGAATACCTTCGCTGTCGCTCATGGTAAAATCCGACGAGTCTGAGCCACTGTTGCTCATTCCTCCCGGTTGATTCTGTTGCCGTCTGCGTGAACCGGAAGGGATGCGTCGCGTCTTACCCTGAGGGTCATAGATCCACCGGTATACTCGATTGGATGAGTAGTCCTGCTCATCACGCTGGAATTTCAGCCGCTTCCGTTCTTCAATACTTTTCCTCATCTCAGCGAGCAGATTCCGACTATCAGACATCAACTTGTCAAAGCTGTCAGCAGAAGTTGTCTGCCTCAATTCATCCTCCAGTTTTGTGATGTTGGCCTTGATTTCCTCATATGTATATATGTGTGTATCTATGTGTATATATATATGTATTCTTTTTGGGGTACAATGAGTTATCACTCTCTGCCCCCCCCATATATATATATATACTTTTTTCAACTTAGAGAAGAGCTACTAAATAAATAAGGGGGGCTCTTATAGTCATCTAACTATGAATTTAAAGTATAGTTGGAAAGATGTTGATGTTTGTTGTGAATTATTTTCCAGCATTTGCAGAGTGAACTATAATGCAAATATATATTTTAGAACATGATTGAATTTTCTCTATGTCTGTATGTAACATCATCCTGATTGGATGATGTCAGTATGGAAATATTCTCTTGAGGCCTCCTTACATTTTAATTTTTGTTTTTAATTTGCACGTCATGCCACCCTTGACCAGTAGAGGTCAATATAGTAGTGATATCAATGGGCCAATATCATTATAAAGTATTGAAAGAGTTAATATGATGAAGCAATTACCTGGCCCAGCCTATTTAAACAGGTGTGGTGTGTGTGTTTGTTATCACATGACTAAGGGGTACTGACCCCGAAACATTGTGGTTTTCTGTGTCTGATCCTGTTCAAATAAAAATTGGGATTTTGATCAAGAGGAGTTACCCTTGTTCTTTTTTATACTCTATTGTTGCTGAGTGTGGCAGTCACTCCAAAGGAGTACCCTCTACCCTGGGTTTGTAGCTGGTGCTGGATTACATTCATTCTACATATTGTTTTGTCTGCCCAGTCCGTGCACTGCAACACCCTGCAATGTCTACTAAAGAGGATATTACAGGCTCTCAGACTTTTGTATACTCTGATTTGGAGGCCTCAAGGATAACAACCCTAGTACGTGGGTCACAGATTTTTTTACATACAGCACCTGCTGATGCAGCAGGGACACAACATGAGAAACTCTCTAAACGCCTGTTAGCTTATGATCTCCATGCTGTGACACTCGCTGAATACTTCAGAGTGAAGCGCATCCCACAGGGATTGCGCATGAACACACGTCCCACTTTACTCAAGGACAACTCTGAATACTGCCGCAAATTTGAACTCATACTTAACAAGTGCTCTTTCGATATTATCGTCCTCACAGTGGAGTACTTACAATTGGAGATTGAGGAAATCAAGGGCAACATCACGAAACTGGAGGATGAATTGAGGCAGACAACTTCTGCTGACAGCTTTGACAAGTTGATGTCTGATAGTCGGAATCTGCTCGCTGAGATGAGGAAAAGTATTGAAGAACGGAAGCGGCTGAAATTCCAGCGTGATGAGCAGGACTACTCATCCAATCAAGTATACCGGTGGATCTATGACCCTCAGGGTAAGACACGACGCATCACTTCCGGTTCACGCAGACGGCAACAGAATCAACCGGGAGGAATGAGCAACAGTGGCTCAGACTCATCGGATTTTACCATGAGCGACAGCGAAGGTATTCCAGGAAGCGTGGGGGCCGTAAGCACAGGCGGTGCTCAAACAAACTACGAGGTCCCGCAAGACATAGTGATTAATTGTTCAGATTACAACTTGGACACTAATAAAGCAGCAGTACTACAAAGGGGTTTATCTTTTTGTCCTTCCAGTGACTGTAATGTTTTTGAGACCTATAAGGACATCTTTCGTTTTTTTAGAAATATCAGGCTAAAATATTGGCACACTAAACCCCAGGGGGTATATTCTGGACTGGGGGAAGATAACCCGAATGTTACTTCTATATCTAATGGTAACAATAGTATTGTAACTCCAGTAGCAGTTCAAAAGATTGTTAATCCTGTCTTTAACCACTCACTGAAAATAGGTGATTTAGGCTTGAGAAATAAAAGTGTGTTTTATCCACAACACACACACCATGGCATAGAAACGTTTGAGCAATTGGTTTTATCAGATCTTAAGAAATTGCAACAACATATGTATAAATAGAAATTAAAGGGACATGCACAAAGGGGCAATTTTTCTAAAACAGATTATCAAGCTTTGGGCAGCCTTAGGAAAAACAACAGTATCATTTTGAAGCCGGCCGACAAGGGCGGTGCTACTGTTGTTCTTAATAAGTCTGAATATAAGCAGGAAATTTATTGTCAGCTCAGTGAATAAAACTGTATACAGCGCTATCTCATATAATCCAGTTTTTAAACTAAAACAAGAGATACAGGTTACAATTGATGCTGCACTGAAGTTGAATATCATTGATAAGAAAACTAGTCAATTCTTGCAGGTGAAGGATCCTGTCACTCCAGTGATGTATGTCCTCCCCAAGATCCATAAGTCCATGACTGCTCCACCTGGTCGCCCCATTGTGGCAGGTACCAATTCAATTTTCTCTAATATAGCCATCTACTTGGATAAAATTTTGAGACCAATGGTGGAGCAGTCATGCACTTTCATAAAGGATACTAACGATTTTTTGACTAAAATTCATAATCTGATATTGCCCACAGACAAGGTGATACTCTTCAGCCTCGACGTCACCAGCCTTTACATATCTATATCACATGCCGGTGGTATCGGGGCTGTAAGTAGTGCTTTACACTCAAGTGGTTTATACTCTATCCTTGAGATTTCTTTCATTCTGCAATTGCTGGAAATTATCTTGTACAACAATTACTTCCTATTTGAGGATCAGTTTTACATGCAACAACAGGGAACAGCCATGGGCTCCAACATCGCCCCTAATTATGCCAACATTTTTATGAACCTCTTTGAGGAGAGATTTGTTTTTGAACACCCGGAATATCGTCGGTGTGGCGCCACTTGGTGGCGCTACATCAATGATATTTTTGGGGTTTGGCTGGGCGACGTTGGGGCCCTGGAATCATTTGTAGCTGACTTAAATCACTCTACCAATAATATACAGTTTAAGCTTGTGTGGAGTGAGTTCAGTATTGATTTTCTAGATGTCACTGTGATCAAACATGGTATGGGTTTTAAAACTGACCTGTTCAGAAAGGCAACTGATAGAAATAGCCTTCTTCACTATGATAGTGCTCATCCACTACCCCTTGTAAAATCTCTCCCACAAAGCCAAATGCTTCGGGTTAAAAGGATTGTGGATGATCCTGATAAATCTATGACTAGACTGTCTTAGATGGGGGAAAAATTCATTCAAAGAGGCTATCCAGTGAAACTGGTACAAGTTACCATACAGACAGTGGCTGCTATTGATAGAGACACGCTATTTAAAACCAAATCCTCTCATGATAAGGAAAAGAGGTTGGTTTTTGTCTCTAGCTATTGCAGACAAAGTCAGCAAATCACTCAAATTATTCGTAAACATTGGGCTATTCTACAAAACTGCATGCCTAATGTTGAGGAGTTCTGCCATTACCCAATGCCAGCATATAAACGTAATAGGAGTCTGAAGGATTCACTTGTTAAAGCTGATGTGGGCCCTGGCAGATCACCTCAACAGGGATACATTACAAAAAAGAATTTGGGCTGTTTTCCGTTTGGGTTGTGTAAACTGTGGTTCCATCATTAGAAGCCCACACTTTGTACATCCTCAAACTGGGTATAAATTCAAATTTAAGGATTATTACACCTGTAATACCAACTTTGTAATCTACCTAATAAAGTGTCCGTGTGGGCGTGCCTATGTGGGCGAGTTCACCAGACGGGTAGGGGACCGCATCACGGAACATAAAAGCAATATTAGGTGCAAGGTATTGACTGCCCCAGTAGCATATCATTTTTTGCAAGCAGGGCATCATGTGAGTCAACTTCGCTTCCAAGTTATTGATCATGTTAAGACCCCTAGACGGGGCGGTAGGTAACAGGACTCTGTTACTGAAACAACGTGAATCCTATTGGATTTTTAAATTGGATACCTTGGAAC
The DNA here is from genome assembly GCF_027579735.1 of Bombina bombina. Classification (NCBI taxonomy): domain Eukaryota; kingdom Metazoa; phylum Chordata; class Amphibia; order Anura; family Bombinatoridae; genus Bombina; species Bombina bombina. Next base: position 355,078,536 of record NC_069503.1, on the reverse strand, counting down.
CAAAGGGGATGAACTGAGAAATTGACTGGTCTATTTTCTATTGATGCCCCTCTTGCTCTCTTGCTCTCTCTCTCTATATATATATATGTATGCATATGTGTGTATATGTATATATGTGTGTATCTATGTGTATATATATATATGTATTCTTTTGGGGTACAATGAGTTATCACTCTCTGTCCCCCCCATATATATATACTTTTTTCAACTTAGAGTAGAGCTACTAAATAAATAAGGGGGGCTCTTATAGTCATCTAACTATGAATTTAAAGTATAGTTGGAAAGATGTTGATGTTTGTTGTGAATTATTTTCCAGCATTTGCAGAGTGAACTATAATGCAAATATATATTTTAGAACATGATTGAATTTTCTCTATGTCTGTATGTAACATCATCCTGATTGGATGATGTAAGTATGGAAATATTCTCTTGAGGCCTCCTTACATTTTCATTTTTGTTTTTAATTTGCACGTCATGCCACCCTTGACCAGTAGAGGTCAATATAGTAGTGATATCAATGGGCCAATATCATTATAAAGTATTGAAAGAGTTAATATGATGAAGCAATTACCTGGCCCAGCCTATTTAAACAGGTGTGGTGTGTGTGTTTGTTATCACATGACTAAGGGGTACTGACCCCGAAACGTTGTGGTTTTCTGTGTCTTATCCTGTTCAAATAAAAATTGGGATTTTGATCAAGAGGAGTTACCCTTGTTCTTTTTTATACTCTATTGTTGGTGAGTGTGGCAGTCACTCCAAAGGAGTACCCTCTACCCTGGGTTTGTAGCTGGTGCTGGATTACATTAATTCTACCAGATATGAGTTGCACAGGGGTGATATTGTGCCCTGGCAGACAGGCACTGAAACGCACACATGTGAAGGAAACTGACTGCTATTATTTCACAGTCAAAAAAGTGTTGTTGTTTTTTTTAATTTACACTACTGTTACACCAGATATGAGTTGCACTGGGGTGACACTGTGCCCTGGCAGGCAGGCACTGAAACGCACACGTGTGAAGGAAACTGACTGCTATTATTTCACAGTCAAAAAAGTGTTGTTTTTTTTAAATGTACACTACTGTTACACCAGATATGAGTTGCACTGGGGTGACACTGTGCCCTGGCAGGCAGGCACTGAAACACACATGTGTGAAGGAAACTGGCTGCTATTATTTCACAGTCAAAAAAGTGTTTTTTTTTTTTAATTTACACTACTGTTACACCAGATATGAGTTGCACTGGGGTGACACTGTGCCCTGGCAGGCAGGCACTGAAACGCACACGTGTGAAGGAAACTGACTGCTATTATTTCACAGTCAAAAAAGTGTTGTTGTTTTTTAAATGTACACTACTGTTACACCAGATATGAGTTGCACTGGGGTGACACTGTGCCCTGGCAGACAGGCACTGAAACGCACACGTGTGAAGGAAACTGACTGCTATTATTTCACAGTCAAAAAAGTGTTGTTTTTTTTAAATGTACACTACTGTTACACCAGATATGAGTTGCACTGGGGTGACACTGTGCCCTGGCAGGCAGGCACTGAAACGCATACGTGTGAAGGAAACTGACTGCTATTATTTCACAGTCAAAAAAGTGTTGATTTTTTTTAATTTACACTACTGTTACACCAGATCTGAGTTGCACTGGGGTGACACTGTGCCCTGGCAGGCAGGCACTGAAACGCACACGTGTGAAGGAAACTGACTGCTATTATTTCACAGTCAAAAAAGTGTTGTTTTTTTTAAATGTACACTATTGTTACACCAGATATGAGTTGCACAGGGGTGATATTGTGCCCTGGCAGGCAGGCACTGAAACGCACACGTGTGAAGGAAACTGACTGCTATTATTTCACAGTCAAAAAAGTGTTGTTGTTTTTTTAATTTACACTACTGTTACACCAGATATGAGTTGCACTGGGGTGACACTGTGCCCTGGCAGGCAGGCACTGAAACACACACGTGTGAAGGAAACTGACTGCTATTATTTCACAGTCAAAAAAGTGTTGTTGTTTTTTTAATTTACACTACTGTTACACCAGATATGAGTTGCACTGGGGTGACACTGTGCCCTGGCAGGCAGGCACTGAAACACACACGTGTGAAGGAAACTGACTGCTATTATTTCACAGTCAAAAAAGTGTTGTTTTTTTAAAATGTACACTACTGTTACACCAGATATGAGTTGCACTGGGGTGACACTGTGCCCTGGCAGGCAGGCACTGAAACGCACACGTGTGAAGGAAACTGGCTGCTATTATTTCACAGTCAAAAAAGTGTTGTTTTTTTTAATTTACACTACTGTTACACCAGATCTGAGTTGCACTGGGGTGACACTGTGCCCTGGCAGGCAGGCACTGAAATGCACACGTGTGAAGGAAACTGACTGCTATTATTTCACAGTCAAAAAAGTGTTTTTTTTTTTTAAATGTACACTACTGTTACACCAGATATGAGTTGCACTGGGGTGACATTGTGCCCTGGCAGGCAGGCACTGAAATGCACACATGTGAAGGAAACTGACTGCTATTATTTCACAGTAAAAAAAGTGATTTTTTTTTTTAAATGTACACTACTGTTACACCAGATATGAGTGGTGGCACTGAGCAAGTGGGCACAGTATACGCTGTGAGCCTGACACACACGCTGGCAGGCAGGCAACTGCAATTAGATTACACAGGAAAAAAAAATGCAGACTGATGTTCTAGCCCTAAAAAGGACTTTTTGGGGTGCTGTCCTAACAGCAGAGATCAGATGAATCCTTCAGGACTGTAGTGGACACTGAATACATTAGCCTAGCTATCGATTTCCCTATTAAATCTGCTACACTGTCCCTCCTCTCACTAAGAAAGCAACTTCCAAATGAATCTAAAATGGATGCTGTCCAGGAGGTAGGAGGGTCTGGGAGGGAGGGTCTGCTGCTGATTGGCTGGAATGTGTCTGTTGACTGTGAGGTACAGGGTCAAAGTATTACTCAATGATGACGAATAGGGGGCGGATCGAACATCGCATATGTTCGCCCGCCGCGGCGAACGTGAACAAGCTATGTTCGCCGGTGAACTATTCACGACATCACTAAACCCGGGTTATCCAGAATATATTACCTTCATCGAATTTGCCGACGATCTACTACCTGCGTGCATAAGCACTAAGTGCAGGGGCTAACACAGACCCACACTTACTAAGAGGTCAACATTTCCCTTGAACGGACGCAAGGATTTCTTTCATCGCAAAATTTGGTTTGTTGTGGGCAAGACGAGCCCCCCGAGTGTCACCCGTGACGTCAGATGCCTAAGTCACGTGGGGTGAACTTGCGGTCAATTCACAAACCAAGAGCCGACATACAGCAACAACTATGTCAGGGCTTGAAAATCAAAGGTAGCGATTCCTTCTTTTGTATACTCTGCATTATACTAATCAGGATCACAAGTAACTGTATCACAGAACTGTTATATAAGCCATATATTTGTCTCAGAGTGAAAACTTTACCTACTGTGTATCAACTTTGCTATTCATTGCGAACGAATTCACTTTTACTGATATAAGACGGCACTGTGAAGATCTCCTGCTGCCACAATTTGTTTTATGATACCATCAATTGTCTGTTTTATACAAACTAGCAAATGCTATCTTATTCATCTTGGTAATACCTTGACTGCTATTGCATTTTAATATAGCGCTTTATGCGTATAATATATTTTCTGTCCGTTATATTATCTGACTGCAGCACCTGTTGCTTAATTTTTTAGAAGCTATTTTTTCCTATGTGCTGAATACTCTTGATTTTTATAATTTTATAAGTTTGTATATTTATTTAGGGAGACGTCCCTACGCTTGAATTATCTCTATTTTGATTATTTTTTATGACTGATTTTATTGTATTGTAGTGATGTCGCAAACCTAAAAATTTGGGTTCGCGAATGGCGAACGCAAACTTTCACAAAAGTTCGCAAACGGGCGAACCGCCATTGACTTCAATAGGCTGGCGAATTTTAAAACCCACAGGGACTCTTTCTGGCCACAATAGTGATGGAAAAGTTGTTTCAAGGGGACTAACACCTGGACTGTGGCATGCCGGAGGGGGATCCATGGCAAAACTCCCATGGAAAATTACATAGTTGATGCAGAGTCTGGTTTTAATCCATAAAGGGCATAAATCACCTAACATTCCTAAATTGTTTGGAATAACGTGCTTTAAAACATCAGGTATGATCAGGTAGTGTAAGGGTTGTAAGGGTTACGCCCGCTACACAGTGCGCAGTGTAGGTGATATACCTGCCCTGACCATGCTTTGCAGACCAGGTATCAGTGGTCAGATGGACCCTTGCCCCAACACTGTGTGCCAGACATGCCATTATAGCAGACTTATATGGCTTTGGCGTTGCTTTTTGGTAATTAGAAGGCTGCTAAATGCCACTGCGCACAACACATGTTTTATGCCCAGCAGTGAAGGGGTTAATTAGGGAGCATGTAGGCAGCTTGTAGAGTTAATTTTAGCTTAAGTGTAGTGTAGTAGACAACCCAAAGTATTGATCTAGGCCCATTTTGTATATTTAATGCCACCATTTCACCGCCAAATGTGATCAAATTTAAAAAAAACTTAACTTTTTTTCGCAATTTTAGGTTTCTCACTGAAATTATTTACAAACAGCTTGTGCAATTATGGCACAAATGGTTGTAAATGCTTCTCTGTTTTAAATTATTATTTTTAGCATATTTACATATGCTGTGTTGTAGCATCCCCCCTTAGCCCCCAACCTCCCTGATCCCCCCAAAACAGCTCTCTAACCCTCCCCATCTGCCTTATTGGCGGCCATCTTGGGTACTGGCAGCAGTCTGCTATTATTTCACAGTCAAAATGTTTTATTTTTTTTTAAATGTACACTACTGTTACACCAGATATGAGTGGTGGCACTGGGCAAGTGGGCACAGTATACGCTGTGAGCCTGACACACACGCTGGCAGGCAGGCAACTGCAATTAGATTACACAGAAAAAAAAAAGGCAGACTGATGTTCTAGCCCTAAAAAGGGCTTTTTGGGGTGCTGTCCTTACAGCAGAGATCAGATGAGTCCTTCAGGACTGTAGTGGACACTGAATACACTAGCCTAGCTATCGATTTCCCTATTAAATCAGCAGCAGCTACACTGTCCCTCCTCTCACTAAGAATGCAGCTTCCAAATGAATCTAAAATGGATGCTGTCCAGGAGGTGGGAGGGTCTGGGAAGGAGGGTCTGCTGCTTATTGGCTGTAATGTGTATTCTGACTGTGAGGTACAGGGTCAAAGTTTACTCAATGATGACAAATAGGGGGCGGATCGAACATTGCATATGTTCGCCCGCTGAGGCGAACGCGAACATTCTATGTTCGCCGGGAACTATTTGCGACATCACTATTGTATTGTAATAAATTGTATTCACCATCGGTGTATGCTTATATAAATATACTTTTGCACACTCTAATCACAACTTTATTACATCATTATACCTTTAGCTCTTTTAGCTCCCTAACTAACCCCCCCTTTTTTTTGCTAAGGATGGTTGAAACCCATAATTCGCAATGAATGGGGATAACTTGGAGGAAGCATTAATAGCACTATTACGATTAAACTCTGCCCAAGGTAACAGTTCAGACCAATTATTGTGGTGATCTGAGACATAGCAACAGAGGAACTGTTCCAGAGCTTAATTAGACCGTTCCGCAGCCCCATTGGATTGAGGGTGATATGCCAAGGAGAAGGAAAGCTGGATCCCCATTTGAGCACAAAAGGAATGCTAAAATCTGAAGACAAACTGGTTACCCCAGTCCGACACTATCTCCTTGGGTAACCCATGTAAATGGAAGACCTCCCGGGCAAAAATTGAAGCAAGCTCCTGAGCGGTAGGCAGCTTCTTCAAGGGAATGCAATGTGATATTTTAGAAAAACGGTCAACCACCATAAGGATAACAGTATTGCCATTGGAAACAGGGTGCTCGACAATGAAGTCCATGGAAAGATGTGTCCAAGGACGCTCACTATTAGCAATAGGTTGAAGAAGACCAACAGGAAGACATCGAGGAGTCTTATTCTGTGCACAAACTAAGCAGGAGGCAACATACGCAGCAACATCAGAACGAAGACCTGGTCACCAGAATTGTCGAGTGACAGACCAAATCATTTGGTTCTTGCCTGGGTGACCTGCGGCTTTAGGATAGTGGTAAGTTTGCAAAAGTTTAGTTTGAAGATTCTCAGGAGAAAAACACTTACCACTAGGTTTGTGCAGCCAGGATCTCCTCCCCCAAGGGAGAAGTCAAATTAGTACGTATGGTAGCCAAAATATCGTCAGGAGGTATAACTGGAGTAGGAACAGACTCCTCCTTGGACAGAGGCAAAAATTGTCGAGCCCTAACATTCTTACTACCAGTCAGGTAGGAGACCACATAATTAAACCGAAACAAAAATAGCGCCCATCTGGCCTGTCGGGGCGACAAACGTTTTGCTTCAGATAGATAAGTTAAATTCTTGTGGTCAGTAAGAATGAGCACTGGTACGCTTTTACCCTCGAGAAGATGCCTCCATTCCTTGAGTGCCAAAATTATGGCCAGTAATTCCCTGTCGCCAATTTCATAATTGCACTCTGCTGGAGACAATTTCTTAGAGAAGATACCGCATAGATGCAAGGAACCGTCAGGCGTTTGATGTTGAGACAAGAGGGCACCTACTCCAGTCTCAGATACATCGACCTCAAGAATGAAAGACAGGGCAGGGCTAGGTTGAGCCAGAACTGGAGCAGCAGCAAAGGCAGTCTTAAGAATATCAAAGGCCTTAATAGCAGTAGGTGACCAATGGAATGGATCATTCTCTTTATGGGTCATGTCTGTGATAGGTTTGACCAAGGTAGAAAAGTTTTTAATAAACTTTCTATAGTAATTGGTGAACCCCAAAAAATGTTGAATAGACCGAAGACTGCCTGGGCGAGGCCACTGCAGAACTGCAGACAACTTGTCAGGATCCATGGAGAACCCTGCAACGGAGATAACATAACCTAGGAGGGTTACTTGAGTCTGATGGAACTCACATTTCTTGAGTTTACAAAACAGGCCATTCTCATGTAGTCTCTGAAGAACCCATGTAACATCAGAACGATGAGCCTCAAGCATGGGTGAGTGTATGAGGATGTTGTCTAAATACACCACAACACACTGTTGCAACATATCTCGTAGGACATCATTAATAGATTCCTGGAAAACAGCAGGAGCATTGCATAGGCCAAAGGGCATTACAAGATATTCATAATGCCCGCTCCTGGTGTTAAATGCTGTTTTCCATTCGTAACATAGTAACATAGTAGATGAGGTTGAAAAAAGACAGAAGTCCATCGAGTTCAACCTATACAAATCTAAAATATATACAAAAAGCTCCAGTTAAGCTTAAATAATGCCACTAAAAGGTGACCCATTTAATACTAGCAATCATATCCATGAATTTTGTTTATAAACAGAAATGTATCCAAATAATTTTTAAATGTATCTAGGGTATTGGCATTCACTACCTCCTTTGGTAATGAATTCCACAATTTTATTGCTCTTACAGTGAAAAAACGTTTCCATTGCAGGAGATTAAATCTCCTTTCCTCCAACCTTAAATTGTGGCCTCTGGTCACAAACAATTTTCTTGGAATAAACAGAGCTTCTGCCATCTCTGTATATGGGCCTTGAATATATATATATATTTTTAAATTCGTTTTTATTATCATCGAGGATACAACAAATGTTTACAAGATCTACAAAAACAGCCACTTTTGATATTCACAAGAAGAGATTACATATGGAATACATCAAACTTTAACAGGATATTCACATAAATAATGAGCAATCTTCAGTTATTCAAATTAGCTTAGAATATTACCACATAACTGCATTGTAGAACTGTTCGTTGTAAATATGAGGCATATCTTAATTATCCATCGCTTATTTGCACGTATCCCTCACTGACATTTTTCTTTTTTTTAAACCTATAAAGTAAATTAACTATTCTAACACATCTAACAACTATCAACTACCTTGCTATCTAAGTAATAGAGCACCAAAATGTCCCCATGAGTTGAGCCTGGCAACTAAGTAAGTATGCATATGAAAAAAAAAAAAAAAAAAAGAGAAGAGTGGGGGGGCTAGGAAGGGAAAAAAGGGGGGAAATCGGCTTAATTAAAAGAAAAATTCAATCAGCTCCAATCCGAGGCGATTCCTCAAGAGTCAAAGCCGCCCAATCTCCCCGCAGAATCTCCTCCAATATTATCTCATGATGTGCAAAAGGTTTTAGAATTTGTTTTTGTTGGTTTACGGGTAATTTCTCTATAAGACATCTCCACTTCCTAAAGAAAGGTTGTAATCTATACTTGGTGACCCAACAGACATCCTGTCTCTCAATAAACAGATGTTTAAATAGAAATCTCTTAAATTGTGTCATTGAGGGCGCCAAGCGGGAACACCATAGGGTGAAGATGCAATGTCTTGCAAGTAGTGTACATAGTGTCAGTAAAGGCTGTTTTTTCCTATCAATATTAGGCCATGTAAACAAGTATATATTGGTGGGATTAAATGTTATGTCAATACACAGGGTAATTTTAAGCCAATATTTCAAATATCCCCAAAACCTCCCAACCAGCGGGCAATCAAAGAAGTAATGAACCAATGAGGGCTCAGGGAATTTACATTTTATACATCTGTTTGGGAGATGAGGGTTCCATTTCATCCTCCTACTAGGGGTGATGTAATCCCTGTTAATTAGCCTAATTTGTGCTTCCCGCAAAGCCAATGACAAGGTGGCTGATTTAGTCTTCAAAAGACTATCCTAACATCCTGCAAAGATACCTCAGTTATGTCTAGTTGCAGCTTTTCCATTAGTCCCGCCTGAGCCCTAGCACTGTGTTGTCTAAGAATTTCCTGATAAATCCCTGAGATAGAAAAAATCCCCAGTGTGAAAACAGCTTGGGGAATTACAAATGGGGCTTGATTCCAGAACCCTGAGTTGGCACCCATTAGTGCTCTGATATAATGCCTAAGCTGCAAATATGCATAGAAATGCTGGTTCAGAAGGTTGAATGTGGTTTTTAGGTCTTGAAATGTTCTGATGGTGTGCAACAGTGGATACAGAGCATCCCCTACTTTCCGCAATCCCCTCACCTCCCATATGGCAAACGGAGCATGCTCGTCCCCTTCTGGGAATCCGATATTACCCTTGATAGGTATATATTTAGGTGAGGGGCTCTGTTGGCCCAACATCTTGGGAGCTCTTGTCCAGGCAACAAGGGGATCCTTGTACAAGAAATTATTCTTTATGCGTTGGGGCATGTCCCCCAACTGGCAATATGGGAGGTACGCCAGCCCACACTCTCTAATCATTGTCTCCTCCAGCTGCCTGTCACAGAAGTGGGCCGTGCCTAGCTGCCAATCCAACACCAGCCTTATCAAAGCTGCCCAATTATAAAATTGGATATGCGGAAGACCCAAGCCACCGCTCAAGAAAGGAGCGTGCAGCTTGTTAGCTGCAATTCTGGCTTTTTCCCCCTCCATATGAAGTGGCCCAGAGCCTTGTTGAGCTTTCTTACATCTCCGCTGGTCATTAAAAAAGGCAGCAGGAGCAGGGGGTAGAGAAGCTTAGGCAATAGCGACATTTTAAATAGATTTATGCGTCCAGTGAGACCCAGAGGGAGATTATGCCAGCTAGTCAACCGAGAACAAATCGCATCGCACTGAGAAGTGATGTTAAGTCCATATATCTTATGTGGGTTCTGATGCAGATTAATACCCAAGTACATGAGGTATTAAGTGATCTCAACAAACGGGTACGAAGTAACATCTAAAGTACGTTTGTGTAGCCACAGAATCTCAGACTTGGTGCTATTCACTTTATATCCCGAGAATCGTCCGAATAATTCCAATGTCTCAAGTATGTTAGAAATATATTTTTTAGGGGAGTCTACAAACAATAACATGTCGTCTGCATACAGTGCTAGATGGAGCACTTGGTTCCCCAGAGTCACCCCTGGAAAGTTTTGTCGCAAAGCCATCGCCAAAGGTTCCAAAGCCAAATCAAAGATCAGGGGGGACAAAGGGCACCCCTGTCTAGTGCCCCTCCCCAAGGAGAATCCAGGAGAGAAGCAGCCATTAACCATGATATGAGCGGTAGGTGAAGAGTATAACTTCCGCAATACCTCCATATAAGAACCCCGGAAAGCATAGCGGCTTAAGGCTTCGAACAGATAAGGCCATTCGACACGGTCGAAGGCCTTCTCCGCGTCTAAAGAAAGGAGAAATGCCTCTGAGTTGTCTCCTCCCGATTAGGTCTGTCCCCATTCCCAGTAGTAGTTAATAACATGAAGCACGCGTCGTAAATTAGTTACCGGGGTGCGCTGGTACACAAAGCCCGTCTGATCAGGACCAAGAAGAGTAGGTAAAATATACTTTAAGTGATTTGCAAGAATCTTCATAAAAATGTTGTAATCCGAATTTAGGAGCGAGATCGGGTGATACGATCCCGGCTCCAAAGGGTCTCATCCTGGTTTCGGAAGTAGAGTTATATGAGTGGAAGAGAAAGTATTGGAGGGGTGACAGTCCTCCTTGAAAAAGCCATTATATGCTTGATTGAGTATAGGCGACACCTGCGGCAGAAGCAAACGATAAAGTTCTATAGGGAGTCCATCTGGACCCGCCACCTTGCCCACTGCCAGGGATTTGATCATGGCCTGAATCTCTTCAACTAAGATGGGGGCATTCAGAGACTCCATTTGATCGTCCGTCAACCTTGGGAGTGTTACGGAGTGTCAAAACCGTTCCAACACCTCCACCGGAGGCCTTGGCTGACTAGTGTATAGTTGCTTGTAATATAGTGCAAAGCCCTCCGCTATCTCCAATGGAGTCCTATAAGTCTCGCCATTAAACTGTATGGCCGCAACCTCTCGCCCAGATTCCCTTTTGTTAACCAGAGCAGCCAGTAGTTTACTCGATCTGCTCCCATACCTGTGGAATCTACTCGCTGATTTCAACAAATCAGAGGCCGCTTTCTGCCTTAAGAAGGCCTCCAATTCCTCCCTAGCCAGGGTGGATGCATCATATGCCTCCCTAGATTTGGTTGCATGGTAGGCCTGGTAAGACTGTTCTAGGGTCCTCTGTAATTCATCATATCTTTGCTGCGCTTTATGTTTAAGATTAGCTACATACGAAATAATATGTCCTGTTAGAACTGCTTTGGCAGTGTCCCAGAACAGCTGAGGCCTGTCCAGGTGTTGGCAATTCTCCGTATAGAAATCATTCCAACAATGTGTAAGATATTTTTGAAAGGCCTCTGAGGTTACTAAGTATGACGGAAATCTAAGTGTGTATCTATTTGGCCTGTTCTTATTAAGCTTCAGCGTCAGCCCCACTGGGGCATGGTCTGAGAGTAAAATGGTGTATACTTTTTCCTGAGTGACTCTAGGGATCAGACATTCTGATACCCAAAACATATCTATTCTAGATAAAGAATTTGCCGCCTTGGACAAGCACGTATAGCTCCTTTCCAGAGGATGTCTCCTTCTCCAGATGTCACACACCGCCAAGTCTGAGTGTAGTTTGGAAAAGACCTTCATTTCAAATTTCCCTTTAAGTCTTAAAAGCCTGGCCCTGGTGTCTACAAGCCCCAGCCAAGCCCTATCCAATTGAGGGCTTGGAGTAAGATTAAAATCACCCCCCAAAATAAATGTAATGCCAACAAATGGGGTCAGTGCCTGTACCAAGGTGTCCCAAAAAGCAAAGGTTTTAGAGTTAGGGGCATAAATATTACAGAGAATATAAGTTAAATCTTGAAGTTTAACCTTCAGTATTAAAAACCTAACCCCTCATCTTTGTATGTGTGTATCACCTCAACTGAGAGACGTTTACCAAATAAAACAGCCAAACCCCTACTGGAACTAGTATGAGAGAGATAAAAGACCAATCCCACCCATGTTTGCTTTAGTTTTTCATGCTCCGCATCTGTCAAATGGGTTTCTTGGAGAAACGCAATGTCAGAGTCTAATTTCTTTAAATGGGATAGGATCGCTCTCCTCTTCACCAGGGAGTTAAAACCCCCCACGTTCCAAGATGACAGTTTAAGTGCCATTTATGTTAATATAAAATGAGACGATAGAGAGGGGCACAGAAGAAGAGGAGAGGAAGAGAGGAGCAAAGGAGCGGGGAAAAAACAAAACAAAACAAAATTATATATAAAAAATTGGTAAGTGTGTTATCCAGCTCAGGTAAAGTGTGGTACATAATGTAGTCATCCAGCATAAGCGCCAACCTGTTATGTATAGTAGCATTGTCAAAGGTTCGACTCATACATACCTGGAAACCAATCTGCATGGGACTTCTACTGGAGCAACACCACCAGCCAAATAAGGTAGGGAGTGTCCCTCCAACAAGGCGTAAACTATTCAAGAGAATTAAGAAAAACATTCCCACATTAATATTCCCCCTCACCCCCCCCCCCCCCTTTCAATGTGTTCCCTCAGGGCTCGGAGTTCCTGTAACTTTAAATTAACCATTTGTTCCCCACAGAAAGATAAAGCAATACAATGTGGTGATAGTAACATGGTGTCTACACTAATATGTACATGGTAAGGAATCCTACAGCAACATACATCATATCGAGCAATTGACAATACCAGCAGAGTTACCCAGGGTATGATCCCCCTATTGCCCACCCCACAGGCGGACTCCGCCCGCAAGAGAAGCAGCAAGAGGGCCAAACAGCACGAGGCACCCCAGGGACTCCCAAAAATTAAACTAGTTATGCGCCCCCTGCAGGAAAAAAAGGGCCAGACATGGTAATGAGAGCATTTTAGTGGGTACACATATTAATAAATAACACACAAAAGTGCAGCAATACATAATGATTTGAACTGGCATTGACAACACCAGTATTATGATCAGTGTGCCCCTCCCGCCGCCCCCCCCCCGCCCCCAGGCAAACCGCGCCCACAGAAGGAGCCACAAGAAGGCCAGACAACAGTAGTATTTATCCGTGAAATTGCCCAAGAATCCCATGAACATAAATTACAACTAGAAGCAGGTATTGCATGGACTGACTAGCATGATGCATAAAGAGGGATTTCAACATCAAAGCACATATGTCCAAGGGGGAACATAAATAGTGTAAAACTTCCAGGTTGGCAGTTACAGACATAAGCAAGGCAATCAAATAAAGTTTAAACAAAATAAACTCAATTAACATTAAACTAACTAAGAAAACTTGATATAACATTTTTGGGCCCGTATTTGTACATTGTCCTCGGGCAGTCGGAATAGGACCCCAATAGGGTTTCCCCTGAAAATCACCTATTTCTCGGTGTGTCCTTTCAAAGTCATGCAGATAGCTTCCATGTGGAAGTCTCTCAGAAAAACAAGCAAAACCATAAACAGAAACAATAATGATTATGATATATATAGTTACGTGTTGGGTCATATAAGCGTTCAGGATCCTCAGCCCGCATCCCTCTGTTTCCTCTCCGTCTCCAGGTAAGTCTCCACTGCCTGGGGGGAGTGAAAGTATTTGGGGCCAGCCGAAGTTTGTAAGCGTAACTTGGCTGGAAACAGCAAGGCCACTTGTCGGCCCTGCTCATATAGACGTGAACAAATGGGTGAAAAGTCTTTACGCTGTCTGGTGACTTCTGAAGAAAAGTCCTGGAATAACAAAAGCCTACTGCCCTCATATAGGACCTCCTTCTGTTGACGATAAGCTCTTAGGATGCACAGCTTCTCCTGGAAGTTAAGACATCTGAAAATCACTTGTCTTGGTCTTGCACTGCTGTTTTCCAGATTTCTTTCAGGGCCAACTCTGTGGGCTCTCTCCACATCCAAGGACAATAGATCCTGTGGTATGCCCAGGAGTTTTGGTAAAACTAAAGCTGCAAAAGCCAGTAGATCCTTGCCCTTGACTTTTTCAGGCAGCCCCTCTACCCGCAGATTATTGCGGCGGCTACGATTTTCCAAATCATCCACACGCTCTTGCAGTAACTTGTTTTGGCGCAGGATTTGTTGTAGAGAATTGCTTGATGCCGCCTGCCTATCCTCTATCTCAGAAATGCGACCCTCTGCATCAGAGAGTCGGGTAGAGTACTGCCTGACCTTACTGGTCAGGGTGTCAAGTCCAGCCTGCAGGCTTTCCATTTTAGGAAGAAAGAAGGATTTCAGTTCTTTCTTTAACTGTGTCTGCTCTCCAGTACGCTTGACAATATCATCCGGGCTTGTCTCAATCACTGCCTGGGTCTCTATTTGATGTTTAGATTTCCTATCGCTGCCTTTGTTTTTCTGACTCATGGTGTCACTTTGAGAGGAGTTCAGTTTATAAAAATATTCGTCCACTCTCATCAGCAAGCTCAGCAGTGACACAAAAATGGCAGACAAATGATAGATGAAAAAATATTGGTATTGTAAGCCTCAGGTTTCACCACTTTATATGAGCAAGTGTCTAAATTCTCCTCTTTTTCCCTGTAACCCTCTTTTAATAAAATATATCGCAGAGTTTTTATATATGAGATCCCGCTGGGTCCCACTGACAAAGAGGGTTCATAGATAGAGAGCCCAAACTTTTGCAGAGATCAATTGTAATGGGATAGTAAAATGGATCACTTATCTGAGGACCAGTTCAACAAGCATAAAAAAAAAACTTTGATAGTGATATTTCTTAGATGTGTCAGAAATTCCTACATGCAGGTAATCTGTCCCCACAAGACACAAGACGGGTGTATAGTTAGACTATCCGGGTCTCGGATTTTTAAAAAGGAGATGTCCCCTGACTGCTACCGGGCTGTTATTACCTGCACTTAATCTGCGCATTTAGGGAGCAGGCAGTTTAGTCACAGTCAAAGCAAGCCCGTCTATGTTTCCAAGTCTCTCACCTCGATCACCCTGATCAAAGTATAGGCTCAGGGGACACCGCTCAGGTCCGGATCTTCACAGGGTTGTCCCATTGATGCAGCGTTCGTGTAGCTGCCAAGGCGCCTCACAATATGGCTGCCCACGTGGATGCTTGCGCTGTATCACTACCGGGGGCCAAAGCTGTTGTTAAGCTCTGCACAGCGTTACCGATCAGTTGGCGATGTCCACTTACACAGGCACCGACAAGACACAGCTGTGGGGAAGCAAGTCAGCAGCCAAAAGCAGAGTATAGCAGTTTTTTTAAGTCTTCTAACAACGGAGCTCCTGCTATCCGCTGCCGCCTGCCAGACCCTCCCACCGGAAGTCCCGGCCTTGAATATATTTATATAAAGTAATCATGTCACCTCTTAAGCGCCTTTTTTCTAAAGAAAACAGACCCAGTTTAGCTAGCCTATTAGCTTTGTGGCCCTTCTCTGAACTTTTTCTAGTTCTGCAATATCTTTTTTTGCGATTGGTCCCCAGAACTGCACTCCATACTCAAGGTGAGGTCTTACCAGGGCTTTATATAGTGACAGAATTATGCTTTCCTCCCTTGAGTCAATGCCTCTTTTAATACATGCTAGTATCTTATTAGCCTTTGTAGCTGCTGCCATGCATTGTGCACCCATCTTAAGCTTGTTATCTATTACTACCCCCAAATCCCTTTCCTCCTGTGTTTGGCTAAGTCTTGTCCCATTTAAATGCTTATTTTTTCTTTCAAAATGTAGAACCTTGAATTTTCCCGTATTAAATCTCATTCTCCATTTACCTGCCCATACTTCTAATTTTTGCAGGTCCCTTTGTAACGAAAGTTAATCCTGCTCTGACCTAATGACCTTACTTAACTTAGTATCATCTGCAAAAATAGAGATGTCGCTATTTAATCCTAGCTCTAAATCATTTATAAAAATATTAAAAAGAATAGGGCCCAGCACTGATCCCTGGGGTTCTCCACTGATTACCTTTGTCCAATCTGAGTATGATCCATTTACTACTACTCGTTGCTCCCTATCTTTTATCCAGTTATTTATCCACAAACTAACATTTTCAGCTATTCCCAGTCCCTTCATTTTGTGCATTAATCTCATGTGGCACTGTATCAAACTCCTTTGCAAAATCTAAGTATATCACATCAACTGATTCCCCTTTATCTATATTTTTACTTACTAATCTAATCTACTAATCTTACTAATCTAATTAGATTAGTTTGACATGTTCTATTTCTCATAAAACCATGCTGATTAGAACTCATAATCTTTTTTACACGAATATGCTCATCAATATAATCCCTTATAATCCCTTCAAATATCTTCCCCACTTTTGATGTCAGACTAACTGATCTATAGCTTCCTGGATCATCCCTACTTCCATTTTTGAAGAGTGGCACCACATCAGCTTTACACCAATCCTTGGGTACCATGCCTGAGGATAATGAGCCTTGAAAAATTAAGAGTAGAGGTTTGTCTATAACAGTGCTAAGTTCCCTTAACACCCTTGGGTGTATTCCATCTGGGATTGGAGTTTTATTTACCTTAATATTATCCAATTTGTTCCTGATATCCTCTATACATAACCCAATTAATGGTATGGGCTGGCATGTTCTATTTTGTTCCAAAGTATCATCCAAAGTATCATCCAAAGTTTCCTCTCTTGTGTATACTGAAGAAAAAAACTGGTTTAGTATCTCAGCCTTATCCCTGTCACTGTTAATCATGCTACCCTCCCCTCATTTTAATGTACCTATATTGTCTTTCTTAGATTTTTTGCTAGTTATGTACTTAAAGAACCTTTTAGGGTTGGATTTAGAATCCTTTGCAATTAATTTTTCATTTTCAGTTTTGGCTAATTTGATTGCTTTGCATGCTTTATTACATTCCTTATAAATATGGAATTTTGAGTCTGTACTATTTTCTTTGAATAATTTAAATGCCTTACGTTTTTTCCTAATTCGTGGCCCTCCTTGATCCTAACAAGATTGTACGCTCCTCTCAAATCAAGTTTAGAAAAGACCGTAGCTCCCTTGAGGCAGTTAAAGAGCTCCATAATGAGCAGAATAGGGTAAGCATTCTTAATGGTAAGACGATTAGGACCCCTATAATCAATGCATGGTCTTAACTCGCCACCCTTTTTCTTTACAAAGAAGAAGTCAGCCCCTGCAGGAGAGCAGGATTTGCGGATGATCCCCCACGACAGGGCATCGGCAACATACTCCTCCATAGCACAATTCTCTGCAACAGACAGAGGGTAAACCTGGCCCCGAGGAGGAATGGCTCCGGGTTGCAGGTCTATGGCACAATCGTAAGATTGGTGAGGAGGCAATCTACTGGCACGCACCTTGTCAAAAACGTCTAGGAACTCTCGGTACTCCTCTGGCAATTGAGATACCGAAGAAGTGCACAAGACTTTAACTGGTTTCCGAAGACAAGTGGAAACACATTGCGGAGACCCCAACAGCCATGGATGGATAACGGAGCGGTCTCGTGAGTAACGAGTGCGGGCTAATGGGGCCTGCCATCAATGGCCTAAATAGCAAGCGGAATGGATCGAGGCAAAACAGGAATGGAGTGCTTTGATACAAAAACACTGTCAATGAAATAGCCCACAGCACCAGAGTCAACAAGAGCCTGGGTGACTATGGAGGAGTCCACCCAGGAAAGGACAACCGTGACCAAAGGTTTCTCCTTTAGCGGTTCTGGGAATGAGGATAAACCACCCAAGGTCTGCCCCCGACAGGACCTTAGGTGTGAGTGGTTTTCCAGCCATGTAGGACAAGAATTCAAAAGGTGGCCCTGTAACCCACAATAGAGGCAGAGCCCCTCCCTCCTCCTAAAGGCCCTCTTACCTGCGGAGAGACACGTGAATCCCAACTGCATCGGCTCAGCAGTACCTGGTGACTCAGGACCAGGAGACATGGGAGGAGAGGGAGGCATGGGTGGGAAGGAACACGTAGGAGACAACGGAACAGGAGGCTTCCGCAAGCGCTCCTTGAAAGAGGGCCTCTCTCTGAGTCTGATGTCAATTAGGATAAAAAAAGACACCAAAGCATCAAGATCCTCTGGTAAATCTCTGGCAGCAATTTCGCCTTTAATCGCATCAGAGAGCCCATGAAAGAAGGCGACAACAAGGGCTTCATTGTTCCAACCTACCTCTGCAGCAAGCATATAGAACCCAATGGCATACTGAGCAACAGATCTTGTACCTTGCTGAATGGACATGAGTCGTTTAGCAGCAGAGGAGGAGCGAGCCGGAACATCAAATACCCTTTCGAAAGAAGGCCACAAATTCAGGGTAATTTGAAATCACATGTTTATTAGTCTCCCACAAGGGATTAACCCAGGCAAGAGCTGTGTCAGAGAGAAACGAGATGAGAAATCCCACCTTAGCTCTGTCAGAGGGAAACGCCTGAGGTAACATCTCAAAGTAAATGCCCACCTGGTTTAAAAACCCTCTGCACTGAATAGGATCACCTCCATATCGCTGAGGTAGAGGTGCAGAACCGGACATGCTCCTGGTAGGACTAGGTGCAGCAGCGGAAACAGGAGCAGCCATAACTTGCGGAACACTTTGGTCCAAATATGCAGTGCAAGTCAGCAGGGTTTGCTGGGCTAGTGCAAATTGATCCAAGCGATGATCCTGTTCATCCATCCTTGAAATGATGGTAGGTAAAGGTGGATTATTAGAACCATCAGGATTCATGGCCCTTGCGTAATGTCAGGGTGCCAGGAATCACAAAAATAATCACACCTTTATTAATAGCAAAAAATAATAAAAAGTCCACAAGTCAAATAGCAAGCCAGGAGTCAAAACCAGAGCTGGTAGTCAGACGAGCCGAGTCAGGAGCCAAAGCGAATAGTCAGACGAGCCAAGTCAGGAGCCAAAGCGAGTAGTCAGACGAGCTGGAATCAGGAACAAGGAGAACAGCAGAGTCAGGAACAAGCCAGGAATCAGGAACCAGGAGGGACGTCAGACAGCCAGGTAATACATAGGAACTGGAACTTTCACAAACAGGTCTGAGACAACGCAAGCATACTGAACAGATGCCCTTTAAATAATAAGTGATGACATCACAATTCTGAGACTGCAACCTGTCTCACATGGATGATGTACACCAGTCTGGCCATTAAAGAGCATGCAGGAAATGAGCAGCATCACACAATATGTACCAGAGTCAGCAAGAGAGGTAAGTAAAATGGCTGCCAGCAGCACATAGCAAACAAAGCAGGGAAAAAACCCTGACAATATGTTTCTACACAAATGTGCAGTTTGTGTGTAGGGATGCATAATGTGGTAATACAATGGCCCCATATTTCTACAAATAAAGTTCTAATAAAAAATGTGCTGCTAAAGTGTTCACATCACAGTAATGGCAGCAGTGTGCTAACCAAGGACCTTATTGATAGGAGCAGAGAGCCAAGAGAGTAGAACGGAGGTATACCCGCTAGATGTCTAAAAGTGTCAATTGCTACCTTACTAAGCAACCGGGGAAGATTCTCACCCGCTCAATGAGTTACACTCCCTTAAAGGCACCATGAAGTCTCAAGAGATACTAGCAATGATGTCCGAACTTGAGTCCCTATCTAAACCAGCTGTTAAAAAAAGTGGCAAAAATATCGGGCTGGACATTGTGATCTGGGATAAAACTATAAAACTATAGGTGTGCTATTATTAATAAGGAATAATTAATAATTAATAAATAATTGTCCAATCCAATGGGAGGCCAATGGACAATTTGAAGTCCTTTTAGACCCACCATGACACACTGCAGAGTTCAGCGCAACAAACCAGAAACATACGCAGGACAGGACACCCTTAAACGCCACAACCAGAAAGTGCACAGGAGCGCTTCCCGTTATCCGGGTTGCGGTAACAGAACATCCAGCTGTATCCTTGGTGAGAACGGAGCAAATGTACGAGTAAAACCACTCCAGCAAGGCAAACTGTAATCACCTGAGAAACGGATGTATGTGCCGTGGCATTTAATGGTTTTTAGTTAAGGTTATTGCTTCTAGGGTTATCACCCCAGTATATATTTTACCCAATGGTCTGGATCCTTGCAATACACACTGCGTGAGGCTAGACGGACCCCTCTACAGTGTTTGAATAGTTGCTTCATTTAGAGAAGGTTATTTCAGGTTATACCACTTAGAGCAAAAGTCTGAGAGTGACTACTTGTATAGAGCTTTGGTAAAAGGTTACCTGAAAATTAATCACACCACTCGAACTTGTTCCTCTGTTGGTTGAAATAAACTTCTATGGGGGGCCCTACAAAGCTCAGGTCTGGTTTTTACTCTATTGCTAACCCAAAGATACCCTAAGCAAAAGGTGCAATAAAAGAAAGAAAATTAGTGTTCTCCACAACGTCTAACACTATGGGGCTGATTTATCAAGCTAAAAAGACTGCTGCTCCATAACTTGTCCGCCTGCTCTGAGGCCGTGGACGGAAATCAACCCGATCGAATACGATCGGATGATTGACACCCCCTGCTGGTGCAATGATAAATGCAGACAGCGGACATGATACGCTACATCGTATCATGTCTGCTGGCACATTAATAAATATACCCCTATGTCTTTTTTAACACACATATATTTGCATATGTATCTAAGGTAGATAGATAGATGATATTTTTTTTTATCAGTGATTAAGAGGTATATAATAGACAGGGAAGAGCTCCATAGTGTTTAGCCTTGTAGCCCTTTCCTGTCCAACATCTTGTCATATACCAAAAAATTGGTTTAACCAAAGTTAAACCAATTTTTTTATTAAAAACATATATATTACTCTTAATATGTATTTATAAGTGTGATATATTTTATTTTAATATGTTTTACATTTGTTTTAATATACTTTTAATTTATCCATAACACTTTACTTCAAGACTCTTGGGGTGCTAACCTTTCTAGCACTATTATGCATTGTTCTAGAGCACAACACATAACTTACCACTTGTAATATGAGCAATGTTTAGCGTGGACGCACTATTCATTGAGAGTATAGAGCATGCTAAAAAATGTTGGCTGCACTAACCTACTCTGGTAAAAAAAAAAATTACCATTGAATTGTAATATCTGGAGGTGCTCTATTGGGCCTCAATATGAATAGCGCACCCTGCACTTTCAGTAGTGCTCCACTTGTAATGTGTGGCTATATTGGTTGGAACAAACGGTATATTATATAAAATTGTAATGTTGCAATGTTTATGTGTTCATCTACGCATTGCTTGAGTAACTTCTACCCTGTTATGTTGATTATAAATATCATTAGATACTTTGAGAATGTAATATAAAATATAAAATTATATGTAGTAAAACAGTTTTGTAATATACATTTGTTAATTCTCTTTTTCTATCCACTGTATAACCTTGGGCTGTACATGTAGATGAATTATTACACCATCCATCACTGTTTCTAAAGAAAAATTCAGCAAGTTCACTGTCAATTAGTAGAAATGCTCAATCCTAAACTACTTAACTGTAATAACTTGTAGATCTGGAATTTCCAAAAATTGGTTCATGAATTGAATTGAAATTGAAGTAAATTGATCTGCTCTGCCTCCAGGATTATCTGCTATATTGCTGCTATGTACTCACAGTCCAAGATTCTCTTTTATGATCAGATATGGCTCAAAGGTTTTTATCTTATTATGTACAATCATAATTTAAGTTAATTCAGCCATTCTTTGTTTAATTAGGTTTTACAAATGTATATAACTTTGTAATTTACAGACTGCCAGCCAGTCGCTGCACACTTAGGAAGTCTATAACACCTAGAATTCTTTACACACAAAAAGTAGAATTTAATGTCGGAAATGGAATGACAACCCATGGGGCCCCTGTCGAAAAAAAGTTAACCCGGTCACAAGTCCCATTCAGGGCTAGATTACAAGTGGCACGCTAACTGTTGTGCGCAAGCGATAAGGATTATATTGCGGTTCTTTGCACGTATCAGAAGTAGTACGAGTAGTAACAAGTTTAAAGTAAATGGTTTTGTTTGAGCAAAATTAAAAATTTAACGTGCATCGGGTTAGCTTGAATTCCGAGCTCTGGTTAACTGTTACACAAGACAAAAAAGTTGCACAAAAAACACATCAAAAATACATTTAAAAGTTCAGTTACACTCATAATAACACTGTCTGATAAAAATTATTTTTAAAAATGACAAATGGACTTCCGGTGGGCGGGGCAATGGGAGGGCAGCAGCAGAACTGAGCTCTGCAATTTTTCCTAAAAAAAAAAAAATTTAAAGCCGCTTTCCCAGTTACCCCATGATCCTTTCTTGCCAGACAAGCAGACGACATTGCCGCCAGCACACTCTGGCTGAACTCAGCACACGCAGGAAATTTAGATCGGTCCTGGTCCATGGAAAGATTGCAGCAGTGGTGCGAAAAGATGCCATATTGGAGAGAGGCCCCAGAGATCCCTGCTGCAGTCTGCGTTTTGGCTGAGACTTACAATCCCTGGTGGTCTTCTAGAAGGGAGAGGAGGGGACAACCAGCTGGCATATGCTGGGATACTGGTACGGACACTGGCCGTGAAGTCTGTGGGGACTGAATATTGGAGGCAGACATCCACCATCCTGAGACACAATCTCACACATTGCCTCAGGACTCTCCACACTGCATCCTAAATGACACTGTGGTTCACGGCAAGTACCCCATGCTAAAGTGACTTAAGGTAGTGGTTTCATAAACCAAATAACCACTTTCAGTAACACACTGACATTAGCTGCATTTATACAGGACAAGGAGGGCCAAGTCATCCCACGCTTCAAGGCATTACTCACTCCTTAGATCCTTGTTACTGGTCATCATAAACTGACTGCATATGGGGGAGTAAGGCGGAGATACTTTATTTGCTGGCTCTTACCATTGTGGCATTCTAGGTATAGCTACAGGTAGGGATTTCTATACACTGGGCCCCAGGTCTCTTAGCCCTAGTCAGTTGAACTATAACAGAAGTACTGAACAAGGAGTGGTTGCTATATATCTCCAATAACACTCCTACATTGCTCTGAACCTACTGATACAGCAGGGAGACTGAATCTTCAACTTTTGAAAGTGTTACTGTGTTGGGTGAGCTAACAGCATCATCTAGTTGCCTACAGATATTATATCATCTGAAGAAGTATATATTTAAAAATTCTTGCCTTTGCTCTTTGAAAGTTAATGGCTACTTTGAAAGGCTTCCTCCGCCTATAACAGACACCATGAGTCACAGATCTAGGACAAAGGATAAGAAGCTAAAGCTGCTGACATTCATGCCAAAAACTCGTCTCAACTGGAAAATGGCAACAGCTTTTCAGGAGATCACAGATCTCTATTGCAGGAACTAAAAGCTTTATACTTGCCTAAAATGGACTCTCTGCAAGCTGGGGTAGATACCCTAATCAGTGAAGTAAGATCCTTTTCCACATGGCTAACAGTGGAAGATTTGGAGAATCATAGTAGGTGAAACAAGATACGCATCATAAGAGTGCCAGAAACAGTCAAAGATAAAGAATTACTGAACTTTGCAGCCTCCACCCTTCTCAAGTTGCTTGGGATGTCACCACAGTACCTTCCATTAAATATAGAGAGGTCTCACCACGTGGGACCTGATAGGCATCTTGAAAACTCAAAAGAGAGGCCTCGTCCAGTCATCTTCAAATGTCTGAACTAACAAGACAAGCTGGCAATATTAAGGGTTTACAGAGCTGCAAAAGAGATAAGATATGAAGACCATCGCCTTCTGCTGTTCCAGGACTTCTCTGTAGAGATAACCAGAAGACGCAAAGACTTTTAACCGCTTTGCTCCAAACTTTATGAACAGGGTTGTCAGGTGGCCTTTATAAATAAAGTATTATAATAATAATCTGGCCTCAGAAAGAAGGCAGATCAAAGGCTGAGGCTACACTGCTGAGTATTTGTAACCAATTTTTTTTAGCCTATGTATTGTTATACAATGTATGCTAGGCCTTTTGTACAGGTGTTAATTTCATTTCTTCTGATACTCTTTACATTAGAGGGTTCACACTGTTCTATATGCACTTTACTGTTGTATTATTTCAGGGTCCTGTTAGGCCTTAACTACATGCTCAATATTCATAACCTAGATGTGCCACACACTCTGCACAGGGAACATACTTTGCACTACCTAAGATTTTCACGCTGCTATCTCTATGTGGGATGGTACTGGTTTTCTCCCCCCATTGTTTTATTAACTTTATAAAGACAAAAAAAGAGAAAGTGCTTCAATGGTGCGGCAGGTTACAACAACATAAACCAGAATTCCCAAAAGACCCTCTCCGCAAACAGGTACTCACAAAGAAGGCACCCTATAGTACAGTGCTATTCAGGCAGGCTGGATTGGTCAGAGCCCACCAGCTGGCTCACACAGGATCAGACGAACCTTCAATACTGTACAATGATGGAGAGATAAGGGGGAGGGGGTAGATGCTACAATAGTGCAGATGGGCACTACAAATGGACAGCAATTCCAAATAACACCCCCGCTAAGATTATGTACTCACACAAGATTAAAATAAATACATACAATCTGCAACGGGTTTCAAGGTGCTACTGGCACCCTTTCTTCAGGCAGTGATAAGTGAGCTATAAAATTCACAACTTATATACAGCATATAACATTACACAGTAATTGGAAAAATCAAATACACATGGTGAAAGTCAATAACATGATAAATAATGGCTTATCGCTGTGCAGAGACTACACTTAGTAAACTCCCCCTCCATTGGGTCAGTGTGTATACACAAAATGTCTAAATAAAAATGCCCCTCCCAATACAGATAAACCAATATTTCTCAGAATTATAAATGTATATTATTAACAAAAAATCCAAACGTCAAGAATGGCAATACATAAACATCCACAGTTTGTTACTTCTATGTAACGGGTCATTATGCACATTTATACCCCATGCTCAATATATCTCTACAAACATCATAACCATTCATCTACAATCAACAGATTGTACACAGATAGAACCTCATCGGGAAAGAAATAAATCCCCATTCAGCATTCGATCACAGTGATATTGTTTATAATCAAACATACTGCATTTCCGCATTACTGCATCCCCATTGATGACGACTGATTCACGTGAACATAAGCAATAACATGGTCCATCCACGTTACCAATCAGATGCCGTAAGGCGGAGCCTCAAGCTGACTCTCAATATGCTTCATGAATTTAACTAATACAATAATCGAGTTGCACATATTGATGTCAAGTTCTCAGTTAGCTGATATGGTGTCAAAATATATCTCAATCGTGGTTTTGAGTGTTACAAAAGAATAGGTACGTCCGTTAAATTATATATCATTGAAATGGTTGTAACCTTTATGATCTGATGACTGATCCACGCGTTGCAGATTGCATGTATTTATTTTCATCTTGTTTTAATAAAATACATCCCATATTTAGGGATAATAATTTTTAGTATTTGTGAGCATTTTTGGGAAATTTACTCCTTCTTTGGACTACTGTTTATCTGTATCCTGGGTCCTGTTTACCAGAATGAGCCAGCGGGTGGGCTCTAATCTACCAGCTTGTGTAACTTGCACTGTATTATAGTGTGCAACGTATGTGAGTACATAATCTTAGCGGGGGTGTTATTTGGGATTGCTGTCCATTTGTAGTGCCCATCTGCATTATTGTAGCATCTACCCCCTCCCCCTTATCTCTCCATCATTATACAGTATCGAAGGTTCGTCTGATCCTGTGTGAGCCAGCTGGTGGGCTCTGACCAATCCAGCCTGCCTGAATAGCACTGTACTATAGTGCACCTTTTTTGTGAGTAACTGTTTGCAGAGAGGGTCTTTTTGGGAATTCTGGTTTATTTTGCTGTAACCTGCTGCAACATTGGAGCGCCTTCTCTTTTTTTTTTGTCTTTATATCTAGAATAACAACTTGTTTTGAGAAGAGCTGACCTTGGTGACTGTCTACCATCGACGATAGCCCTTGGAGGGCGCCTTTCTCCTTTGGGACCATCATTTGGATGGACACAAATTTGGTGACTTTTATATGATTTTTTTACACAAAGAGCACGTTGTGGGAGATAATATGAACTTTTTTTTGATTGATCACTTTATCTTACTTTGTTATCGTTTCTATTTGCACAATTTATTAGGTATTTTTTGTATTATTTAGTATTGGATACACTTTATTAGTGCTATACACACATATTAATTTTTTATAATATCTATTGGGAAAATGCAATCTTTACAAGAAAGGTTTGTGAAAAGAGCACAGATTAAGAACAGCACAGACATTAATGCTGATAGGAATAATAATGGGGTAACCACTTCACAATTGTTCACCAAATTAGAAACGGCCATCAAACAAGAACATAAACATTGGTGAGACATACATTTTCTTAAACAATATATAGGGAAGAAAATTATCCCCAGGGGCTTGAGACTTTAAAAAAGCTGTTCTTTTAGTGAGGATGCAGATATTGTTAAAGAATGGGAGCAGTCTCTCGATGGATGTGCATTTAAATTAATGGAGATTCTAGTGAGACATAGGGGTAAAATCACACAAGGTCTAGGATTAGAGATTAGCTGTATCCAGGGTGATCTAGAGGAGTGCAAAGATCACCCTGAGTATGAGAAAATCAATACTAATGTTATTGCGAGAACTGATAAATATCAGAAGGAGATTATCAAGAACAAAAATAAAAAAAAATGTTAAGAGACTGGAGATTTTGAATCTGGGCAGGTTTATTCATATAATAAAAAAGAGGGGGTTATAATGGATGACAATATTGATGAGAGAGATGAAACACCCTCCATCTTGACATCTAAAGAAACACCTAAAGTCTTGAAGAAGAATAATAATGCTAGTAAGAAATTCAGGGTAAAAATAATTCTACTAAATCGACACAACATATAGTACCAGTTAGGACACAACACACCCAAATACAATGGGAACAGTAGGGTTGAGATCCCAGTATGGAGAAATAAACAACAACAACATAGGACATTTTCTGGAGGTAACTAAGAATTATCCTAATAAACCCAACTTAAATCAAAGACAACATGACAAACAATATGGTTCCCCTGTGGCTTCCACGTCCAGGGTCACATATGACAATTATTCTAGGGAGAGACAGGAAAAATATTGGTCCCCAACACCAATGTGGAAAAGGGAATTTGAAGTAAGATCCCTAGATCAAGGCACCCCATGAAAAAGGCCCCATGTAAACGGGGCAGTAGAGGAAGGGGTAAGACCAGCCAAAAGGCAAAATTGCAGAGATTGAAGAAGGGCATTTTTAATTTAGCCAATCGACAGTTGAATACTACTGAGATAGGGATTTTGGGAAGGGGTCTTAATTTCAGTCCATTAAACTCCCATAATATTTTCGATTTATTCATTGATATAAATAAATTTGTAAGGAAATTGAAGATACAATGATATTTCGCAGCAAATAAATTAAAGGGATCAAACATGCAGGCAATATTAACTGATTGTATGGCAGAGAAAGACACCACTGAGTTTGTTTATTTTTATCCTGATGAACTATGGGAACATATGTGCAATGATGTGATTCATACTGATGTAAGACCTACTTCCAGCTTTAATCCAATTGTACCCTCTAATTCATATGTGGAAGTTTTTAGAAAGCTTGTGTTGATTGATTTGGAGGGGATCAAATGTTTTAATCCCAATATGGGGAATCTTAATAGGTTTGAGAGGAAAGCCATTTCAAATTTTATGTCAGACACTAACATCATAATAAGACAGGCTGATAAGGGTGGGGGGTAGTTCTACAGAATAGATCTGACTACTTGAAAGAAGCTGATCATTTGCTTAAAGATGAGTCATATTTTAAAATTCTATCTTTTGACCCAACCCTTACTTTCTCTAGAGACCTAATAAAAATTGATGATGGATACTCCCAGGGGTTTTTAAAAAAGAGAGAAAAGCAGTTTTTGATGCCAATTAATCCTAGTGTGGCTTATTATTTCCATTTACCGAAGATCCATAAGAGTCTTGTTGACCACCCTGGGAGGCCCATCATCTCAGGAATTGGCTGCCTGACATATAACCTGTCTTGTTATATTGACATCTTTTTAAAGAAAATTATGGTAAATCTGGACTCATATATTAAAGACGCTACAGATTTATTGAGTAAATTAGGGGCAATCCAACCTGAGAGACTGTAAAATAGTATTTGGATCAGTTGTGACGTCACAGCTTTATA
This sequence comes from Bombina bombina, assembly GCF_027579735.1. NCBI lineage: Eukaryota > Metazoa > Chordata > Amphibia > Anura > Bombinatoridae > Bombina > Bombina bombina. Next base: position 355,050,413 of record NC_069503.1, on the reverse strand, counting down.
TACTAATATTCAACATAGTATTGGTTTGAGGGCAGTACACTACTTTCTAGAATTGGACCTATATATGCCTCAAAGACAGAGGGAGTTTATTTTGAAGGCCATCCACTTTGTGTTAAAACATTATTATTTTGTGTATCAAGACACTTTTTTCTACAAATCTGTGGAACGGCCATAGGGACGACGTTCGCCCAAAGCTTTGCTAATCTATTCATGGGCTACTTTGAAATACACCACATGTACCCATCGGAGTACTGGGCGAACGTCGTCTACTATGGTCCTTTCATAGATGATTTAATTTTTGTATGAAACGGTACTGAGGAGGGAGCAAAGAATTTTCTACAGTTTTTGAATAACGACTTTGGTATTTCTTTCTCCCATAGCATAAAGAGTGACAGTATGTATTTTTTGGATGTCACGTTGGGCTGGGATAGTGATGGGAGTATTTACTCCAAAACCACCTTTAAGAAGGTCAATTGCAACAGCTATACAGATAGGTGGCTAAACAACATCCCATACAGTCAGTTCTGTAGATTACGGAGGGATTGCAAAAGAGAGAAGGATTTTAATGAAGAAGGTGAGCTTTTGGTAAATAGATTCAAGGAGAAAGGCTATGACCATAAGATTATTTTACAAGGTCTTATGAAGGCATCTCTAAGGAAAAGGGATGAACTACTACAGGCAAAGGTCTATAGAGAGAATAGATTTGAGAATTTACCCAAATTCATAGCACAATTTAAAAGCAATTATAGAGAAATTGCTCATGTCTTGGAAAAACATTGGCCCATTCTAAGAAATGATCCGATGTTAAAAGAAATTATAGGAGAAAAGTCGTTATGTGTATTTAGGAGGACCCCCACTGTAAAGAATGTGTTAGCTGCAAGTAAGGTGGTGGCATCAAAGAAGAATCCTGTAAGTAAGAGGAATAGCCCACAGTCATCTTGACCTTTAAAATTAAAAAAGGGTATCTTCAAATGTGCTAAAAGTAGATTCCTGACATGTAGTTAACATTGGACATAAGGATATCAGCTTTAGATCCAATACGACAGGGGACATTTTTCCAATTAGGATAAGGATGACATGCAAAAGCATGTTTGTGATTTATTTAGTAACATGCGTTTGTGGTATGCAGTATTGTGGGTGCACCAGTAGGTGCCTAAGAACACAATGGGGTGAACACCTCAGAAATATCAAAAATAAGTATGATAAACAAAGTGTGTCCCAAAACAGTGCACTTATGCATGAGGGCAAAAAGGATATATACCGTATTATCCCCATTAAATACATCCCTAAATCCTTGCGCTACAATAGGTTTAATAGGCTACGACAGAGGGAGACCTATTGGATATGGAAGCTGAAGACATTATTTCCTGAGGGATTAAATGAGAATATTGATCTGGCGGCTTTCCAATAGATTCCCCAGATTTTATATGTGCATACTTCTTAGTGGAATCTATTTGTTAATGGGAGCATACTAGGATCTGAGTGTGTAGGATCCCCTTTTTTTTATTTTAGGCCAATCTGGTCACCCATTGGGGTGCGGGTAGAGGACTCTATTATTGTATACAAATGTATATATTTGTGTATAATTGTGTGTACTTATACATGCTTGTGTAAATTTTGTGTCTAAAGTGTGTCAACTCAAGTGGACATATTTATGTAGGCCTATATAGACGATTTCGAGATCTATTGCTCATATTATATAACTGAATTTGTCTGTATATTTGAGGGATACTAGTGTTCAATAGATATTTTCTCTATTGACATCTAGAGTGTAGATTTGAGATGGATAAAGGTTACAACCATTTCAATGATATATAATTTAACGGACGTACCTATTCTTTTGTAACACTCAAAACCACGATTGAGATATATTTTGACACCATGTCAGCTAACTGAGAACTTGACATCAATATGTGCAACTCGAATATTGTATTAGTTAAATTCATGACGCATATTGAGAGTCAGCTTGAGGCTCCGCCTTACGGCATCTGATTGGTTGTTGCAGTATTGTTGACACAACGTCATGACGATGGATGGACCACGTTATTGCTTATGTTCACGTGGATCAGTCGTCATCAATGGGGATGCCGTAATGCAGAAGCGCAGTATGTTTGATTATAAATAATTTCACCGTGATCGAGTGCTGAATGGGGATTTATTTCTTTCCTGATGAGGTTCTATCTGTGTAGAATCTGTTGATTGTAGATGAATGGTTATTATGTTTGTAGAGATATATTGAGCATGGGATATAAATGTGTATGATGACCCTTTACATAGAAGTAACAAACTGTGGATTTTTATGTATTGCCATTCTTGATGTTTGGATTTTTTGTCAATAATATACATTTATAATTCTGAGCAATATTGGCTTATCTGTATTGCGAGAGGCATTTTTATTTAGACATTATGTGTATACACACTGACCCAATGGAGGGGGAGTTTACTAATTGAAGTCTCTGCACAGCGGTAAGCCATTATTGATCACAGTCATGTGATTAACTTTCACCATGTGTATTGGATTTTTTCAATTACTGTGTAATGGTATATGCTGTATATAAGTTGTGAATTGTATAGCTCACTTATCACTGCCTGAGGAAAGGGTGCCAGTAGCACCTTGAAACGCGTTGCAGATTGTAGGTATTTATTTTAATCTTGTTTTAATAAAATACATTTTATATTTAGGGATAATAATTTTTAGTATTTGTGAGCATTTTTGGGAAATTTACTCCTTCTTTGGACTTCTGTTTACCTGTATCCTGGGTCCAGTTTACCAGAATGAGCTAGCTGGTGGGCTCTGATCTACCAGCTTGTGTAACTTGCACTGTATTATAGTGCACACCGTATGTGAGTACATCATCTTAGCGGGGGTGTTATTTTGGATTGCTGCCCATTTGTAGTGCCCATCTGCACTATTGTAGCATCTACCCCCTCCCCATTATCTCTCAATCATTATACAGTATCGAAGGTTTGTCTGATCCTGTGCGAGCCAGCTGGTGGGCTCTGACCAATCCAGCCTGCCTGAATAGCACTGTACTATAGTGCGCCTTCTTTGTAAATACCTGTTTGCGGAGAGGGTCTTTTTGGGAATTCTGGTTTATGTTGTTGTAACCAGCTGCACCATTGGAGCGCATTTTTTTTTTGTCTTTATATCTAGAATAACCAGTTGTCTATCATTGACGATAGCCCTTGGAGGGTGCCTTTGTCCTTTGGGACCATCATTTGGATGGACAAAAATTTGGTGACTTTTATTAACTTTATGCTATCAAGAAAACCGTGTTGCCCCTAGTCTTTCGTGTGTTTATATGAATCGCATCATACCTTGATAACTCTTTATTCCCACTCACATATGGTTGGTCCCATGCAGCTTTTTCCTACCCTTTCTAGGAATAACTCACTATTGCACCTCTTCCATGAAAACTATTACTTAAACCCATCTATATATGAGGTCTTCAATAAGATTGCTGGTTTCATTCAGAAGTTGTTATCTCATGCTGCTTGTGTTGTTGTACTGAGGTGGATGATCCTGTACCTATTTCAACATACTGTTTTTTCCTCCAACTTCTACCAGGTTGAAGCCTGGATGCCTGCATCATCGTCCTCCACAGACCATGAATATCGGGAGCGTATACCTTTTTTGTGTCACCTAACAGTGAGTCTCATCACCTACCCCATTAACCTCTTAAACTCATTTGTGTTACATGTGATGGGTTCTACACTCCCTTTCAAGATTTTGTTCTTAGTGATACTTAGTATAAGTAACCAGACACTTATAGAAGTGGAGGGTACCTATGTCCCAACCCAAATCTATTTTCTAGATAACTCAAATGGTTCACACCTCTCAACATCCTTATTTAACAACAGGTAGATAACTAATTCCTTTCAAACCTCACTGAAGCAAATAAATATCTTTCCGATCCCACACCCCTAGCTTGGCGTAATTATCATGTCTTAAAACAAGCTCGAGATACTTTCTTAGCACAGCAAGACAATAAATATAACATTCATAGATGGGGACGATATTATAGACATGGTAATAAATCAGGTAAACTTCTGGCAAATCATATAGTCCAAAATCCTACATAATGGATATTAATTCCTAATCTCACCTAACCTCAGAAACCAATGAAATTATGAAAGAATTCATAAATTGCTACACTTCTCTCTATGCCATTCAGAGGGTTAACATGGAAGCAAAACAACATTTCTGGAACTCTATATGGCCCCCCCCACATTGTCGGATGAGCAAAAAGCATGCAGGAGGTTTCTAGGGCTATACGTAATGCCAAACTAGAGAAGGTAGCGGGCCCAGACGGATTGCCCTCAGAATACTTTAAACTTTTAAGTGACAATATAGCACCTACCCTTTCCTCTCTATACACAGCTTATCTATACAGAACCACGCAGGTTAATTGTAGATTCTAAGAAGCAAATATTAGTTTATTACTCAAACCGGATAGGGATCCCACTAATACATCCTCATATTGCACAATCTCGTTACTAAATGGAGATTGTACATTAATAAACAAAATACTAGCAGATAGGTTAGCACAGGTTTTGCCCTCCATGTTACACTCTGACCAAACAGGATTTGTCAAAGGCCGATCGTCGGTAACTAATATTAGGAAAACTTTAGCAATTACATCTCATTACTGGTACAACACTCATTCCCCCAAACCTTCTAATTTACAAAACGCTTGCCTTTTAGCACTCAATGCGGAAAAGGCATTTGACAGGATAGAGTGGGACCATTTACATACTTCATTAGCACAGTTTGGCATTACAGGTTATTTTTCAGAAGGCTGTATAGAGCTCCTAGGGCATCCCTGATAATTAAATGCGGGCTTTCCCCTTCTTTTAAGCTGCAGAGGGGTACAAGACAGATGTTTCCTCTTTCCCCTTTATTGTTTGATCTAGCCATAGAGCATCTATCATGCTACATCAGACAAAATTGTGAGGGACTAAAATTGTTTGACCACACAGAACACTTTTCGTTATACTCAGATGATCGGCTATTATTTATAGGCAACCCAAATAGTAACTTAAACAAGCTTAAACAACTTAAACAAGCTCCTGGTTGCTATTGACAATTTTGGCACCTTCTCAGGTTACAAAGTCAATATTGACAAATCTGAGGTTACCTGGTTACAGAACCTACAAAACACCACACTGCTAAACATGGGACTTAAAATCACGGATGGCTCATTTAAATATTTAGGTATACACATACATGTCAATCCCAATAAATTATACCACCTTAACTTTAAGGATACTATCAAGTATATTAAACTGCTACTCTTGGGTTGGCGGTTACCAATTTCCCTCTCAGGTAGGGTCCATCTTTTTAAGATGGTCGCGCTGCCTAAACTTCTTTATCCTTTAAAGATGCTGCCACTTCTCCTTTCTTAGCAATACACCAATTCATTGCAATCCGCTTTGGGACAGTTTATATGGAAGGAGAAAAAACATAGAATAGGGAAAACGTATCTATCTATGACATTAAGTAAGGGCAGGCTTCGCCTTCCAAACATTTTGTGGTATACTTGTGCGACACTAACAAAACTAACATTAGACTGGCTAGTCAGGAATAACCACTTTACAGTCCCTGTTCTGAAGGATTGCCTAACTAATCCAATACATCTAGCATTTCTCCACCAGGCAGATTTAACTTCGTTACCAATACATATACAGAATCATATTACATACAGGGATACTTTGAGGGCATTGGCCAAGATTTGCAGATTGTGGGGAGTGCAACAGCCTGTGAGTAGATATTTACCAATCCAGGGCAATTTACAGTTTTTATATTGAAATAGTTTTTATTGGTCAATTTTCAAGGTCAAAACAGAAACAAATACATTCATAAAAGCATAGTTGTACAGGTGTATTTTTGAAAACCATCAACTTAAAGCATGGATCTTAACATTCTTGATAAAAGTGGATCTTGGCAACAAAGTATTAATTATCTTTAGGTCTCCAAACAATCCACTCCAACCTGTGTATTTTAATTACCTTCAGTTAATAACATACCCTTCCCCCCCCTCCCCAACTAGAACCCTCCCCCCTCCCAGGAGGTGCCAGTATTGTGTTGTTTAAATCTATTAACTAACATACTATAACTCTATATATCGTTTATTTTTCCCACCACCTCCTGCCATGTGGGTACCCCCACCTTCCAGTGTCGGGCAATGCAAATTCTCAAACAAGTGCAGAGGATTTTGATGAACTTGTTTATTGATGCATTGAATGGTTTCACCCTATCATGAAGTAATGCCTGTGCGATCGTGAGAGATACTCTTTCTTCTAACAGATTGCTAACCAGCTCTGACAGTCTCCTCCACAGTGACTGTACTCCCTGACAATCCCACCACATGTGCCTAAATGTACCCCTTTCTTGACATCCCCTGTAACAGTTACCATTTAGCGTTGTGGCAAAGTGCGCTGTCCTTTCTGGTGTCAGGTACCATCTAAACATCACCTTTATGCAGTTTTCTCTCATATCTGCGCTAATCAATCCTTTCTATGAGTTTAGCATCAGTTCATTCCATTCATCCGTCTCCCACGTCTCTAATGTGTCCCTCTCCCATCTCTCTGTCATGTCTAGCTTGGTATTGCGTTTAACCTTCTGAATTAATATAAATATCCTAGATATCAATTTTTTCCCTCTAGAGGTCGCCATTACCATTCTCTCGAGTTCTGTAGGTTGGGTGGTCTGCTTATTTGACATGTACGTTGTAATCGCTGAACTGATCTGCAGGTATACAAACCAGTGTAGCTGTTCCGGCTCTATTTGCTCTCTAATATGATTAAACGAAAGTAGCTTGAGGTTAGAAAAAAAGTCAGCCACCCTATACAGCCCCTTATTTGCCCATTTATCGACTATTTTCCTTAATTCGTTTGGCAGTAGGAATCTGACAGGTCTTGCCAATGAGTTTGGCCTACATAACCGCAGCCCTTTCATGATCTTATTCCACTGCCTAATTGCTTCTAGTGTTATTGGCGATCTATATTCCCCTGGTTTGGTTATTGCTTCTAAATCCCATAATATATCCTCTGCTTTTGAATTACCTGCAATCTCTGCTTCTATCCGTGGCCACACTAATCCATTGTTTTGTCTACCTAATACAGCCGTCTGCGCCAGTCTTGAGGCCTGATAATATTCCACTAAATTTGGAACCACTACTCCCCCTACCTGTCTGTGCATTTTCAGCAAATGTGAGGCTATTCTCGGTCTACCTTCTCCCCTCAAAACTTCAAAATATCTGTTTGTAGTGTCTCAAGTTCCGGCAAAGGGATGCCAATCGGTATGGCTCTGAACAAGTACATCAGTCTAGGAAGGACATTCATCTTAATAGACATTAATCTCCCATACCAAGAGAACTTACCTTTTCTCCACTTCCTCAAATCTGCTCTAATAGCTTTGAAAACTGGGGTATAGTTCAATTTGTAGAGGTCCGTTAGGTTATCACCCACTTTAATTCCTAAATAGGTGATAAAGCACTTTGCCCAGGAGAATGCGAAATTTAATTCAATTGTTTTTTTAGTATGTGGCGGTAGATTAAGTGCTAGTGCTTCGCACTTATCGGAATTTAGTTTATATCCTGAGATCTCCGAGAAATCATTCAAAACTCTATAGAGTTGTGGCAACGAGCTCATCGGTTTGGTGATCGTCAATAAGACATCGTCTGCGAACAGCATCGCTTTGTACTCTGAAGGTCCTATCTGCACTCCCGAGATTTCCTTTGTGTTCCTAATACAGGCTGCCAGCGGTTCAATACAGATTGCAAAAATAAGCGGTGACAGCGGGCATCCCTGCTGTGTTCCGTTCATAATGGCTATCTGTCTTGACAGATATCCCGCTGCCCCCACCACTGCTGTCGGTCTTGAATATATACTGCCTAATGCCTCTATGAAGGCACCTCGAAAGCCCATGACCGACAATACCTTAAACATAAACTTCCAGTCTACCCTGTCAAACGCTTTCTCCGCGTCTAGTGACAGGAGTAGAGCTGGAGTTCCTTTCGCCTTCAAATAATCTAGTAGGGTGAGCGCTCGTCTAACATTGTCTGGGGCTTCTCTGTCCTGCACAAAACCTACCTGATCTTGGTGTATCAAGGAGGGCAATATCTGTTTCAATCTATTGGCCATAATTTTAGCGAAAATATTTATATCGTGATTAATAAGGGAGATAGGTCTATAGTTTTGACACAATTTTGCATTTTTTCCCATTTTTGGAATTACAATAATCTTGGCCTTAAGCATTTCCTCAGGTATCTCCCGCCCTTCCATGATCCCATTACAGAATCTAGTCAGATGGGGGAGCAATTCTTTCTTAAAGAGTTTGTAATATTCACCCGTCAACCCGTCTGGGCCTGCCGCTTTACCTACTTTTAATTCTTTAATTACCCCCAATACTTCCATAATTGTTATTTTCGCATTAAGAGTCTCAAGGTCCTCAGTTGTTATGGATTTCAAGTCGGCCTTGTCTAAGAATTCAGAAATTTGAATGTCCCCTATACCCGTGTTTACTTTTTTCCCATCGTATAATTGTTCATAGTAGTGGGCGAAGCTGTCCGGTATTTCCTGCGGGTTCGAGGTAAGTTCACCTTTTGTAGTTATAAGTTTGGGGATAGAGAAGAATTTATTTTTTTCCCTGAGTTTTCCTGCTAGATATCGATCAGGCTTGTTCGCGTATACATAATAGTGGGCTTTCAGCCTTACTGCAGCTCTAATTGAGGAATCATTTAATATTTTAGCTAATTCCTTTCTCTTATTAACTAAGATTTTATATGTTTTACCTGACAGCTTACGCTGGTGTTCCCTCTCTAGGTGTTCAATCTCACTCTGTAAAGTTTTAGTCTGTGCTGTCGTTTGCTTATTTCTTATAGCCTTTTCTTTGATCAACACTCCCCTCAACACAGATTTATGAGCAGCCCAGGTCACCAGCGGGTTATCAACTGAGTCCACATTAAGTTCCCAGTAATCATTCACTGCCTTTTGAACTCTGCTAAGTATCTCAGGTTTTTTCAATAAGGTCGGGTCATATGTCCATGTCCGTTGTCTAGTAAAGTTTATAAGTCCCTTAAGTTCAAGGTATATGAGTGAGTGGTCAGACCACACGCAAGCCTGAGTACCTGATTTCACTAGATTGGGTGTTAAAATCTGACTAACGTAAATATAATCTAGTGTGGTGTATGTCTTATGTGCTGGCGAGTAGTAAGTGTACTCGTGATCCGAGTAGCCTAAAGCTTCCCATGAGTCTACCAACCCCTGTTCCTCCAGAGAATGGCGAACTGATTTAACTATGCTGTTATGTCTGTGTTGTTTGTTTGTTATTGTTTGAATATCTAGTCCCCCGAAAGAGGACATATTAACATTGAAGTCGCCAGCTACTATCAATCTAGTTTGTTCCCACTGTGTAAGAAGCGCGGATATCTCGGTGAAAAATATGTTCTGCGACTCATTGGGGGCATATATATTACATAGTGTGACTTTTGTACCTTGTAGTGAGCCCTGGACTATTACATACCTCCCCTCCCTATCTCTAGTCACTTTTTCCAACTCAAAGTCTAGTGTTCTGTGCAGCAAAATTGAAACCCCCCTTTTCTTGGAATCGGCTGTAGCATGATAGTGTGTTGGAAAGTGATGTGACCAAAACCCTGGAATACTTGTGGAAACAAAGTGTGTCTCCTGTAGAAATATTATTTTGGCATTAGATCTCAGATACTGAGACATTGCTGTCCTTCTTTTAATATCTGTATTCAGGCCCCTTGCATTGTGTGAAAGGAGTATAAAATTATGGGCCATTATCATTCATTTTCTCCCCTTTTCCTTTTACCTCTTCCGCTATCCTGAAACAGTTAATTAGTATATAGGAGTGGCTATGTATCCCGTAACATCTACCTACTCTGTTGTCACATCCCGTTTCCCCCGTAGCATTTCCTCTTATCCCGTCACTAACTGGCACCCCCCGGATAAACCCATAACATAAAAAACCATAACATAAAAAACAAACAATAAATTTCACATACGTAACGATACTTTGCCACATATTAACTTCAGAGGCAGTAACAGTGTTCCATCATACAATTTGAATAACAGTAAAGGCTGATATTATTCCCCCCCCATTTAACTAACTTACCCTCTTTTGTGCTAGGACTGCTTCAAATAATCATAACCCCCTTCTAGGCATCACAATACAGTATCCCATTAACATCTGCATGATTTTCAAATACATCTCGTAATGTCTGTCTTATATATGGTAGAGTCTTATTAGTGTCCATCAAAAATCTTGAGCCCACCATCCTAACGTATATCTCAACATTTGTATATCCCATATTTGCAACAGTAACCCCAAACAACCAACATAAACAAAACAATTTGGATAGCATTATATTATACTCATCTGTCCGGAGTTCAGCATAAGTTCCTGAGTTCCAAGCTTTTTCCCTCAGAGCCTGGTGAACTGAGTCTGTTAGCGGAGCTCTTTACAGCTCCAACTCTCCTTCTGCAGATTGGTTTTAACTATTCTTCGAGTCCTTTTTTAGACAACATCAAGAGATTTCATGTTTTCCTCCTCTTCTCAGGAATTTTAGATCATCTCTTCTGAGCAATCTGTTTGCTCCTTTCATCGTTACTTGTCGGCGTTTTAAGTTGCTGAAGAGCTGGTACTTCCAATTTTAAGCGTCTGCAGATTTCTGGAATCTCCTCCGGATCTCTAATGGACATCATCCTGTTCTCCCAATTAATGTGCAGAGCGAATGGAAAGCCCCATCTGTATGGGATTTGAGCCTTCCTTAATTGTGAAGTGAGGGGTCTAAGAGCACCCCTTCTCTGTAATGTCCTTGGGCACAAATCTTGGAAGAACTGCACCACATTTCCCTGATGCTTGTATGTGGGTTGTCTTCGTGCGGCTGCTAGGATCTCCTCTTTTTCCTGATATCTGAGCATCCTGATAATGATGTTGCGTGGCGGTTCATCACCTTTGGGTTTGGGCCGCAATGCCCTGTGAGCCCTTTCTATCTGGAATTTGTTATCTTCATCTGTGCCGGTTATACCCTGAAATAGGGTGAGCAAATATGTGTTTAGTTCCTTGGGGTTCACCGATTCAGGTACTCCTTTCAGCCGTATATTACAGCGTCTGCTTCGTTTCTCCAAGTCCTCAAGTTTGTCGTAAATTTCCTCTATATCATGTTGATGAGCACTTGGGTGGTTCATAACTTCATTTAAACCTTCTGCTAAGGCGTCGCCATTTTCCTCAAGTGTATTCACTCTAGCTCCCAATTCTCCCATCTCCTTCTTGAATTCTGTCAAGCTGCTGGTTACTGTACTTTGCAGGACATCAATTTTTTCGAGTAGCTTTTCAAAGTTTGTAGATATGTCTTGTTTCGACACCAGATTATCTAGATCTGCCCTTGTTAATGGCGTCTGGTTGCTCAATTCTGATGTATACCCTGCAGAAGCACTTAGCTCCTCATCTGATCTAGGTGAATTTTGCTCTGGTGATTTTTCACCTCTGTTAGTTTTGAAGAAAATGGGAGCAGTGGTTTGTTTTCCTGCTGCAGCAGTTTTTATATTTCTTCTGGCAGCCATGTTAACAGTGCACTACCTTTAATGCGGGTCTCTTATCTTATAATTAAATGTCTATAATTTTCTTTGTTTAATCCCTTTTTCTTTGACAGAAGGATATAGATCTTAGCAACTGTGTCACTTATGGGTTTTTCCCTTCTCAGGGTATTGTCTCCGCAGGAATATCCGCCTTATATTGAAAGAGCAGGTTGTGTGCAAGCGCTGCTGTACTATCAGGGCATTTATAGGGCATCCATGAATCTAACCCAAAAGTTTTCTTTTCTGTATGTACCTTCAATACATGTTTTGCACTTTTCTTTGCCAAAAGTTTCAAACTGGGGTCTGCTAGTAGACAGGGGCTGTCACCGTTATTTTTAATATCCTCCAGGAGGGTTAATGACTGAGAGTTGCTTTTTTCATTTCAGGCCAAGTGCGCTGCAAAACTATGGGGCCGTTTAGGCTGTGTGGGATCCCTTTTAGCGGGGTTTAAAACTGGTCATATGCCTGACGGTTCCTATTGTTTGACTCCTTAAGTTACTTTTATCCCCTTGCTTGCGATCTTAGAGACCGCCGTCTCAGCCGCCCCACATGGGTGTCCGCCACCTTGTTCTCTAGCCACACGGAGCTTCTCGCGGCCAGTTTTTGTGAGTGCAATTGCTTCCCCAGTTGCTCCGGTCAGCGTGCTGTAGAATAAGGGTCAAGTGTTCCAAGTTTATTCAAGCATATCAGCCCTTATGCTCTGTGTACTGCCTGGAGCTTCTCAATCACGCAGCCATTACTTGGCTTCCCCAGGCTCCGCCTCCCCCAATTTACAGTTTTTACCTGGCTACACCACGGAAACCTTTCGACTGTGGCAGCAGAAACATCTCACTACACTTAAACAATTAGTTAACCCTTTAACATTGGAAATTACATCCTTTAAAGAATTGCTAAATTTATTTGGTCTCCCTAAAAATCATAGATTTGCATATTTTCAGTGTAGACACAACATAAATAAGTTGAAATCTGATGGCTTGCTCACTACAGATCCAACTAATATTGATAAGCTATGCACACTTGCAAAGTTAGGATCTTATAAAATCACCAACACATACAATCTCATACTCCAACATTATGACGGCTCTGCTATGCAACTGATACTATCTAAATGGTCTGGTTACGCTGACTTAACGGTAGACAAGGAACTCATTGATGTTAGCTTCAATAAGATACAGATAATAACTATCTCAGCAAACTTGAGAGAGTCCCACTTAAAAATCCTGCAACAAGCCTATATAACTCCGGGTCTCCGCTCTAATTGGGTACCCGGCGCTAAAAAAAAACTGTACGAAGTTTAGTTATGCAACGCTGGATTGGATTCACTTGTTTTGGGATTGTCTCAAACTGTCAAGTTTCTGGAATTAAATCTCCTACTGGCTGACTAAATTGATTAAAATACAGATACGCCTTTCAGCTCAGCATGTAATTTTTTTAATACCAACAGAGAGGAAGCTTAGTTATGATACCTTTATTTCTACAGTAATTGTACTGGCAAAACAACTAATTTTAATAGGTTGGGCAAGCAATAAAATTCCCCCTTTTCAACAACTTTTTAGAAAAGTTCATTCTCAGATGCTGATTGAACAGGCAGATGCAAAAAGTGACTCAGAGAGAATGATTAAATGGTTTATGCATAAATGGGAAGCCTATTTATTATATTTACCAGTTACTGTTAAATATAGAATTATCCACCTGTTTAGAAACAGTCTCTTTATTTTAAATAAGAATCTGAAGAGCAATTGGTGTTTTTCTGACCATAATAACTAACTATACCCTAACTATGTTTGAGTCAGTTGTTGGTGAGATATCTCATTTCCCTCGTCTTCTCCCCCCCTCCCTGCCTTTAGGCTCTGGTCTGTGGAGGGTCTCTGGGTAAGTTAATATATGTGTTTATAATGTTTTTGTTTAATGTTTGCGTTTGTTTTTTATGTCTTTGAAAAATTTAATCTTGACTATTCCATAATGAGCACCAGAAATGCTTGTGCAATGTTAAATGCCGACAGCATACACTGTCGGCATTTAGCGAGGTCAAGTGGACATGATTCGCTACATCGAATCATATCCGCTTGACCTTTGGCAAATCTACCCCAATATATCTATATATTTACATTATGTTTATTAATTTTTTTTTATCATAGTAACATAATAACATAGTAGATGAGGTTGAAAAAAGACAGAAGTCCATTGAGTTCAACCTTTGCAAATCTTAATATACTTACAAAAAATCTCCAGTTGATCTTAAATTAATCCCATTAAAAAAGTTGACCCATCTAACACAAGCAATCATATCCCTGAATTTTGTTTCTACCCTCCTTTGGTAATGAGCTCTACAATTTTATTGCTCTTACAGTGAAAAATATTTTACGTTGCAGGAGATGAAATCTCCTTTCCTCCAGCCTTAAAATGTGATCTCTTGTCACAAACAATTTTCTTGGAAGAAACAGAGCTTCTGCCATCTCTGTATATGTGCCTTGAAAATATTTATATAAAGTAATCATGTTACCTCTCAAGCACCTTTTTTCTAGCAATCAGTTTGGCTAACCTCTCCTCAAAGCTTAATTTCTCTATTTCCCTTATTAGCTTTGTGGCACTTCTCTGAACTTTTTTCTAAGTCTGCAATGTCTTTTTTGAGATCGGTCCCCCCAGAACTGCACTCCATACTCAAGGTGCGGTCTTACCTGGGATCTAAACAGTGACAGAATTATGTTTTCCTCCGTTGCATCAATGCCTCTTTTAATACATTCCTTATTAGCCTTAGAAGCCATTGCCCTTCATTGTGCGCCCATCTTTAGCTTGTTATTTATTACTACTCACAAATCCCTTTCCTACTCCATTTGGGTAAGTCCAGTCCAATCAAAATATTACAATGCCTGCTTATTTTTACTTCCAAAATGTAGAACCTTGCATTTTCCAGTATTCAATCTAATTTTTCAATTAACTGCCCACTCTTCTAATTTGTTGCTATTTAATCCTTGCTCCAAGTCATTAATACAAATATTAAAAAGAACAGTAGACATAGACAGTACTGATCCCTGGGGGACTGATTACCTTTGATACTTATGATCTGTATACTACTACTCATTGCTCCCTGTCTTTTATCCATTTATTTATCCATGAGCTAACATTTTCAGCTTTTACCAGTTCCTTAATTTTGTACATTAATCTCTTATGTGGAACTGTTTCAAACACTTTGGCAAAATACAAGTTTACCACATCAACTGATTCCCCTTTATTTATATTTTTACTTCCTTCCTTGTATAATCTAATTAGATTAGTTTTACATTATCTATTTCTCATAAAACAATGCTTATTTGATCTTATAGGTGCTGAATTATCAAGCTCTGAATGGAGCTTGATGCCCCTGTTTCTGCGCAAGCCTTCAGGACCACTGCTCCATAACTGGTCCGCCTGCTCTGAGGCTGCGGACATCAATCCGCCGATCCTATATGATCGGGATGATTTACACCCCCTGCTAGCGGCTGATTGGCTGCGAATCTGCAGGGGGCGGCATTGCACAAGCAATTCACAAGAACTGCTTGTGCAATGATAAATGACAAAAGCTGCTCCGACTGCTGCTCCTTAACTCTTCCGCTGCCTCTGAGGCTGTGGACCGCAATTCGCACAATCAAATACCATCAGGTTGATTGACACCCCCTGCTAGCAGCTGATTGGCCGCGAATCTGCAGGGGGCGGCATTGCACAAGCAGTTCACCAGAACTGCTTGTGCAATGTTAAATGCCAACAGCGTATGCTGTCGGCATTAAGCGATGCAGGGAGGACATGATTTGCTATAGCGAATCATGTCCACCTGGGGTATGATAAATCTACCCCTTTATCTAGAGATAACTCAGTTAATGGTATAGGCTTGTATGTTCCAGTTTGTTTTAAAGTATCTGACACATTTTAATGTACCAATTTTCTTAGATTTTTTGCCATTTATGTACTTAAAAAACCTTTTACGGTTTGACTTTGAATCCTGTGCAATTAATCTTTCATTTACAATTTGGCTAACCTTATTATTCTTTTGCACGCTTTGTTACATTATTTTTATATTTTTGGAATAATGAGTTTGTACTATTAAATAATTTAAATGCTCTATGTTTTTTACTAACTTCTATTAACACATATGTACTCAGCCATATTTGCTAATTTAATTGCTTTTATGGATGTTTTGTTATATTGCTTATATATTTGGTATGTTGAGTCTGTACTATTTCCTTTGAATAATTTAAATGCCCTACGATTGTTCCTAATTTCTCTTAACACATTTTTATTTAGCAATATTGGCTTGGATTTATTTATTTTACTTTTATAACCATGTGGTATGTGTTGATATGTATATTTATTTAACAAAGTTTTAAATGTAATCAATTTATCCTCTATATTTTTATTAGAGAATACTTTGTCCCCATTTATGTTATTTAACAAATTTCTTAAATCATTGAATTTTGCTTTCTTGAAATTAAAAGTCATAGTTGAACTTTTATGACACTGCTTATGGAAAGTGATTTCAAATGTGACCATTTTATGATCACTGTTACCCAATATTTTATATATAATATTTCAATAGCACACCTTGAGACTACTAAATTTTCATGTGGGCTAACCCAACCGCATTAAGGTCTATATGCGCAAAAATGATATTTTACATTCCTTCATGTAGAAAATAATGTATTTTTGTTATTATATATATATATATATATATATATATATATATATATATATATATATATATATATATATATATATATATATATATATATGATACTGTTCAAGTAAAATACATATCTGTACATATATATCTATGGGGATAGATTATATAGGTATATAAAGATAGATTATATAGGTATATAAAGATACATAAATAAATATGTATTTACAATGAAAAGGAGATTACCCTCTAAGTGAAGACCATTGGAATGTAAAATATGTACACATAGATACATATGTGTGTATATATATATATATATATATATATATATATATATATATATATATATATATATATATATATATATATATATGTATATATATATATGTATATATGTATATATATATTTATAAATATATATATATAAATATATATATATATAAATGTACATTGAATCCCTTTGCAGTCATATACTAAAACTTACCAGGATAGGCTCAATTACCTAAATATGTATAGCTTAGAGGAGAGAAGGGAAAGAGGTGATATGATAGCAACTTTCAAGTACATTAAAGGGTTTAGTAAAATTGAGGCTGTGGGTATTTTACATAAAATGGAAAATTCAAGAACAAGGGGTCATGAGCTCAAGCTAAAGGGTAGTAGATTCAGGAGTAATTTGAGGAAGCACTTCTTTACAGAAAGAGTGATTGATTTATGGAATAAACTTCCTCAAGAGGTAGTAGCAACAAACACTGTGGGGGACTTTAAAAATGCATGGGACAAGCATAAGGCTATCCTATGAACTAGATAAGTTTATACTGTTAGGTAAGGTGGGGCAGACTTGCTGGGCCTATGGCTCTTATCTGCCGTCAACATCTATGTTTCTATATACCTCAAAACATGGAAAATATTTTTTATTGACTATTAATATTTAATAATGTGTATTCCTGTATATATCTGTATATAGGTGCACCTATGTATAGGGATAGATAGATATTTTTCCAAACAAACATCAGCTATATATATATATATATATATATATATATATAAATATTTATTTAAGAATAAATAGAACACTGGAATGGGAAATATTCATATTTCACGTTGGGTTGAGCGCACTTGGTTAAATGCGATTCGGTATAGCATGTGAATATGGGTGTTAGATTTTTTTCATTTTTTTAGCCACCAATGAGCAAGTGCTACCCAGGTCTGAACCAAAAATGGTCCGGCTCCTGAGCTTACATTCCTGCTTTTCAAATAAAGATACCAAGACAACAAAGAAAAAATGATAGTAGGCGTAAATTAGAAAGTTGCATAAATTGTATGCTCTAGCTAAACCATGAAAGAAAAAAAATAGGTTTCATATCCCTTTAGGAATTTTCATAAATGTTTACAGAGAGCAGACAGCAAAGATGAATGTAACACTGCAATCTGAAACCAAAGTAACATGTTTTTTTAGCAAGTAAATGAGTATGGGACAAAAAAAGAAAGAAAGAAAGAAAGAAAGGGCGGTAGGGAAAGATAATTAGTATCCCAATCTGTACAAATCTCCTTCATCCCTGATGGGGCTCAGCTCTCCCACTGAATTTTGATTCTATTAAAGTCTTTAACATAGATTTAGCATTGTAGCATAAAGCTACTTCAAGGGTCTTACCTTCTTTATTTGCCTTTTCTATATACATAATCCAGGGTTCCAAAAACGTTAAGAATTGTTTATTTTTGTTCAAAATATCTGTCAATAAACTACTCCTCTGGTAATAGTAGTTTATCTTGCATTCTAGATATTCTAGAGATGCAGAATTTAGCTATATAAACCCTGGTTACCATGCAGACCATTGCTAAGACTTTACTGGTATTATTTGACATATTTCTGATAGGATTATGTAATAATGCTTGATCTGGAGTTAGAGTATTTTTTTAATCAAGAACGACTCCTAATAAATTATAAGTCTGTTTCCATACATCTAAAACATATGGTCACTCCCATCACATATAAAAAAAGTATGTTTCTCTACCTCTACATCCCCTGAAGCAATTTCCCATATTTTGGCTAATGTAATCGAGTTGGGTTGAGATACCAGCAAAATGCTACCTTAATATATTTCTCTTGTAGATTGGCACTTTAAGCAAAGGAAGTTCCCTGTCTTAATACATCTGTCATCTTTTTCCCTTGCCAGCTAATGTTTAACATTTACAGTCTTTTTAATACAAGCATACCTAGATCTTGCTAGACCTATGTCTTATTCATACAAATACTCATCAAATTCTTAATGAACCATATCTGCTTTATATTAATATATTTATATCCAAATCACTTAAACAAAACACACACCCAGATCCTACAATAATTAATTTTCACAAAAAAATAAAACAACCATGCCAGATACAATGGTTAAATATATTCCCTCAAGAATATTTTTTCTTCAGCTGGTAATCAGGGTTTCAGGGAAATGCCAACTGTCTATGATATTTCACACTTTTTTATTTTATATAAAAATCTACTTTCTTTTTTCATAAAGCAAGAAAAGGTAAGTCTCAAGAATTATCCCCATTGGTATATGAAATATGAATAAAAAAGATCCCTAATTATACTGCCTATTAGTGTGTCTATTACATCCCCCAAAGGTCCTTTTAAAAAGCTACAGACAAAACACGTCAAGCATTGTCAGCCCACACTACTTTTTCAGACTTATGCTTTGCTTTAATTTTGAACTTATCTATTGGTGTACTGACTGTTTCTTTGTTATATCTCTACAAGTGCAAGCACTGGAATACCCAGCATTTTTAAATAATTGTGATGGAGTAACATGGAATAACATGAATGTGTAGTGAGTGGTAAAACCTTTTACCCCCTGTAGGGACTGTAAAAGACACCTTGTTCAATAGGACTAGGGGTCATTTTTATTTGTGTTACATGTAAACAATGGAAATAATTACACTTTTTGTGCTTGCTCTTATGATGGTTTGATATTATATTTGTATATTAGATAAAACATTTGTTTGACAACAATAAGGGGCGTGGAGTAGAATTTTGTTTCATTTTTTTAAATTATTATAATGTTTCTTTTTTTATATGGATAATTGTAGAAGTTAAGTTTTAATGTTGATATGCTAACTCATATGTTGTATAAGGTGTGCTTATAGAATTAAGGAATATATGAGAATACCTTGGTTACCTTGGATAGTCAAGAAAAGGCCAAAGAGCAGGCAAAGGTTACAAACCAGTATATTCAGCCATAACCAAGCATCAAAGCATTAGGTGTAGGCAAAAGTGTTATCCAGAATACAGTTCCAGGAATCTGCAACCCCACAATTCAAAGTACAAAAAGGATCAGACATAAACTAATATATAAACTAAGGTCAGAACCAGAAGGGAAGGTGAGGAACATGAACTCCAGGACTTCCATAAAGAATCACCAAGCACAAGGGCCTTTTAACACTAACCTCTGCAGGTCTTGGTGCCAATTCTGCCACAGGGTCACTTAAGACAATTAGGCTATTAATAGTACTATCCTTAGTGCAGGTCACACAGTCATGATTATTATTAGAAGAAGCTTGAAGCTCTTTTGGCTCTAAACTTAGCACACTCCTCTCTAGTGAAATCCGACATTGAAAGATAGAAGGGCCCCAGGCTCCAGCCGCACACACCTGCATCAACTTAGAGCAGGGATAGGCAAGGTGTCCGTGACTAGTCCTTGCAGTGTCCGCCACAAAATTAGTATAGCTTTTCTTTTTGATTAAATAATATGAATAAAAAAAATATGTAGTGTGAATAAAGTTAGTGGCTTGTCAAGAGACTGCTAGCGATATTGGGTGATAAGTTATGGAATAAAGCCTGAGGGAAATACTGGATGTGTATCTGCATCTGTATAATAACACCCGGCTCTATACAAAGACACATTAGTGACACTGGTACATGTGCATAGCCAGACAAGGGCTGGTTATAGGGTCAGTGATATTTGCATCAATATAATAACACCCAGCACTATACAAAGACACAGTAGTGACACTGGCTCATGGGTATAGCCATGAGCCACTATACAATAATGTTTTTAATTTCAAATGTACCTTGGTGTCCTTTACTAAGGTCTGTACTTTTGAAAATGTCTGCCACAGCCTTTGTCTGTGCCTATCCCTGACTTAGAGCGACCTTGAGTGTGCACAAGTAAAACTTTAGGGGGTCTGACAAGTGGATGCTTTTTTATTTCTTTGTCTTTCCTTGTTGTTACAGAAGCATTAGTTATTTTGTTGTGAAGAGCTTATTTCCCAGCAGCAATGCCTGAACCAGCAAGCCAGCGCCTAAGAAGGGCTCCAAGAAAACCATAACAAGTATCATTTCATAAAGAGTTAACTCTTTTTTTTCAGCTTTTAGAAACTATTGTCTAATCACCTCTGGAGCCAGACTGGTAATTGATAAGATGAACTTGTAAACTTGTTATCTTAAGTACTGTAATCCTATTGTGGCCTGTCAAAGGACAGTGCTCTCTATCTAAATGTGTGATGGGGGATTTTGTGCTTCCCCCCCTCTCCCCCTGGGAGTGCCCTGTGTGCATGTAACCTTAATAAAAAGCAGGCTGGGCATCCCAGTCCTGAGTTCTTGTTTGACCCTCAATCGCAGCGTTGACTCGTTTTTGTGGGCAGAAGGGTATCCTAGCGGTACTGCAGCTAAGGGAGATTATTCTATATTTGCGAGACTCATATAGAATACTATGGAAAGCAGCTTCTCCCCTCTTTAGCAATAGGGATCCAGGCTACTAAGCGGTCCATCTCTCAGCGAGACTAAGGGTAACCGTAACATTTGGCGGCAGCGGCGGGATTTTCCTGGATTTCCTAGGAGAGGTACAGAACGGATGGAGAGCGCTTACGAAAAATTGAAGCGTACAACCCAAAAGGATTTACTTGAAAGCAGAGGGGGGTACGCCAGCAACCGGCCGAGGAGAGAGCTGATCGCAGAATTGACCGAACTGGATCAGAGCTTCACAATGGCGGAAACACCGACCACGATTAGTGACGAAAAAACCAGGATTGTTCGGGAAAGGCTCTCATTATACGGGCCGAACCCCTCCATGGAATTGGTACAGCAGTTGATGGCAGAGGCGGACGAGGATATACGAGAGACTCGAGCCCACGAACTCAACCTAGCGAATGCACACCGCAATGCTGAAGCCCCGCAGGTAATCATCCCTGTCGAAAATGCTGGGAGGCCCAAGATACCCTATGCGGCATTTCGACCCTTCCTAGAGAGCGAGACAGGGATTGATGAATATTTGGCGGACTTCGAAAGGCAATGTGCCCTGCACCAGATTCCCAACAGAGAGTGGCCCACGATATTGTCTGGGAAACTATCCGGGCGAGCCCTGGAAGCCTTTCGTACTCTGGGTGCTGAGGAAGTGACACAGTATGAGCTAGTTAAGGAGACACTGTTGCGACGGTACGCTGTAACTCCGGACACGTATCGCCGACAGTTTCGGGGCACGGAAAAGAAGCCTAACGATACCCATATGGAATGGGCGCACCGAATGCGGAGAGCGGCAAATCACTGGCTGAGCGGAAGTAAAGCGGTGACTGGGGAGGAAATTTTACAATTGTTTCTCTTAGAACATTTTTATAATGGCATGGAACAGCAAGGGAAGGAATGGCTGCGAGACAGGCGGCCTTCTACCTTAGAAGAAGCAGCCAAATTGGCCGATGAACATTATGACTCCCGTCTTCACGAACCCATGAACTACCGAGCTCCAGCACGGGTCGAACCCAGAGAGGTTTACCGTGCACCCCCTCGTACTGAATTCCGAGCCCCGGTGCCCACAAGGCCCGTCCGACACTCAGGACCACCCAATAACAGCTCTGAGCGTCCCAGACCGACTTGCCACCGATGCAAGCAACCAGGGCATTTCATGGCTAGCTGCCCCCTTAATACGCACCAGACACCCAGGAATTACAATTACCCCTCTGGGTCCTATCGTCCGGCCCGGGCCCTCTGTGTTAACCAAGAGGCCCCTATGGAGGGATATGTGGGGCCGCTTCACGAGGCAGACCCTGTATATGCTGCCTCAGATAACCGCCAGCACCATCGGCAGAGGGTATGGCTCGAGGGGCGATCTACCGAGGGATTGCGAGACACAGGGGCTACTATCACGCTGGTACAGAGTCATTTGGTGCCAGAGCACAAGCGATCCGGACAGACTGTGGCCGTTAGAGTGGCGGGGGGGGATGTGTACAAAATTCCAACAGCTAAAGTGCATCTTGATTGGGGAGCGGGAAAGGGGGCTGTGAACGTGGGCCTAATGGATAATTTACCTGCCGAAGTACTACTGGGCAACGATTTGGGCCCCATGACTTCTGCCTATGCTCCAGTATGCAACAACGAGGCGGACCCAGTGACTACACGGGCCCAAGCCCGGACGGAGCGAGAGCTCTCACCAGTGCGGGAGACACAGGTAAGACCTACCCCGACCTTGCCTGACAGGTTAGGCCCCATACCCTGGGACACCCCAGATGCTTTCGAGGCAGAGTCTAAGACTGACCCGACCTTACAAAAGTACCGGGAACGAGCAGAGACCGGAGGGGGCGGGGCAGATAACGAAACATTCTTATGGGAAAAAGGGAAACTATACCGCTGGACAGAGAAAAGGGGACAGCGTAGGTGACAGCTGGTAGTGCCCCACAAATACCGTCAAGAAATCCTCAAAATAGGCCACGACATCCCCTTAGCAGGCCACCTAGCCGTTACCCGTACCCTACACCGCATTACTCACACGTTCTTTTGGCCAGGGGTGCACGCTGACGTTAGAACTTACTGTAACACCTGCGATGTGTGTCAACGAGTAGGAAGGCGAGGCGATCACCCTAAAGCCCAGCTAGTAAATATGCCCATTGTAGAGGAACCCTTCAGCCGGGTTGCTATTGACCTAGTGGGACCACTGGCTACCCCTAGTCCCTCCGGTAAGCGATACATTCTTACCGTAGTGGACTACGCTACCAGGTACCCAGAGGCTGTCGCCCTATCCAACATACAAGCGGATACGGTAGCGAATGCACTAGTACAGGTGTTCTCCCGGGTAGGATTTCCAAAAGAAATCCTATCCGACCGAGGCACCCAATTTACGGCTGAATTGACCCAACAACTCTGGCAGGTTTGCAAAATTAAGTCCCTCCTGAGCTCCCCATACCACCCCCAGACGAACGGGCTGTGTGAGAGGTTCAATGGGACCCTCAAGCAAATGCTCAAGACGTTCACTCAGGAATACCGAGACTGGGAACGCTTCCTGCCGCACCTCCTATTTGCTTATCGGGAGGTGCCCCAGGAAACGACAGGGTTCTCTCCCTTCGAGTTGCTCTATGGAAGAAAGGTACGGGGACCCCTAAACCTGATCCGGGAGCACTGGGAGGGAGAGATGGAGGCTGACGGTGTCCCCATTGTGCCATACGTGCTGGAACTCAGGGACCGAATGGAGCAATTAGCCAAATCCGTGCGGGCTAATCTCCAGTTGGCCCAGAGAAGACAGAAAGTATGGTACGATCGGGGGGCCCGAAAGAGAATCTTCACCATAGGACAAAAGGTGTTAGTACTTAAGCCGGTGAAGACAGACAAATTGCAGGCGTCCTGGCAGGGTCCCTACCAGATCGTAGAGAAAAGGGGAGACACCACTTATGTGATAGCTAGCTGCCACGACAACAATCTTAGAAAGACATTCCATGTAAACATGCTCAAGGAATATTTTGAGCGGCCAGAGAACGTGACGGCCGTATGTTGTTCCCCTCAGGAAGACCCCGACAGTTTACCCATTCCAGACCTATTAGAAAAGAGCATCCCCACAGGTATAGTGGCGCAGGTTCAGATAGGGGACCGACTTAGCCCCACTGAAAGGGAGCAGCTCAACCAACTCCTCCAGTCTAAACACCTCACCTTCTCCCCGAAGCCAGGGTACACTACTTTAACCACCCACCAGGTAGATACTCCGGGACAAGCTCCCTTGCGCCAGGCTCCGTACCGAATCCCCGAAGCAGTTAGGACAGGAATGAAGAAGGAGATCGATGAGATGCTCCAGCTCAGGGTAATTGAGCCCTCCGATAGTCCCTGGGCCTCCCCAGTTGTCTTGGTGCCCAAGAAAGATGGGACCACCCGGTTCTGCGTAGACTATCGGAGGCTCAATGAAAATACCGTGACGGACGCTTACCCTATGCCCAGGGTAGACGAGCTACTCGATCGTATAGCCAGGGGAAATTACCTGACCACTATTGACCTCTGCAAAGGTTACTGGCAGATTCCCCTGGCCCCGGAGGCTATCCCCAAGTCGGCATTCGTCACCCCATTCGGCTTATATCAGTTTAGGGTAATGCCGTTTGGGATGAAGAATGCCCCAGCTACATTCCAGCGCTTGGTGGATAGGCTCCTGGATGGCTTCCAGAGTTTTGCTTGCGCCTACCTGGACGACATAGCGATCCACAGTGAGTCCTGGGAGGACCACTTAGCTCATGTGGGAATGGTTCTGGATCAGATCCGGGCTGCTGGCCTGACTCTGAAGCCAGAAAAATGCCACTTTGGGATGGCCGAGGTACAGTACCTGGGTCACCGGGTGGGGTGTGGAAAGCAGCGACCAGAGCCGGCCAAAATAGAAGCTGTCGCCAATTGGCCCACCCCCATCACTAAGACTCAGGTCCTAGCCTTCCTGGGCACGGCAGGGTACTATAGACGGTTCGTACCAGACTACAGCACACTTGCCAAACCCCTGACTGACTTGACCAAGAAGAACTTACCTCGACAGGTCCTGTGGTCTCCCCACTGTGAAACGGCTTTCCAGGCTCTCAAAAATGCTCTAATTAACGCTCCTGTCTTGGCGGCCCCAGCCCTTAACAAACGTTTTATCGTCCATACAGATGCTTCCATGTTCGGGCTGGGAGCCGTCCTCAGCCAAGTAGGCGAAGATGGAGGGGAGCATCCAGTTGCCTACATCAGCCGGAAGCTCCTGCCCCGCGAAGTCAGCTATGCAGCGGTCGAAAAGGAGTGTTTGGCTTTGGTGTGGGCATTAAAGAAATTGACTCCCTATTTATATGGTCAGGAGTTCACTCTGGTCACCGACCATAACCCGTTGGTGTGGCTGAACCGGGTCTCTGGAGATAACGGCAGGCTATTACGTTGGAGCTTATCGTTGCAACCCTTCAATTTCACCATTACTTACAGACCTGGGAAACAGAATGGCAACGCCGACGGGTTGTCCAGACAAACCGACCTCAGCCCCGCATAATCAGCGGTCTGGACAGCCTTAGTCTGCCCCGAAAAGGGGTCAGACCGTGTCTGCCAGAGTGTTCCACAGAAAGGGAGCACTGTTACAGAAGCATTAGTTATTTTGTTGTGAAGAGCTTATTTCCCAGCAGCAATGCCTGAACCAGCAAGCCAGCGCCTAACAAGGGCTCCAAGAAAACCGTAACAAGTATCATTTCATAAAGAGTTAACTCTTTTTTTTCAGCTTTTAGAAACTATTGTCTAATCACCTCTGGAGCCAGACTGGTAATTGATAAGATGAACTTGTAAACTTGTTATCTTAAGTACTGTAATCCTATTGTGGCCTGTCAAAGGACAGTGCTCTCTATCTAAATGTGTGATGGGGGATTTTGTGCTTCCCCCCCTCTCCCCCTGGGAGTGCCCTGTGTGCATGTAACCTTAATAAAAAGCAGGCTGGGCATCCCAGTCCTGAGTTCTTGTTTGACCCTCAATCGCAGCGTTGACTCGTTTTTGTGGGCAGAAGGGTATCCTAGCGGTACTGCAGCTAAGGGAGATTATTCTATATTTGCGAGACTCATATAGAATACTATGGAAAGCAGCTTCTCCCCTCTTTAGCAATAGGGATCCAGGCTACTAAGCGGTCCATCTCTCAGCGAGACTAAGGGTAACCGTAACACTTGTCTTAAAATAGTATTCACAAGAATCCTTCTGCTTTGGGGAATCATCCCCAGATTCAGGCATGCCTTTAATTTAGTATCGATCTGGGTTACTCTAGATGTGCTTGTATGAATTAAACAAGGAGGTATGTTTTTATGATTGTTAGATTTGAACCCCAAACATCTTTTAGATTCTAAAGATCTGGATCTGTTTTTTTATCTTCTCTTTCTCATTTTTATATTTAATATCCTAAATTCAAGAGAGAAATTCATGCTAACACTCAGCTAGATTACGAGTTGTGCATTATGAGTCAAAAAGCTTCATAACGCTGCTTTTTCACTACCGCTGCTATTACGAGTCTTGTAGGTATAGGTGTACCGGACAACAATGTAACTACCGCACCTTTCAAAATAAAAAATACAAACAACCCCCCAACAGTAAAACCCACCACCCACACAACGAACCCCCCAAATAAAATCCTATCTAAATAAACCTATACTCTCCCCATTGCCCTGAAAAGGGCATTTGGATGGGCATTGCCCTTAAAAGGCATTTAGCTCTTTTGCATTGCCCAAACCCTAAGCTAAAAATAAAACCCACCCAATAAACCCTTAATAAAACCTAACACTAACCCCCAAAGATCCACTTACAGTTTTGAAAGACCGGACATCCATACTCATCCAGCTGGGAGAAGTCTTCATCCAAGCGGCAAGAAGTCCTCAATAAAGCCGGGAGAAGTCTTCATCCAAGCGGCAAGAAGTCGTCCTCCAGGCGGGTAGAAGTCTTCATCCAGACGGCATCTTCTATCTTCATCCTTCCGACACGGAGCGGCTCCATCTTCAAGACATCCAGCACAGATTTTGTGTAATTTAGTGTGTATTATTTTTTGTAATTTAGATAAATGTATTTTTTTAATTTAATTTATTTAATTTTATTGTAATGTTAGGTGTTAGTGTAACTCAGGTTAGGTTTTATTTTACAGATAACTGTATTTATTTTAACTAGGTAGCTAGTACATAGTTAATAACTATTTACTAACTAGTCTACCTAGTTAAAATAAATACAAACTTAGCTGTGAAATAAAAATAAAGCCTAAGCTAGCTACAATGTAACTATTAGTTATATTGTAGCTAGCTTAGGGTTTATTTTATAGGTAAGTATTTAGTTTTAAATAGGAATTATTTAGTTATTAATAGTAGGTTTTATTTAGATTTATTTTAATTATATTAAAGTTAGGGGTGTTAGGGTTAGACTTAGGGGTTAGGGTTAGGTTTTTTGCCTACCACATCAAGCGTGCTTAAGGAAAAGTAAGCGAGATGGGATGCGGTCCATTTCCACACTGAAGATTTCTCAGGTGACAAGTCACACGGTAATATTTGCTATACCAACGTTTGCTGAGACAGGTAACATTATACCTTTGGTCTGCTTGCTGAGACAGGTAAGATTATACCTTTGGTCTGCTTTTGCTCACATTGAAAAGATTACTATCGGTACTTACGGCATTTTGTAACTGATTGTTGCAACATCAAGCCTACTATAAGAAACATCTGTGGGAACTTTATATGCTGTGTTTTAGCAATATCCCGCGAGTGAAAATATAATAGAGGGTGTGAAGTTGGATTTGCGGTATACCTCGCCTAGCACTGCTTTTTGATGCAATCTTATACAAAAGGACACTGAGAGACTTATTATACAGTGTGGCAAACAGTTTGCATTCACAAAGTCTTTGCAAGTCTTCTGTGTGTCTTAAAGAAACATGGACTGATATACAGTTTACTGATATTCCAGAGGGTGACCGGCCTTCACATTTAATTCTGCATTAAAGCAATACGGACTGCTATAAAGTCTATTGAGATTTCAGAGTGTGACCGGCTACTTCATATGGGGAAATATACAGATGATGATGATGCTTGACATAACATCGTAACTGTAAAATTAACCCATTGACTCCAGTTTCTTATATTTTTGGACTACACAGCTGACTCATATCATGTTTGTGGTTCCAATACCACGAAACTCTTTGATCAATAAGTGATTCAGGTGGTGCTGTCCTCTCTCACCCCCTGGGGACGCCTAGGGGTGGGAATTATAGTATTTATATTTTTTTTCTTTATTCAGTACACATTGTTTACACGGTTGTGTTTGTTTTCTTTCTGTATTAATTGATCTAGTATATAGCTTTATTCATCCTGTATGTGGTACGGATGTGTTTGGTGGATGGGGTTTGTGTGGATACGAGCAAGTGGGTCTCTTGTCTCTCCTGAGAGTGTTATGTTACACATTGCTTTTGGATATTATAGTTACAACAAATAAAATAATTTGTTTTCGAAGTCTCATTGGCTGGGATTATTGATTATTGATTATATATTTATTTAGTGTTAGTGATGTGGGAGGACAGAGGTTTAGGTGTTAATAACTTTAGTATAGTGGCAGTGGCGACGCTGGGGGCGACAGATTAGGGGTTAATAAATTTATGTAGGGGGCGGCGACATTGGGGGTGGCAGATTAGGGGTTAGTAAGTGTAATGTAGGTGTCAGCGATGTCGGGGGTGGCAAATTAGGGGTGTTTAGACTCTAGGCTTATGTTAGGGTGTTAGGTGTAAACATACATTTTCTTTCCCCATAGACATCAATGGGGCTGCGTTACGGAGCTTTACGCTCCGTCATTGGAGGTGTTAGACTTTTTTAGCCGGCTCTCCCCATTGATGTCTATCGGGAAATAGTGTACGAGCATGTCAAAGCAGTGCTGGTATTTGTGTGCGATATGGAGCTCAATGCAGCCATATTGCCCGCAAACGGCAGGTTTTTGCAAACCTGTAATAGCAGTGCTATTAAAGGTGAGCGGTGGAAATAACTTGTTAGTTGTTAGTTAAGTTAGAAGCAAGCCATTCATAACGCAAAACTCGTAATCTGGCTGACTGTTATCCCGGATTAATTAGCTGTATTTTTAAAATTAATATTATGTATGGGAGAGAGAGAAATGCAAACATTGCCCATCCTGTGAAAGAGAATAGAGCACATGCTGCTTAGAAAAGATCACTCTGTATTTGAGAGAATAAAAATCAGAGATGTGGAGTCTTGCAGAGAAGAGCATTATCTTGATTCACTAAGGTATAAGGGAGTTATAGCTACATAGGAATTGAGTTTAATGTTACTGAGGACTTCTCTGAGACAAGCTAGGGTAGTATGCTTCTGTGTCTGAGAGTAGAGAGTAACAGCTAACAATCTGAGTGAAAAGCAGAAAAATAAAGTTTTATGAGAGAATATTTATAGTTTGAAAAAAGGTAAAGAATAAGGAAGAAATGTTCTGACAGAGAAGATGATTAATTCCAGCAAAGCTTTGGTATAGTTCTATTTTTTATTCTAGATTACAATATGTTTAAGCAGAAAGTTTTTTTTGTGTGTGTGAATTAGTAACAAAAATGCACATGAGCAGAGCACTTGAATTCAGATAATTGACAATAAGGAAATTACATATTGCACTTTATGTGAACTTTTTTCAGAATAAAAAATTGCTACTAATACATAATACGCTGTTGGCATTTATCATTGCACAAGCATTTCTTTTGCACTTTCGCGGCCAACCGGCCGCTAGCAGGGGGTGTCAATTAACCCAATCTTATCCGATCAGGCTGATTGCTGTCCGCCGCCTCAGAGGTGGCGGACGAGTTAAGGAGCAGCTGTCTTATGATCTAATTCCTGATTCCAGCGAGTCTGAAGAAGACAGCTTGATAAATCGGCCCCATTGGGTTTGATTACAAGTATTGCTTCTGTGAAAGCGTTATTTGCGCTCATCTTGGTAATACCAATGTGCGCTGGTATTACAAGCAAGAAGCAATGTACGGCATGAGAACTAGTGCAGCGAAATGGGTAAGTCACGCAGTAATGGGCAGAAAAATGTAAATGCTTATGTACATATATATTTATGTGTTAATATGTTTATATACACATATTAACACATACATATATATGCATATAAGCATTTACATATATATTTACAGGGAACACAAAGTTCCCATAGACCACAATGTAAAGGCAATTTTCACTCCATACCCACCAACTTTAGCTCCCAAACACTGCTTAGTGCAGTTTTTTTAAAATACTCATATTTTTTTTATTTTAGTAAAGCCACTAAACATTTATTTTGTGGGCAATTGAGGGACATTTTAAAAATTGACCAGAGGTCTGACCTCTGGTTAATTTTTGGAGCACTAATTGCTACCGCAAACTTTCTGTAATGGCTGGTTATTTATCGCGCCCCCATAAACAGGCGAATTTGCCCATTTGCGGGCACGTGATGAATTAGTGCCCCACCTGTAAGCTAGCCTATTATTTGCATTGAATTTAAGAGACAACATTTAGGCCTAGATTACAAGTGGAGCTCAAAAATATTAGCGATATTGTGCTTTAACAACGCAATCAATAGAGCTTCTATTTATACACATAGGGCACCCTAAAAACATTTTGGCCATGTTAAGATGCTCTGGTAAAAACATTTAACCATATATTTTTAACCCCTTAACGACCCTGTAGGACTTTGGTCGTTATGCCTTTAAGGACCAGCGACGTACTCTGTACATCGCTGCAGTCCTGGTCTTCTCTCTGCCACGATCTCGCTCAAAAGAATGAGATTGCGCTATTTCTGCATGCCCTACAAGTGGGGCACTGCAGAAATAGATTTGCAGAGTTGTCAATGCAGAGAGGGCCACTCTGTGGCCTTTTCTGCATCGGGCAGCGGTGGTGCCGATCGTTGGTGGGTGGGAGCAATTGCAGGAAGGCGGGTGGGCGGCCCATCGCTGGCGAAATTTCGTCCAGCTGTGTAGAAACACTCGCCGGTGCACACGGGAGCGTGCGTGCGTGTGCGCGCAAATCCGCAATCTGCACATATGTGCAAAAAAGAAGTGGTGGGAGAGGGTGGTGGGAGAGGGAGCAAATAATGTTCAGAAAATTATCTGGGAGGGGGAGGGGGGTAGGGTATTGAGGGGGGGGGGCAGCTACACTACAGAAAAAAATATATAGCTAAGGGGGGACCCTATACAGCAGATTGTATTTTATTTTATTTAAAACAAAATAATAATACAAGGAGTACAGAATTATTAGGCAAGTTATATTTTTGAGGATTAATTTTATTATTGAACAACAACCATGTTCTCAATGAACCCAAAAAACTCATTAATATCAAAGCTGAATAGTTTTGGAAGTAGTTTTTAGTTTGTTTTTAGTTATAGCTATTTTAGGGGGATATCGGTGTGTGCAGGTGACTATTAATGTGCATAATTATTAGGCAACTTAACAAAAAACGCGTGTGATGGAGCATTGTCCTGCATGAAAATCATGTTTTTCTTGAAGGATGCAGACTTCTTCCTGTACCACTGCTTGAAAAAGGTGTCTTCCAGAAACTGGCAGTAGGACTGGGAGTTGAGCTTGACTCCATCCTCAACCCGAAAAGGCCCCACAAGCTCATCTTTGATGATACCAGCCCAAACCAGTACTCCACCTCCACCTTGCTGGCGTCTGAGTCGGACTGGAGCTCTCTGCCCTTTACCAATCCAGCCACGGGCCCATCCATCTGGCCCATCAAGACTCACTCTCATTTCATCAGTCCATAAAACCTTAGAAAAATCAGTCTTGAGATATTTCTTGGCCCAGTCTTGACGTTTCAGCTTGTGTGTCTTGTTCAGTGGTGGTCGTCTTTCAGCCTTTCTTACCTTGGCCATGTCTCTGAGTATTGCACACCTTGTGCTTTTGGGCACTCCAGTGATGTTGCAGCTCTGAAATATGGC
The DNA here is from genome assembly GCF_027579735.1 of Bombina bombina. Lineage (NCBI taxonomy): Eukaryota > Metazoa > Chordata > Amphibia > Anura > Bombinatoridae > Bombina > Bombina bombina. Next base: position 355,018,499 of record NC_069503.1, on the reverse strand, counting down.
CAAACTGGTGGCAAGTGGCATCTTGGCAGCTGCACGCTTGACTTTTCTCAGTTCATGGGCAGTTATTTTGCGCCTTGGTTTTTCCACACGCTTCTTGCGACCCTGTTGACTATTTTGAATGAAAGGCTTGATTGTTCGATGATCACGCTTCAGAAGCTTTGCAATTTTAAGAGTGCTGCATCCCTCTGCAAGATATCTCACTATTTTTGACTTTTCTGAGCCTGTCAAGTCCTTCTTTTGACCCATTTTGCCAAAGGAAAGGAAGTTGCCTAATAATTATGCACACCTGATATAGGGTGTTGATGTCATTAGACCACACCCCTTCTCATTACAGAGATGCACATCACCTAATATGCTTAATTGGTAGTAGGCTTTCGAGCCTATACAGCTTGGAGTAAGACAACATGCATAAAGAGGATGATGTGGTCAAAATACTAATTTGCCTAATAATTCTGCACTCCCTGTATAAAAAGCCTTTAATTTTAGTACTGACAGACTTTCTGCCAGTACTTAAAGGGACATGAAACCCAAATTTTTTCTTTCGTGATTTAGAAAGAGCATGTCATTTTAAACAACTTTCTAATTTACTTCTATTATCTCATTTGCTTCATTCTCTTGATATCACTTGCTGAAAAGCATATCTAGATATGCTCAGTAGCTGCTGATTGGTTGCTACACATAGAGGCCTTGTGTGATTGGCTCACACATGTGCATTGCTATTTCTTCAACAAAGGATATCTAAAGAATTGAGCAAATTAGATAATAGAAGTAAATTGGAAAGTTGTTTAAAATTACATGCCCTATCTGAATCATGAAAGTTTAATTTTGACTAGACTGCCCCTTTAAGATGGCGGGGACAATTGTGGGGTGGGGGGGAGGGAAGAGAGCTGTTTGGAAGGGATCAGGGGATGGGATGTGTCAGGTGGGAGGCTGAACTCTACACTAAAGCTAAAATTAACCCTACAAGTTTCCTATTTAACCCCTTCGCTGCTGGGCATAATACAGCGGCATTTACCGGCCTTCTAATTACCAAAAAGCAATGCCAAAGCCATATATATCTGATATTTCTGAACAAAGGGGATCCCAGAGAGGCATTTACAACCATTTGTGCCATAATTGCACAAGCTGTGTGTAAATAATTTCACTGAGAAACCTAACGTTTGTGAAAAAATTAACAATTTATTTTATTTGATCTCTTTTGGCGGTGAAATGGTGGCATGAAATATATCAAAATGGGCCTAGATCAATACTTTGGGTTGTATACTAAAAAAAAATATATACATGTGAAGGGTTATTCAGGGATTCCTGACAGATATCAGTGTTCCAATGTAACTAGCGCTAATTTTGAAAAAAAAAAATTGCAAATAGCAAAGTGCTACTTGTATTTATTGCCCTATAACTTGCAAAAAAAAAGCAAAGAACATGTAAGCACAGGACAAAATTTAGAAACTATTTAGCATGGGTGTTTTTTAGTGGTTGTAGACGTAGAAGTGTGTGTTTTTCCATTTTTTCATATTTTATAATTTTTTTAAATTGTAATTGATGATATGATTAAAATAATGGTATCTTTAGAAAGTCCATTTGATGGCGAGAAAAGCGGTATATAATATGCGTGGGTACAGTAAATGAGTAAGAGGAACATTACAGCTAAACACAAACACTGCAGAAATGTAAAAACATCCTTGGTCCTTAATAGAAGGAAATTGAAAAATGGCCTCGTCCTTAAGGGTTTAATACCAGATTGTGGCATAGATTATGAGTTGAGTACAAAATTGGGCTTTCGTGAGCACAATATTCGCACTCCACTCAGTAATACTGGCAAATGCAAATGTGTGCTGGTATTACAAGTAAAGCGCAATGCGAACGTCACCTTGTGTTCGCATTGCATAGAAGGTTTTCATTCACAAGAGCACACTTCCATAGGCTCAACTGGGAGCCTCATTCTGAAGCCAAAAACACAGCAAAATATCTATATAAGCATATACATATATATTTACTGTTTAAAACACAGTCCCCATAGACCGCTATGTAAATGCACTTTTCAGGTCCTTTTTTATTTCTAACACCCCACATCCCCTTATAAATACTTTGTGCAGGCTTTTGTGCATTTTTTTTTTTTTTTTAAACAACAAAAAGATGGTCATATTTTTATTTTCATAAAGGAACATGTACACTTTATTTAGGGGGCAATTGGCAGACATTTTTTAAATTAACCAAAGGTCTGACTTCTGGTTAATTGCACTTAGTGAAAGTGCTACCGCTAGCTTGCTGTAGCATTAACCAGTCACTTGTAATGGCTGGTTATTTAACATGCACCCGTAAACGGGCAAATTTACCCCTTTGCGGGCGCACCTAATATTAGCACTTCACTTGTAATGTAGCCCTATGTGTTTGTCTGAGCACGAGACTGAACTCAAGATAACACTGCGCAACCAATTACCCTCCACTTGTAATCTAGCCCTTAGTGTTTTGGGAAACCTTTTGTATTTTAAAGGGACCCTAAAATCAAAGTTAAACTTTCATGATTCACAATTTACTTCCATTGTCAAACTGTACACAGCTTTTTTATATGCCTAGTTTCTGAAGCACCAGGTCCTAATGAGCATTTGAAAAGTATAGTCTTGGAGTATGAGTCTGGAAACATTTTAAAATGTTAAAATTTCTCTAAACAAATCTACTACTCCTTGACTTCCGCATGACTTTCATATTTATGGTTAATTTTAAATCTTCCTTTCTTAAAATTTATTTATTTAGTTATTTTGCAACCATCCTTTAGAAATGGAACTGTGTAATTATTTAAGGATTCCCTGTACTTGTTCCTTTTTTTCAGCAAACTTATAGACAGAATGTCTTCTGTAGTTGTTAACCCCTAAGGTGGCCCCCCACAGACACAAACACTACAGCCTTACACTCTCACCATAGAAATATATATTCAATTTAGAAGAGTCCAAATAAATGATAGAACTGGGTTTCAACATAAGCTGCCCCCTGAGGAATTCAGAATTTTAAAATGTATTAGTTTTGGTTTGATATTTTATACCTACTCATTTTCTGCATACATTGCAAGATGACAAAAACAGATAAAATTCAGGTGATCACCTTGGTAATAATGATTGCTATCCTCAGTCAAGGTCTTGTTCAGTGTCTCATAACACTTATCCACTTATTAAACAAACTGGGCGAGATTTTATATGGAGCGCTAATTAACGCTCCCGCTCAATCGTTAATTGCGTTAGAAGTAAGCTTTTTGCGCGTGTCTGGTTGCGCTCGTATTATGAGTTGAAAGTAAACTGTTTTAGCTTGCACTAACCCAGCGAGAGCAAAAAAACGGAACTTACAATATTGTGTGCACGTTCACATATTCCCCCATAGAATTCAATGGAAAAAACACCCAACTCGAGCACATATTCTCATGTGCGCTAACCAGACATGAAAATAAGAATATTTCACATTCCAATGTTCTTCACATAGAATAATATGTTCTATTTATTCTTAAATAAATATTTCTACATATATATGATGTTTTTTTGGTACAATATAAATCTATACAGAGAGAGAGAGAGAGAGAGAGAGAGAGAGAGAGAGAGAGAGAAAGAGAGAGCGAGAAAGAGATAGAGAGAGAGATGATTATATATACTGTAGGTATAGATATATACAGATATGTATAGGAATATCTATTTAAAATACAAATTCTGCTATGTGCAGAACATTAGAACTGAAATATTTATGGTACATCCAGAGTATAACACTTTACAAAAAATAAATATTGCCTAAATATGATTTTACATGTTTTAATCTACTTAAAGGTACATTATACACTAGATTTTTCTTTGCATAAATGTTTTGTAGATGATCTATTTATATAGCCCATACAGGGGTTTTTTTTTTAAATGGATAGTTTTGCTTATTTTTAAATAATATTGCTCTGATTTTCAGACTCCTAACCAAGCCCCAAAGATTTAGGAGAATAACGACGTATACCTACTCCAGCTTGCTTCTGTTTGTGTAAAGGGTCTTTTCATATGCAAAGGAAGGGGGAGTGTCTGCTATTTCCCACTTGCATTGGGTGTTCCAGTAACCTTTTCAACAGAGCTAAACTGACAGCTTCTAAGTAAGTTATTAAACGGTTTTATACTGGATTTTTATATCAGTATCTGTGCATATTATTCTTTATAGTAGTGTCTATTACATGCAGTTATATGAAAATTGGTGTATACTGTCCCTTTAACTGCAAAGGGCTCCAATGCACTTTTGGCTAGATTATGAGTCTTGCGTTAGCCTTAAAAAGCAGTGATGAGAGGTCCCAACACTGCTTTTTTCCTAACGCTGGTATTACGAGTCTGGCAGGTATAGGCTCACCGCTCACTTTTCTTCCGCGACTCAAGCTTACCACAAATACCCTTACGTCAATTGCGTATCCTATCTTTTTAATGGGATTTGCCTAATGCCGGTATTACGAGTCTTGGAAGAAGTGAGCGGTAAACCCTCTCCTGTCAAGACTCCTACCGCATTTAAAAGTCAGTAGATAAGAGTTTTATGGGCTAACGCCGTAACATAAAACTCTTAACTAAAGTGAGTAAACCGAGGCCCCCCATCGCAAAGACTTAAAGTTTTAAACCCCTAATCTGCCAAACAGACATCACCGCCACTTTAATAAATATATTAACCCCTAAACCGCCGCACTGCTGCCTCGCAAACACTAGTTACATTTTATTAACCCCTAATCTGCCATCCCTAACATCGCCAACACCTACCTACATTTATTAACCCCTAATCTGCCGCCCCAACATCGCCGCTACTATATTAAATTTATTAACCCCTAAACCTAAGTCTAAACCTAAGTCTAACACCCCCCAAATTTAAATATAATTTAAATAAAACAAAATAAAATTACTACAATTAAATAAATTAATCCTATTTAAAACTAAATACTTACCTGTAAAATAAACCCTAAGATAGCTACAATATAACTAATAGTTATATTGTAGCTATCTTAGGATTTATTTTTATTTTACAGGCAACTTTGTATTTATTTTAACTAGCTACAATAGTTATTAAATAGTTATTAACTATATAATAACTACCTAGTTAAAATAAATACAAATATACCTGTAGAATAAATCCTAACCTAAGTTACAATTACATCTAACACTAAACTATCATTAAATTAATTACCTAAACTAACTGCAATTAAATACAATTACATTAAATAAACTAAAGAACAAAAAAAACACTAAATTACAGAATATAAAAAAAAAATATTTGCAAGATTTTTAAACTAATTACACCTAATCTAATCCCCCATATAAAATAAAAAAGCCCCCCCAAAATAATAAAAATCCCTACCCTATACTAAATTACAAATAGACCTTAAAAGGGCTTTTTGCAGGGGGATTGCCCCAAAGTAATCAGCTCTTTTACCTGTAAAAAAAAATACAATACCCCCCAACATTAAAACCCACCACCCACACACCCAACCCTACTCTAAAACCCACCCAATCCCCCCTTAATAAAACCTAACACTAACCCCTTGAAGATCACCCTACCTTGAGCCGTCTTTACCCAGCCGGGCACAAGTGGTCCTCCAGAGGGGCAGAAGTCTTCATCTGATCCGGCCAGAAGAGGACCTCCAGAGGGGCAGAAGTCTTCATACAGGCGGCGTCTTCTATCTTCATCCATCCGGAGCGGAGCGGGTCCATCTTGAAGCCAGCCGATGCAGAGCATCCTCTTCTTCCGACGGCTTCCGACGAATGAAGGTTCCTTTAAATGATGTCATCCAAGATGGCGTCCCTTGAATTCCGATTGGCTGATAGGATTCTATCAGCCAATCGGAATTAAGGTAGGAAAAATCCTATTGGCTGATCCAATCAGCCAATAGGATTGAGCTCGCATTCTATTGGCTGTTCCAATCAGCCAATAGAATGCGAGCTCAAGGTGTAATTAGTTTAAAATTCTTGTAATAATTTTTTTATTTTCTGTAATTTAGTGTTTTTATTTTTTGTACTTTAGTTTATTTAATTTAATTGTATTTAATTGTAGTTAGTTTAGGTAATTTATTTAATGATAGTGTAGTGTTAGATGTAATTGTAACTTAGGTTAGGATTTATTTTACAGGTATATTTGTATTTATTTTAACTAGGTAGTTATTATATAGTTAATAACTATTTAATAACTATTGTAGCTAGTTAAAATAAATACAAAGTTGCCTGTAAAATAAAAATAAATCCTAAAATAGCTAAAATGTAACTATTAGTTATATTGTAGCTATCTTAGGGATTATTTTACAGGTAAGTATTTAGTTTTAAATAGGATTAATTTATTTAATTGTAGTAATTTTATTTAGTTTTATTTAAATTATATTTAAGTTAGGGGGTGTTAGACTTAGGTTTAGAATTAGGTTTTGGGGTTAATGAATTTAATATAGTAGCAGCGACGATGGGGGCGGCAGATTAGGGGTTAATAATTGTAGGTAGGTTGCGGCGACATTGGGGGTGGGAGATTAGGGGTTAATAAATAAAAAGTAGGTGTCGGCGATGTTAGGGGCAGCAGATTAGGGGTTCATAGGGATAATGTAGGTGGCGGCGGTGTCCGGAGCGGCAGATTAGGGGTTAAAAATATAATGCAGGTGTCAGCGATGTTGGGGACGGCAGATTAGGGGTAAATAAGTATAAGATTAGGGGTGTTTAGACTCGGCGTTCATGTTAGGTGTAGACATAAATGTTCTTTCCCCATAGGAATCAATGGGCCTGCGTTAGAATCTGAACGCTGCTTTTTTGCAGGTGTTAGTTTTTTTTTCAGACTGCTCAGCCCCATTGATTCCTATGGGGAAATTGTGCACAAGCACGTTTAGCCAGCTCACCGCTACCGTAAGCAGCACTGGTATTGAGTTGAGATGTGGAGCTAAATTCTGCTTTCTGCTCACTTTTTTGCGTCTAATGCCGGGTTTAAAAAAGCCTGTAATACCAGCGTTGTCTTAAGTGAGCGGTGAGAAAAAACTGCTCATTAGCAACGCACCCCTGTTACCGCAAAACTCGTAATCTAGGTGTTTGTTTTGTGACACTTAGGATTTGCTTTACTTGTCAAAGAAGCAGCAGGAACAAACACTAGAGAGAGATGAAATGTGGAACTGAAGCAGGTAATATGTAGTCATGAGTCCTCTTTGCTGTCATTTTGTTTGTGCGAGTGCTTCCACAGGTTTGCAATATGTATAAAATAATTAAGTTACAATTATGTGAAAAGCAATGTTATCTACAATGCAATCATTGCTGCATAAGGGATTTTAATTGCAATGCAGATAGAACTTGTTTTAATTAATGTAATCAATTATTTACAAAGACACTTCCATCTATTAACAAGAAGATCATTATATAAATCAAAATCAGGTAGCTAAAATGTAATAAAGCAATCACCAAGTCATTCAGGAAAGTGATTGGTCTATTTATTATAGAGAACAAAAATATAACAGTATTTATTAGCAGAAAATAACCTATTATTGGCAGGATAAAAAGCCAAATTAATACAAGTTATTTAAAGGGCCATTATAGTGGCCAATATCGACCCTGAAAATAGTTTGCATGGTTAAATACATAGTTAAAGTGCAATTCAGGAGCCCCAGAGAACTGCTGGACCTGAGTGGAAACTGCTGCTGACCCAATCAGCAACACTTGTTGCATGACACAGCTGTGCAACTGGTGCTGCTCATTGGTTCAGTGGCAGTTTTCACAAGTTACCAGACGTTCTCTGTGGCTCCTGAACAGTGCTTTAACTTTGGGTTTAACAAATATATGGGGGACAAATACATAGGTTTGCAGTGTCAATTGTAATAAAATTACATCTTCAACACATTTTAGTATGTCATTTTTTCACTACCAAGGCCCCTTGATTCATATAGGGCATCCAAATTTAAACATCTTTCCAATTTACTTTTATCATCAAATTTGTTTTCTTCTCTTGGTATTCTTTGTTAAATGCTAAACCTAGGGAGGCTTATATGCTAATTTGTAAGATAGACAGCGCTAGTTCATGTAGGCCATATAGATAACATTGTTCTCACTCCCATTGAGTTACCTAGGAGTCAGCACTGTTTGGCTTAAATGCAAGTCTGTCAAAAGAAGGCTTAGAAACAACTTAATTACAGAGGTAAAAAGTATATTAATATAACTGTGTTGGTTATGAAAAACTGGAGTATTGGTAATAAATGGATTATCTATCTTTTTAAACAATAAAAATTCTGGAGTAGACTGTCTTTTTAAATAAATAACTTTCCTGTTTCATTTGTCCCATTCATAACCTAACAGAGAAACAGAGAACAATGGTAGTGTAGAGCATATATGTGCTTGAAACGTCTTAAGGGTTATGCTGCCTGACTGAGACGTGAAGCTTGTGCTGTTTGCGAGTGCGCAACATTGTTGCTAATCTTGGGGTGGAGATTACTTACCATATAAAAATGCATGGATGCTGGATCACTCCATCTTTTCTTGTCTCTGACTGCTTGGGAGAAGTTTTTTCTGGCTGTGCTGGCATGATGGTTCATCCCAGACGTCATTCGGTTCCTCCAAAGCGGCTACGGGAGTCTTCACCGGTGACACAGCGAGTATCTGTTACGGGGAGAGAGGTTAGTTCTGGTTCTGAGGAGGAAAGCCTCACTCATTCTCAGCAGGAGGTGATTCCGCCCTTGGGCCTATCATCTACCCCTGCTGTTTTCCCTTTAACCTAAGATAGGGACCTATTTGATTCAAGGGTGGTAGCGGGGGGTTTAGGGGATGAGGAGTGTGAGAAAGTGGCCCTGGATGGCTCAGTCGGCCTCCCAGGGGCCTTGGCTGGCGGGGATGGTGAGGGAGGGCTGGGGCAAGCCGGAGGGCCTAATCTGGGGCCCATGGGCGCTATTGTGGCCTCCCCCAGGGATCCGGGGTTTGGGGTAGTGAGTGGGGGGCCTTTGGACCGTAATCCAGAGCAGATTTTCACCTAGTGGCCTAGCGGCCTTTCCCCCTCCTACTCCGTATGGGAGTAATTTAGTCGGCGGCCTATCAAGTTCAACTCTCTTCATTGGTGGTTCCGGTGATTCATATAGGGCATCCAAATTTAAACAACTTTCCAATTTACTTTTATCATCAAATTTGTTTTCTTCTCTTGGTATTCTTTGTTAAATGCTAAACCTAGGGAGGCTTATATGCTAATTTGTAAGATAGACAGCGCTAGTTCATGTAGGCCATATAGATAACATTGTTCTCACTCCCATTGAGTTACCTAGGAGTCAGCACTGTTTGGCTTAAATGCAAGTCTGTCAAAAGAAGGCTTAGAAACAACTTAATTACAGAGGTAAAAAGTATATTAATATAACCGTGTTGGTTATGAAAAACTGGAGTATTGGTAATAAATGGATTATCTATCTTTTTAAACAATAAAAATTCTGGAGTAGACTGTCTTTTTAAATAAATAACTTTCCTGTTTCATTTGTCCCATTCATAACCTAACAGAGAAACAGAGAACAATGGTAGTGTAGAGCATATATGTGCTTGAAACGTCTTAAGGGTTATGCTGCCTGACTGAGACGTGAAGCTTGTGCTGTTTGCGAGTGCGCAACATTGTTGCTAATCTTGGGGTGGAGATTACTTACCATATAAAAATGCATGGATGCTGGATCACTCCATCTTTTCTTGTCTCTGACTGCTTGGGAGAAGTTTTTTCTGGCTGTGCTGGCATGATGGTTCATCCCAGACGTCATTCGGTTCCTCCAAAGCGGCTACGGGAGTCTTCACCGGTGACACAGCGAGTATCTGTTACGGGGAGAGAGGTTAGTTCTGGTTCTGAGGAGGAAAGCCTCACTCATTCTCAGCAGGAGGTGATTCCGCCCTTGGGCCTATCATCTACCCCTGCTGTTTTCCCTTTAACCTAAGATAGGGACCTATTTGATTCAAGGGTGGTAGCGGGGGGTTTAGGGGATGAGGAGTGTGAGAAAGTGGCCCTGGATGGCTCAGTCGGCCTCCCAGGGGCCTTGGCTGGCGGGGATGGTGAGGGAGGGCTGGGGCAAGCCGGAGGGCCTAATCTGGGGCCCATGGGCGCTATTGTGGCCTCCCCCAGGGATCCGGGGTTTGGGGTAGTGAGTGGGGGGCCTTTGGACCGTAATCCAGAGCAGATTTTCACCTAGTGGCCTAGCGGCCTTTCCCCCTCCTACTCCGTATGGGAGTAATTTAGTCGGCGGCCTATCAAGTTCAACTCTCTTCATTGGTGGTTCCGGTGGGCCGGGAGGCCTAGCTGGCCTGTATCGGTCGGATTACTTACCTGACATACCCCTTCCCGAGGCGGCAATGTCGGCGGTTGTGGCCTTGGTGGCAGTGTCTGGTCCGGCGTCGCAGGGTTCGTCGGGCAATCCAACGGTGCTCATCCGGGTCCTTCAAGTGGTGTACCACGGTGGATCGTTCCTGGATGGGTGTTGGGCCTTCCCTGGGAGCAGTGGGCGTGGCGTCCTTCTCCGTCTGCAACTTCTGCTCGTTTAGGCGTAGTCATGACGTCACTTCCGGTAGTCACGGCGGTGACGTCATTTCCGATTGCGGGCACAGCAGAGGCAGGGTGGTCGTGCGGAGCAGTGACAGTGATGGTGCAGGTGAGTCTGGTGTCCGAGGATCCTGCATGGGTGGGCGTTACCGGAGGGAGGCAGGTGACGGTTGAAGCAGCTCCTCCAGTTCCTTGGGCTCAATGGGGACCCGGGCAAAGGGGGAATGCTTGTGTGTTTCCGGTGGGAGAAGGTGGTGTGCATGGCATGAGAGAGAGTGTCGGGTTGGGGCCATCGGGGTCTCGGGCAGTTTGGCAATAACAGGCAATCAGGAGAGGATCAGCTGGGTGGAGGGCATGAGCCTCTGGGGGGAGGACAACAAGCAGTTATGGGGCAAATCTTTAGGCTGGCTTCCATGCTAGCACAGGGGGCAGGGGTTTTGCCTCAGGGGATAGGGCACCCTCAACAGATGGCACTGAGCTGTGGATCACGTGGTGGGCACAAGCCATACAGGGAGCTCAGCCATACAATGGCGCCATATGCACTGGGCACGGGTGGTGAGCAGTTGTGTGGGCCCCCTCAGCAGGGTGGGACAGTGAGTGTGGCTGGGCAGTGGCAGGCGGCAGCACGGGGGCAGGGGGGAGGGCAGTGGGCAGGGGATGCTTGTCTGCAAGGGGGGCTTGGTGCTTATCCAGTGATCCCTGGCACTCCCGGCTTTTCTATTTCTTTACAGGCAGACATTGTCTCAGGTAGCACTGCAGTGGTGAGGCGTGAGGAAGTTCTGGGTCCGTCAGGGCTTTCAGCACCGGGAATTCAACCTGGAGAACTGGAGAGGCAGGCTCCTCCTCTTTCAGTGCCGGGAGCAAGAGAGTCAATTATTCAGTTGGGCAGGGGGTTAGGGGGGGATGATTCTGGCTCAGAGAGTTAACAACTCCTTGGGGCCAGTTTCAAACCCTCAAAAATGGGTATTGCAGTACCTGGGTAGATTGGTGGCAGGGCAGGAGAAGCAGGAGTCGAGGTTAGCACCAGGGTTTGGGGGGCTCCGGTAGGGACTCCTAGTTAAGGGGGGAGTAGTGGTGCTCCCGTAGGGTAAGGGGCTGTTAGCTTGGCTGTAGCAGACAGGAAGGTAGCGTTGCAGGGGGATACATATCCCTGCAATGTTCATTCTTTGCATTCGCACCTTAAGGCCAAAGTGGTTAAAAAGATTAGAGAGGCGAAGTATGTACACATATTTGATTTGTTACTTGAGGCCCATAAGGCGAAAGAGAGTGAGGACGGCACTGGTCCAAAAAGGTCAAGAGCCCTGAAACGATGGATGAGTGGCGGACGTGCTTTAGGGTACTGGCATCCTGCCTTATTGAGGCAAAGCCTGAGCTGTGTATAGATGTGTTGAAATATATGGAAACGATAGAGTTTGTTCATAAGGTTTATAAGGAAGGGGTGTGGAGGTCTTATGACGTGGATTACAGAAGAAAGATGGTAAGAAACCCATTGTTGACCTTTGGCTCAATGGATGCACATTTATGGCAATGCCTGGAAGCGGAGCGATCTCTCTCGCCCCCTCTGGGAGGGAGGGCGGGTCTGAACAGGCAACCAGGAGGTGTGAAGAGAAGGGGCCGGAAGTGCTGGAAGTTTAAATATGGAAAGTGCAAGAGAGGAGCAGACTGCTCCTTTCATCACTCCTGCTTAACTGCAGGGCAGCTCATCCAGGGTCAGAATGTTCGAGGAGAAAGGACGCCAGAGGCAAGGGTGCGGGTAGAGGAGCAATTGGGGCAAAGGGCACCAACTCCTCTGAGGCTGGACGCCATTGAACCATGGCTCAGGGCCTACCTGAATAGGAGGGCAGCAGAGCTACTGCTGTCCGGTCTAAGCCAGGGATTTCACATTGCGGTGTCGGGTGAGGTAGTAGGGGCTCAACAGAAGCGGAACTTGAAGTCGGCTTACGAGTACCCCAAGGTAGTAAGGGAAAAGTTGGACAAGGAGCTAAAGTTGGGGAGCATGGTGGGCCCATTTAAAGAACCTCCCCTGAAGGGGCTAGTGGCCTCTCCACTGGGAGAGGTGCCAAAAAAGGAGGCGGGTAAATTCCAGTTGATTCACTATTTATCATACCCAAAGGGTAAATCAGTCAATGACTTCATTGACCTGGAAATTAGTTCCGTCCATTACTAGTCTTGACCAGGCGATGGTTTTGGTACAGCAGGAAGGCGTAGGAGCACTACTGGCGAAGCTGGACATTGAGTTGGCTTTCTGCTTATTGCCAATTCACAAGAGAAACTTTCGGCTGATGGGGTCTTTTGAATTTTGCTTGCAAGGTAATTCCAATGGGAAGGGTGTTCAACAGGAGGTTGGAGGGCTCATTGAAGAGGGACGACAGGGAGCACAGACAATGTAGGATTTTGATGGACATGAAGGAGGATTTGATGGTGTTGAAGTTGTTCTTAGAAGATTTTAACTGGATATTGTTGTGGAGGCCAGGTAGAATGTCCAGTCAGGCTTTGCATTTGTTCACAGATGCGGCAGGTGCCCATGGCTATGGGGAGTAATTTAATGCTGCATGGAGTGCAAAATCTTGGCCTCTGGCATGGGCAGAGCAGGGTTTGAGCAGGAATCTAACTCTCTTGGAGTTGTTTCCCATTGTAGTCGCCATTGAATTATGGGGGCAGCAATTGGCCAATAGGAATGTGATATTTTGGTGCGACAATATGAGCGTAGTGTTTGCTATCAACAATCTTTCAGCCACTTCCCCTATTGTTGTGAGGTACCTACGGTGGTTAGTGCTGAGGTGTTTGCTGCACACTATTGACTTCTCAGCAAGGCATGTGCCAGGGGTGAATAATGTGGTGGCAGATGCGCTGTGGCACGGCCAGTGGGATATGTTTAGGAGACTGGTGCATAGTTGGTGCTTCTTGTCCTTCATTTCTTTGGCAGGTAGCCAAAGGGGGGAAGTGCTGAGTTCAATGGTGAAAGCGTTGTTGGCACCTGCTACTTGGCGGGCCTACCTAAAAAACTGGGCAGAGTGGGAAGCCTTCCTGAAGGGTAAGGGTGTTCCTTTAGTGGCTGGCTCTCCAGAACTTTTACTTGAATGGATGGTGCATCTGAAAGAATGTGGATGCAAAAAAGGGGCAATGCAGGGGAAGCTGGCAGCTTTGGCATTTTTCAGCAAATTGTGGGGGCTCCCAGATGGTACAGGTACCTTCCTGGTTAGGCAAGTGATGAAGGGTTGGGGTAGAACTGAGGCTCAGCCAGAGGTTAGCAGCTTTATTGGCGGTGCTGCCAAAGGTTTGCGCAGATGATTACGAGGTTAGTTTATTTAGGGCCACGTTTTCAGTAGCGTTTTTTGGGGCTCTCCAGATCGGGGAATCAGTAGCCCGATCCAGGGTGTCAGTAGGGGGTGGAATCCAGGTGCAACATGTCAGGTTCTATTTGCAGGCATTGCTGCTGTTCATTCCCAGATCTAAGACGGATCAAGAAAAAAGGTGGGTGTAGTTGTCAATGCAACAGCAGGCTAACCCAGAGTGTTGCCCTGTTAGACTCGTTTTGGAGTACTCTAGGAGAAGGCAAGGGAATTCATTTTTTATTCACTGTGACGGTATCAACCTGTCTAAATTTCAGTTTAGAAGAGTTTTAGATTGAGCGGCTAAAAAAGTCGGCCTTGACCCGACGTAATAGCTCCCCACTCATTTCGCATTGGTTCGGCCACCAGTGTGGCAGCTGCTGATGTGCCAGAGCAAGATATACAGAGGCTAGGTAGGTGGCACTCCAAAAGGTACAAGTTGTACATTAGTCCTTTATGGGGGATAACTAGTTGGGGCAGGATAAGCGTGTAAGAGTTTGGTCAGTTATGGTTTAATTTCCTTTATTTTAGGTTTAAGGATCCCTCCATGTAGAGTGTGGATAGTCGGCCATTTGTATGTCCATTGGGTGGCAATCCGCACCTTAAAGCATCTTCCAGGCGGCCAGCAGCTGGGGATTCGACCAGATGCGGTTTCAATTAGATGGCTGGGGAGGAGGGGAATGCTCTGGAGAGACTTGCCGGGGTGTCTCGAAGAATCTTTACTACATTGGGGGAGGCCTTCATTGATTGTGCTGCATCTGTGGGGGAATGACGTGGGGAGTGTGCCTGTGCTTGAATTAATGTCTATCATTCAGTCAGATTGTCGGTGGGTGAAAGCACGTTTCCCAGGAGTAAGGGTGGCATGGTTGAATGTCATTGTTTGCTTGCAGTGGAGGAACATGAGGGTGCACCGTTCAGCATACCGTATCAGGAAAAAGCTGAATCGGGATGTGGGGAGGTTGATCGTGGAGGAAGGAGGTTTTGTGATCAGGCAAGATAATATTTTAGGGGGACTGTAAATGCCTATATAGGCCTGACGGCATCCACTTAACCGATGAGATATCAATAAGATGTATATCTCTCAGGCCTAGAGCTGTTTTTAGTGAATTTATCGGGGGCAATTAGGCAGCAAGTACTATAGTTATTCCCTAGTTGCTTTTGGTGGTGGCAAGAGCTCCAATTATGAAGAGGTATAGGCATCTACTTATCAAGCCGTCAACCGCAAATACGATGGAATTCCGCAGTGTATTTGTGGCGAGCCTGATTCCCCTTAGTTATCAAACCCTACAGACCGGCAAAAGTAGAATTTTGTGACGTAACATACGATCTGCCGGGCAAAGTCCGACACAGCCAATAGGATTGAGCTTGCATTCTATTAGCTGATTGGAACAGCCAATAGAATGCGAGCTCAATCCTATTAGCTGATTGGATCAGCCAATAGGATTTTTTCTACCTTAATTCCGATTGGCTGATAGAATTCTATCAGCCACTCGGAATCTAAGGGACGCCATCTTGGATGACGTCACTTAAAGGTACCTTCATTCAACAAGAAGACGTCGGCCGAAGAGGATGCTCAGCGTTGGATGTCTTGAAGATGGAGCCGCTGCGCGCCGGATGGATGAAGATAGAAGATGCTGTCTGGATGAAGACTTCTGCCCATCTGGAGGACCACTTCTGCTGGATTCGTTGAGGACTTTGGCCCGGTTGGGTGAAGACTTCTCCCGGTAAGGTGATCTTCAAGGAGTTAGTGTTAGGTTTTTTTAAGGGGGTATTGGGTGGGTTTTATAGTAGGGTTGGTTGTGTGGGTGGTGGGTTTTAATGGAAAACAATTGCAATAATTGTGACAATAAGGATTTCTGCCCATCAAAGGAAGCCTGTAGGGAGAACGTCTGGAGGTGGCCATCTTATAGATCACATCATTTTGGCTCGTGGAGAGGCCTATAAAACTTGAAGATTATGTTTTTTTCTACTTAGACCTCTAACACAGTGAACCACAAGTCTCAGTGGCAGGGCAATGCCGAGTAGACCCTGAGCCAGGCACCCCCTCTCACCCTGAAATGTATTTAGGCACTGCTATGCATCAGCATCCCACTGATAGCTATCATCTGAGCTGATTTAATCCTTACAGCATTGAGAGAGCTACTACCTACCTGTTTGGAGTTGTGTCTTCTGAGATGGGGAGGCCAATTATCAAAATGTTGAGTACTGCGCAAAAAATGCTTTAAGACAAGGGACACATTAATATACAATATTATATAATATAGTGTAAGATTACAAGTGGAGCAAAATCGTTTGGGCCCAAGCAATAAGATGTATATCTCTCGGGTTTGCGCTTGTTGTGTTAATCGCTCGTATTACAAGTTGAGCATAAACGTAATCGCTTGAGCGCAATTTACGCTAGAATCATTATTGAGACTTCAGAGCTGTGGTTAACTGTTTTTGAAAATAAAAAGTTCACAGAACACATCAAAAATACATTACAAAGTATAGTTAAACTCATAATAACACTATCGAACAAAAATTATTTAAAAAAATATTGCACACAAAAGTTATAAGGGCTCAAATATATGAGATCTGTGAAAACAAAGGGAAAAACCCAATAGGGGGCGCTACCAAGAAATATATGTTTCAAACCATCAATACACAGATAACAAATATGACAAAATATGGTATTGGTGTGTGTATGCACACTACTAGATACCAGAGTCCTAGGTCCTGGATGAAAGACAAGATCAAAGTCCTAGGTGCTCAAATAAGGTAGAAATATCCGTCTTCTCAAAACCAGAGGCAGCACTCGATCTTCACCCTCCAAAGGGGTATGAGATCTCGGGTGTTAGCAAAAAAGCCGGCAAAGAGCTTTAACATAGAGATACATACATATCTAAAGATGGATATGTAGGTATATTTACTGTATGTACTGTATATATATATATATATATATATATCTATATATATACTGTATATGTGTACATTTGTATTTATGTATTTATAGAATATGTTCTAAGTATTTATAAATAGATATCCCTATATATATCTGTATATATCTATATATTGAGTCCTATAAGACAAAAATAAAAGAGGCGCTTGGTGCAGTAACTCAAGAAAATCAAGTAGACCAATAACGTGTAATAGCAATTAGGTACTCACAAACAGAGATGCATATCCAGTGCAATATAACCCGAACCGAGGCTTCAGAGCCAATCGGCTGACTCGAATAATCCAACAGGGCAGCTGTGCCGCAAAGGGTCTCGTCTCCAGTGATGTCACAGCTTGCGGGATCAGCAAAGGAACACGGCCAATGAGGTGGTAGCACTTACGATAAGTCTACAAAATGCAGGCTCCAAGTAGGAATTTGGGTAATGAATGGAGAGCAAGGTTAAAAAAAGAAGTAGATTTATTAAAATATAAAAATGTTGCATAGCAACACATTTCTCTGCACAAACTGAGGTTTCATCAGGCTATATGCTACCTACTATAACCTTGCTCTATTTGAAAACCACAGCTGGCCAATCAAAGCATCTGTAGACTACACACCCACACGCACAACATTATTCGATACCTATTGGACAGTGGGATCAGCAGTGTTATCCCATCAACCTATTAGGAGGGTGAATAATAAACAGAGGCCATATGTAAAATAACAACCAAAAATAGTGTCAAAAGTATCGAGAATGACTTCCTATACAAAACCGCTACAAAGTATAAAACATCTTATATGTGATTATAAAGTGCATAATAATCATTATGATCGAATTGTGACATATATTACAAGTGAAATAGTATACATCATTACTAAAGCATGATATAAAACCGTGATACGTGTTGCTAATAAATAAACTAATTAACTATTAATTAAAACATATAATACTAGCAATTAATAATCCAAATAATATAAATATATATATAAAAAGGGTGAAGAGGTAGAGCCCAGCACCATAAAATTCATCAGTTTTCAATCTGTGTCAGCCAGACTCCAATGTATACAATCCAATGTATACAAAATAAGGTAACAGCACCACAGTACAGGGTTCTTTCTTAAAGGTGAAAAATTTTCTTTATTGAGGTATAACAACCAAATGGTTGTTATACCTCAATAAAGAAAATTTTTCACCTTTAAGAAAGAACCCTGTACTGTGGTGCTGTTACCTTATTTTCTACATGGATTATATATATATATATATATATATATATATATATATATATGCATATACATATTAAAAGTGATCAAAAAGTGTGTAAATAATGAGTGCTGAATAAATTTAGCACAAATAACCATCATTTGAAATTATTTTGTATACATATATATAATCCAAAAATGTAGCTCATTTGATAAGTTTGTGAAGTTCATATGTAAACAGATTTAAAAATACATATCTATATAAAATCAATTAAATGATCCTACAATCAAGAAACAAATAATGCTAAATAGCGAGAGTTCCTATCTTTTATTACAAGAGTTCCCAACATGAAAGGGGATTAAAATAAACCCTAAAAGATGACTACACATATAAGACCAACCCTCAAGAAAGAATATATTCATGAGACCAAAACAGAGGTGTTATCCCACTGTAGGTGTTATTGAAACGCAGCTAAATCCTCATTCATATTAAGTCCCAGAGGATACAATGGGGCATATGTATCAAGCTCCGTATGGAGCTTGATGCCCCGTGTTTCTGGCAAGCCTGCAGGCTCGCCAGAAACAACGGTTATGAAGCAGCGGTCACAAAGACCTCTGCTCCATAACCTGTTCGCCTGCTCTGAGCAGGCGGATAGACATCGCCGGAAATCAACCAGATCCAGTACAATTGGGTTTATTTACACCCCCTGCTGGCGACCCATTGGCCGCGAGTCTGCAGGGGGGCGGCGTTGCACCAGCAGCTCTTGTGTATTCAGCGAGGTCTGGTTATGTTCCTGACAATATTTCTCCCTATTTTCATTTTTGGCACGAAGATAGCTTTTATCAATAATGTCCAAAGGATAATGCTTTTCTAAGAACCTTTCCTTTAGGATGAGGCTTTGTTGCTCATAATTAGAAAGTTTGCTACAGTTACGCCTATTTCTTTTAAATTGCCCATATGGGACATTCTTTTTCCATGGATAATAGTGATTGTTAGAAAAATCTAGATAGCTGTTGCTATCGACGGTTTTGAGAAGGGTAGAGCTGTCTATTCCCCTTATATCATTAAATCGCAAACATAAATCCAAAAACACCACTGATTTATGATGAATTAAACTGGTAAAAACTAACCCTTTATCATTAGTGTTAAGGTGATCAACAAACTCCTCAGCTCATTCCATAGAACCATTCCATATAAATATAAGATCATCTATAAATCTGCCATAGAATACCAGGCTCGACTTGAACTTACTTCAATTGGTATATATATTGATATTCAAAGCAACCCATAAAAAGGTTTGCAAAACTCGGGGCAAACCTGGTACCCATGGCAGTACCTTTTACCTGTAAATAAAAATCATCTTGAAATAAAAAATAATTGTGTTTAAGGATAAATAAAATAAGTTGTAAAATGAATTGTTTCTGGAGTGGAGGAATATACCAATCACCCTCCAAAAAACAAGCTACAGCCTCTATACCCAAGTCATGAGGGATATTAGAATAAAGGGCCTGTACATCACAAGTTATCCATAAGGATCCCTTGGTAACCTGGATACAATTCAGTTTTTTCAACAGGTCAGAGGAATCCCTAATATATGAATCTAAATTCACTACATACTTCTGGAGGAAATAATCAATATATGCAGATGCATTTTCAGTTAAACTACCTATGCCCACTATTATCGGTCTGCCAGGAGGATTAAATATATCCTTATGGATCTTGGGCAGATGATAATAGAAGGCATAACTTTGTTCTTTGGGGACTAAAAATTAGACAATCCCTTCTTGAAAAGCAAAGTTGACTAAACCAGTTAAAGTCTTCAAATATTTGACGGTGGGGTCGTCCTTAAAGAGAGATTAATAAGATTTATCTTGTAAAATTCTCTCTGCTTCTTTAATATAATCTCCATAATCCTGAAGGACGATCCCACCTCCCTTATCCGCTTGGCGGATCACCAAATATGCATCATTTTTCAAAGTTTCCAGGGCCTTTAATTCATTAGGGAATACATTTCTACTCTTAATGTTTTTGGGAATAGATTCCAATTCCTCTATTACTAGTTCTTTAAAAATTTCTATGTATGTATTATTGGATACTTGAGGATTGAAATTTGACTTATTTTTAAAATTTGTTTGTACAAATCCCTCACTCAGCTGTTCTAAAAGGGCGTTAGGTTTGTATACAGGCATATTACAAAGGATTCTAGTGTCCATAGTATCTGTCAAGATCGTTTGTAAATTTGAACCTTTTAATTTTCTTTCAGCAAAATATTTCTGCATAGTTAGTTTCTGTGTGAATCTATTCACATCAACAAAAAGATTAAAGATGTTATGGGAATTTGAGGGGCTAAAAGATAGCCCTTTGCCCAATACCTTAATTTCATCATCTATCAAATGATGTGTTGATAGGTTGTAAATCCCTTTATTTAATCTTTGTAGTCTTGCTTTTTTGGAGGTGTTCCCCCGCCCTCTATGCCCCCTTCTGTGTAAGGTCGTTTTCCTTTTGAGGATTGTGTGTGTGTTGTTAGTGGTTCTAGGTAACTCGCTATTTTTCGCTGGGACCAAGATTGTTGTCTTGTTCTCTGCTCTAAAAAAACAGAATTGTCAGAAGCATTCATATTACCGTTGTGAATATGATTATAAGCTGGTGGATGTCTCATATTAGCTATAAGGGGAGTATCAGGTTCATTTAAAACTTCATATCTATTGGATATAGAAACATTATCACTGTTAGGATAATCTGTATTCCCTCTTCTTATTGTTTCATGCCTGTTATCAGTATCATGATAATGTGAGTTACTGTGCCAAACAGGTTTGGTTTGATTAGGACCATGTTGAGTAGGATTATTATGTGTGGGTCCATTTTTATAGGTGTTATAACCATATTGCGCATTGTTAGACCGTACTGTACTATTTACATTATAATAGTTATTATAGTGTGACCTATTGTTACTACTGTTTCTATAACTATTCCTCCTGTCCACCACAGTCCATTCATTGTCCCTTGACCCACTCGACTGAGCATTGCCAGTAAGGTTATTATTGTTGTTTTGGTGTGAATACACCCTCTTTTTTAGTAATGTGATCACTGTTAGCATGATGATTGTCACTAGTAGTCACATTGTCTGAGCGGTCCCTAGGGGGACCTGTTGAATTAATTATTACTATATCTATTGTGATTCCTATTTCTATGCCTACCATGATTGTATGTGTGGATTTCACCCCTACTATAATCACCCTCATCATGCAATAATTTGCAATTTTTATTTTCCAGTAGCTCTTTCTGATAAGCATCAGTTTTTTGTAGAGTTAATTTGTTTAATTCTTCATATTCAGTAGAGGTTTTAAATGTATCAAGTTGTATTTGTAATTTTTCTATTTCAATAGTAATGTTGGCCACTAAAGCTTCTCTATGTGATATTAAAATCCTCATCAACTAGAAGGAACATTCCATTTAACTAACAAGTTGGCATCATCCTTAAAAGAACAGTTTTTAAATATTCTCAATCCTCTAGGGATTTGTTTTTTCTCAAGAAACTTTTTTAACATCTCTGCATCCCACCAGTGCCTGCACTCAGTGTTAATCAATTCTTCCAATTTGGAAAAAGATGAATGTATAGATAGATTTTCAATATTGTCATTCTCACAGAGTGCAGGATCTATGGGAGCAACCGATGAGACCAACAATAGTCTCTTATTAACCCTTTCATTCACAGATAACATAATGGTAGCAAAAAACCTCTATATGGAATAAAAACAGCAAACCACAATACAATACAAAATATTGTGTGAGAGGTGCGCCAAATGCACCCCCAATGAGGCAAGATAAAATAAAAATAATAAAACAATATAAATATAATCTAATCAACAAAAAGGGGTGCTAATCTATAGCTTTTGATGACATCAAAATACTATGCATATAGAGTTATAGATACAATCAAATATCTTAATAAATATATATATGAAAGACAGTTCTGAATAAAAGTTGTAGTCCACAATGTGGGGTGAATCTTCTTTTAGACCAGACAATGGCAGCCTCCTCCTCACCAATAGGTCCAGATAAACTATAAGAAATGAAAGAAAACAGAGGGGCGCCTCATGTGTGGTATCATCAAAATTATACAGGACCACAGAATATTATGAGCCAAATGGGTACTCACATGGCTATATAGCACATCAATGTGCTTGTAGGAGCAGACTGCAGATTTAACAGGTGTGGCAGCTCACACCTTATGAAATATTTTTGTGAGTGGATATACCTATCTTTGCCTGCTTGAATGGGAGCCTAACCAACAAAACATTGCTTCATTTGGATACTACACATTGAGGATAAGTTTCCTGGGGGTGAGCTGACACACCTTATTAAAATCTGCCAGCCTGCTCCTACTAGCACATTGGTGTGCTAATCCAGCATGTGAGTACCTATTTTGCACCTGTATAAAGTGAATACAAATTATATCCTGAGTGATCTGCACAATTGGTGCCTGTTTTGTGCTTCATCTTTTTACTGCAGTAGACGACTGATTTCCTTTGTGGGTGAGCTGCCACACCTGTTAAATCTGCAGCCTGTTCCTACAAGCACATTGGTGTGCTATATAGCCATGTGAGTACTCATTTGGCTCATAATATTCTGTGATCTTGTATAAATTTGATGATACCAAACATGAGGCGCCCCTCTGTTTTGTTTCATTTCTTATAATATAAATATAAACACAATATAAAAATTGTGAATCAATAATCAATGCACATATATTATCCAATGTTCATATGTGTATGTGAAAAAGTCCAAAAGTTGTCCTTCGACAGCGGAACAGGATATAACAGGCAAGCAGCTCTCTCAACAGAGATGGAACAAAATATATATTGAGTCCTATAAGACAAAAATAAAAGAGGCGCCCTTGGTGCCATAACTCAAGAAATAACGTGTGATAGGAATTAGGTACTAACAAACGGAGATGCACATCCAGTGCAATATAACACGAACCGAGGCTTCAGAGCAGCTCTGCTGACTCAAATGATCCAACAGGGCAGCTGGGCCGCAAAGGGGCTCATCTCCAGTGATGTCACAGCTTCCGGTATCAGCAGAGGAACACGGCCAATGAGGTGGTAGCACTTGCGATAAGTCTACAAAACGCGGACTCCAAGTTGGAATCTGGGTAATGAATGGAGAGCAAGGTTAAAAAAAATAAGTAGATTTATTAAAATATAAAAATCTTGCATAGCAACGCGTTTCTCGGCACAAACTGCCGTTTCATCAGGGTATATGCTACCTACTATAACCTTGCTCTATTTGAAAACCTCAGATGGCCAATCAAAGCGTCTGTAGACTACACACCCACATGCACGACATTAATCGATACCTATTGGACAGTGGGATCAGCAGTGTTTTCCCATCAACCTATTAGGAGGGTGAATAATAAACAGAGGCCATATGTAAAATAACAACCAAAAATAGTGTCAATTGTATCAAAAATGACTTCCTATACAAAACCACTACAAAATAGAAAACATCTTATATGTGATTATAAAGTGCATAATAAACATTATGATCGAATCATAACATATATTACAAGTGAAATAGCATACATCATTATTAAAACATGATATAAAGGGGGGCGGAGCCTGGCCACGCAGGGAGATGGCCGCACATTAGGAGGGCTCCCAATACCCAACTAGGCAAAACTAATAATACCCGGCACTTTAACTGTTCCCACAACCCAAAATAGCATAATCAGCGTGTGACAGTGAAGGAGACCCTTTTGATACGATGCGATGGGGTCAGAAACATCAGAAGCGCAACAATCTATAGATCGCGCCATTGGGGCCTAACAAAACTGCCACATCTATTCCGGAATGTGCCTCTCTTCTGCAGACTCACCGTGCATGAAGGATCGATACGCATCAACGGCTATTGGCCTTCACAGGCTCCACTTACCCTCAGAGGACGGGATTAGAACCCCACGTGGGATCTCGGCCTATCGGGAGGTGAGACTGTTCCAGAGCGAGCGGAGTCTGAGGCTGTGAATGCTCGCCTGTTCCGGTGCAGCATAGAATAACGGTAAGCCGTGATTGCTTATCCCCACAAAACATACCTCTCTGGGCCTCTAATAAGCAGGGCCTTCTCCCCTTCTCCCCTCGGCCAAAGCAGCGGATTTACCGCTCATAGAGACTGTTACACACTGGGCCTGTCAGAGCCGGATCATTGTGGCTGTGTGGGGGGGGGGTATATCGAGATTACACAGCTCCACACCATATAACATTATTTGGGGGCCAGCAAGGGTACTGCAATAGCATACATTGGAGGGTTTTCTGGTGACATCACGTTGATCCATGGAGGAATAAAAAAAAAGAGAAAAAAAAGAAAAAAAAATACTTCACTTCATAAGAGAATATGTCATATTCCTGTAGCTTTAAGAACTAAGACCAACCCACTCCTTCACCTCCCTTTAAAGGTGTATTCAGTACACCGGTGCTTTGCTTGATAATTGAAGTTTGTAGTTCCCACTCTGCTTCAAGCTCTAGAGCTAAAATCTACAGATCCTGCGTTTGTACCTGTTTAAAGAAATCCTTGTTGTCATCTCTCCAGCTTCTAAACCTAAGAAGCATTTCCTGCCGCTTTACACTTCAAGAAAAAGACTTTGGCAGCAACTCTTGCAATTCTGTGTTAACTCTGCAGTCTGATTTTCCAGCCAGCTCCGTTACTGAGTGTTTACCTCAACCAGGAAATAAGAACAGCTTCCCTGCTGTGATCCGTTTTGACTCAGTGCCAACTTCGCTCTCTGCAGTTCTAAACTCACTCGCAAGTATCATTAATTTTATATACAATTGTCTCAAGCTGTATATATTGCTATCCAAAGTTCTGCTGACATACAAACTGTTAAAGTACTTACACCTGGTTAAATCTGGCTCTCCCCTTCTCTCTGTATCACACACTTTGCCTGCTGTAACCTGATACCTCTTGCTATATGGACACTGCAGACTGCAAAGCAGTTTCTCACTTCTAAGCTTAACTAAAAAGAGACTTTGCTATACAAATCTGCTTTTCTCATACATGTACCAATAAGCTGCTTGTTTGCTGCCTTCTATCTTTAAAGAACACAACTCTTTACAATTGTGTAAAACATACAAAGGCTACATTTCATCTGTTTTATTCACTTTATTTTGATTCTGTAAAGTGTTATAAAAAGAACTTATACTACGTAAATCAGCTATCTCCCTTGGTAATAACCTTTTGTATAAGCCTGTTTCACTTAAGGTTCTTTGGGAATAGCCACATTATACAAGCGTATAACAGAATTATCAAGCCTATAAAGAAATTTACTAACATATATACATTATAGTTTAAAGCTTGTATATAGTAAAATCATGGATCCTGCCTCAATGGCAATTGAAATAGCTTCCTTAAACCAGAAAGTTGAAATTTTAGCACAAGGTTTGACTGAAGTTAAAAATGAAAACCACACCCTGAAGAGGTTAATGAATGATTTATTTTCAAGGAAAGAGTCTGATCACCCTGAAAGAACACGCTTTCATGAATTCAGAAATGCATGCATGCTGATGTTTTCCATGAAGCCCAGGACATATTATACTGACAAGATCAAGGTTTGTACTACCATCTCTTATCTAACTGGAGATCCCCGTTCGTGGGCTGATAAGTTTTATGAAATTGATGATCCTATTATGAAATCTATCAGTGTATTTTTTAAGGAGATGGCTGTCTTGTATGAGGATTGCAACACCCAGTTAACAGCAGAAACAAATTTGCGCACCCTGAAGCAAGGCAAACGTCCAGTTGAGGACTATGTGGCAGATTTCCAGCTCTG
This sequence comes from Bombina bombina, assembly GCF_027579735.1. NCBI lineage: Eukaryota > Metazoa > Chordata > Amphibia > Anura > Bombinatoridae > Bombina > Bombina bombina. The sequence continues at coordinate 354,992,733 of NC_069503.1, read as the reverse complement.
GGCCACAGATTCGCAGTGGAATACTGTAAGTTTAAAAAACCAATTTCGTTTAGGTCTCTCTGAACACCTTAAGGATGAGATCTCTCGCATTGAACCTCCAGACACCATGGAATCCCTCATAAAGATATGCATAGCAATGGACAGACGATACAGAGAGAGGAGAGCCGAAAAACAACACCCAGAGACTTACCTCAAAAGGTTTACACCCTCTCATGCTGAAAAGACCCCCACAGCCCCTGTGCCCATGGAAATTGGGGCCATCCGTGGACCATTATCCCAAGAAGAGAAACAGAGAAGGAGGATATCAAACCTCTGTATGTACTGTGGGAATAAAGAACAGTGTCTCTTCCTGCCCTATTCTGAACAGGCAAAAAAGGGGTAAGATTCTTATAGTTAAGCCAAATACTGATAACATTCATGAATCACAATTAACATTCACATTGTCTTTGCAGTGGGACCAGCATCATCTCAAGACTGAGGCGCTGATTGATTCTAGAGCTTATGGAAGCTTCATTGACAAAACCCTTGTATATACTAATAAAATACCTTGTGTGCAAAAGCAAACCCCTATCTATGTGAAGGTTATTGATGGCTCTACTTATTTAAAAGGCCCAATCACACACCATACTGTTCCCTTACTTGTCTCTTGTAACATGGGTCATACAGAATACATTATGTTTGATATCATTCCTAGCTCACTACACCCCTTAATATTGGGTTATTCTTGGTTAAGAAAACACAACCCTCAAATAGACTGGAGCAGTAACACAGTAACTTTTTCTTCCCCATACTGTTCTGCTACCTGTTTTCCCTGTGTGGAAATCAAAACTCTACACCCTCATATACCATTGCAGTATTCAGACTTTTCAGATGTATTTGACCTTAAGGAAGCTGAAAATCTACCTCCACACAGACTTTATGATTGCCCCATTGATACTAAACCTGGGTCTATCATACCGTTCGGCCGAATTTTTCCACTCTCTCAAAAAGAATTAAAATTTCTCAGAGAGTACCTAGACGATAATCTAAGGAAAGGTTTTATTTCTACCTCAACCTCTCCTGCAGCAGCAGGCATTTTCTTTGTCACAAATGAAGATGGGACCTTACGCCCAATCATTGATTACAGAGCATTAAACTCTATTACGATTAAAAATAGGTATCCACTTCCTTTAATTCCTGAATTACTTGAACGGTTAACAGATGCAACTATTTTTACCAAACTAGATTTGAAGGGAGCATACAATTTAATCAGGATAAAAAGCGATGACGAATGGAAAACAGCATTCAGAACCCGTTATGGTCTCTTTCAATATAATGTTATGCCATTCGGCTTAACTAATGCTCTGGCCACATTTACATTTTTCATAAACGATATTTTCAAAGACTTAATGGATGTGTGTGTTGTAATATATCTAGACAATATTTTGATATACTCCAAAAGTCTAACTGATCATGTAAAACATGTAAGATGGGTTTTGTCTAGATTAAGAGAACATCAGCTATACGCCAAGGCTGAGAAATGTGTATTCCATGTAAAGACAATAACATTTTTGGGTTACATAATCTCCCCTAATGGTGTAAACATGGATCCAGAGAAGGTTACATCCATACTCAAATGGCCTGTACCCACCTCTGTGAAATCTCTTCAGAGGTTTCTAGGCTTCTCTAATTTTTATAGGAGATTCATCAAAGGATTTTCATCCATTTTTCAACCTCTAACTAAGTTAACCGGTAAGAATCGACTTGTTTGGACTATAGAAGCCCAACAAGCTTTTGAGCATTTAAAAGAATGTTTTACTTCAGCTCCTATCCTACAGCTTCCTAATCCAGAATTCCAATTTGTGTTAGAGGTTGATGCTTCTACTGTTGGTATTGGTGCTATTCTCTCCCAACAACAAACCGATACTTCAGTCCTACATCCTGTAGCTTTTTACTCTCGACTCCTGTCTATAGCTGAAAGGAATTACTCCGTGGGGGACCTGGAACTTCCAGCTATCAAATGTGCCCTGGAACACTGGAGACACCTACTGAAAGGGACACTCAAACCATTCACAGTTCTTACAGATCAGATCACAGTTCTTACAGATCAAGAATTTACAATATCTTAGAAAAAACAAGACCTTGTCATCAAGACAAGTTTGATGGTCTTTATTCCTGGACCGATTTAACTTTCAGATCACATATAGACCAGGTTCAAGGAACATCCAAGCTGCTCTTTCCCATTCTTTTACTAAACATAATGAAAAGGAAGAACAACAAACAGTTATACCGTCGACCAAGTTTATAGCTGTAACTTCTAGCCTACAAAAAGACATTTTATTAGCTTTACTAAAAGATTCTACCATTCCATCATGCTGCGTAAAGGACTAAAACCCAGGATTTATTAACAAGGAATTACTGGTGGCCTGGTTTAAGACAAGATGTAGTTACCTTTGTGTCAGATTGTCATGTATGTGCAGCTTGCAAAAAAGAACACCACAGACCTTTTGGTTTACTAAAACCATTACATATACCTGAATTCCCTTGGACCATGATTGGAATGGACTTCATAGTCAAATTGCCACCATCTAATTCATTCACAACCATATTAGTGGTTATAGATCATCTCTCATTTCATACCTCTCAAGAGAATTCCAAACGCTCTCACAACAGCTAAAACATTCTTTGATCACATTGTGAAACTCCATGGTTTACCGACCTCTATAGTCACTGACCGAGGGACCCAATTTACATCCAGGTTTTGGAAGGAACTATGTAAATTGTTAAGGATCTCCTCTAGAATGTCAACAGCATTTCATCCCCAATCTAATGGCCTTACTGAAAGACTGAATCAGACTTTGGAGCAATACTTAAGGTGTTATATCTCACAGAACCAGGATGACTGGGTTGAATGGTTACCGCTTGCAGAGTTTGCATACAACAATTCCATCAACTCTTCTACTAAAGTTTCACCCTTCTTTGCCACTTATGGTTACCATCCAACCACTGTACCCAACTTCATCTCCACCTCAAATTAGACATTATGTCTCTAATTTGAAACAAACTATGACTTCCCTAAAGATTCACTTAGAGAAATCTAAATGTACCCAAAAGAGTTATTTTGATAAAAAACATATAACTCCACCTCAATACTCAGTTGGCGATAGAGTTTGGCTCTCAACAAAAAAACTCAAATTAAAGGTACCAAGCAAAAAACTGGCTAACCAGTTCATAGGTCCGTTCAAGATAAAAAGAATGATCAACACTAATGCAGCGATTCTTGATCTACCCACATCTTACAGGATACACCCACCTTTCCATGTTTCTCTATTTAAACCCTATCAAGGATCTGATGTTTATATTCCTCAAGTCATCAAGGACTCTCCTCAGCTGATAGAAGATCAAACGGAATTCGAAGTGGAATCACTTCTGGATTCGTGCCGCCGGGGTAGAACAATTGAGTATCTGGTACATTGGAAAGGGTATGGTCATGAGGAGGATTCTTGGATACCCCTTAAGGATTTACAATTGCTCACATCCTTCCATCGTCTACATCCTGACAAACCAGGTTTGGAATCTGGGAAGGGGGCACCCCTGAAAGGGGGGATCTGTCATATTCCTGTAGCTTTAAGAACTAAGACCAACCCACTCCTTCACCTCTCTTTAAAGGTGTGTTCAGTACACCTGTGCTTTGCTTGATAATTGAAGTTTGTAGTTCCCACTCTGCTTCAAGCTCTAGAGCTAAAATCTACAGATCCTGCGTTTGTACCTGTTTAACCCCTTAGTGACCAGAGCACTTTTCCATTTTCTGTCCGTTTGGGACCAAGGCTATTTTTACATTTCTGCGGTGTTTGTGTTTAGCTGAAATTTTCCTCTTACTCATTTACTGTACCCACACATATTATATACCGTTTTTCTCGCCATTAAATGGACTTTCTAAAAATACAATTTTTTTCATCATATCTTATCATTTACTATAAAAAAAATTATAAAATATGAGGAAAAATGGAAAAAAAACACACTTTTTCTAAATTTGAACCCCAAAATCTGTTACATATCTACAACCACCAAAAAACACCCAGGCTAAATAGTTTCTAAATTTTGTCCTGAGTTTAGAAATACCCAATGTTTACATCTTCTTTGCTTTTTTTGTAACTTATAGGGCCATAAATACAAGTAGCACTTTGCTATTTTCAAACCATTTTTTTTTTCAAAATTAGCGCTAGTTACATTGGGACACTGATATCTTTCAGGAATCCCTGAATATCCATTGACATGTATATATTTTTTTTTAGAAGACATCCCAAAGTATTGATCTAGGCCCATTTTGGTATATTTCATGCCACCATTTCACCGCCAAATGCGATCAAATACAAAAAATCGTTCACTTTTTCACAAATTTTTTCACAAACTTTCAGTTTCTCACTGAAATTATTTACAAACTGCTTGTGCAATTATGGCATAAATGGTTGTAAATTCTTCTCTGGGATCCCCTTTGTTCAGAAATAGCAGACATATATGGCTTTGGCATTGCTTTTGGTAATTAGAAGGCCGCTAAATGCCACTGCGCACCACACGTGTATTATGCCCAGCAGTGAAGGGGTTAATTAGGGAGCATGTAAGGAGCTTTATGGGGTATTTTTAGCTTTAGTGTAGTGTAGTAGACAACCCCAAGTATTGATCTAGGCCCATTTTGGTATATTTCATGCCACCATTTCACCGCCAAATGCGATCAAATTAAAAAAAACGTTAAGTTTTTCACAATTTTAGGTTTCTCACTGAAATCATTTACAAACAGCTTGTGCAATTATGGCACAAATGGTTGTAAATGCTTCTCTGGGATCCCCTTTGTTTAGAAATAGCAGACATATATGACTTTGGTGTTGCTTTTTGGTAATTAGAATGCTGCTAAATGGCGCTGCGCATCACATGTGTATTATGGCTAGCAGTGAAGGGGTTAATTAGGTAGCTTGTAGGGAGCTTGCAGGGTTAATTTTAGCTTTAGTGTAGAGATCAGCCTCCCACCTGAAACATCAGACCCCCTGATCCCTCCCAAACATCTCTCTTCCCTCCCCTACCCCACAAATGTCCCCGCCATCTTAAGTACTGGCAGAAACTCTGCCAGTACTAAAATAAAAGGAAAATTTGGGCTTTTTTGTGCATTTTTTTAGCATATTTACATATGCTTCTGTGTAGGTTCCCCCTTAGCCCCCAACCTCACTGATCCCCCACCCAACAGCTCTCTAACCCTCCCCCTCTGACTTAATGTGCGCCATCTTGGGACAGTACTCATTTTAGTGAAAATATGTTTCTTTATAAAAAAAAAATGTCCCTTTTCTGTAGTGTAGCTTCCCCCCCCCAATACTAACCCCCCACCCCTTCCAGATCGCTTAGATGCTTTTTAAAATAAAGGTTTATTTAATTTTTTATTACACTTTACTCCTAACTTTTTCTGTAGTGTAGCGGTTCCCCCCCGCTCCCGCCCCGTGCATGCGCGCGCGCCCGTGCACGCCCCCGAAAGCTCCGCCCCCCGATCCCGCCCCCCTCAACCTTACAGAGATCACGATGGCCGCCCACCCGCCTCCCAAGTCGGCTCCCACCCACCAACGATACCGGCCATCGATGTCCGGTGCAGAGAGGGCCACAGAGTGGCTCTCTCTGCATCGGATGGCCAGAAAGTGTTATTGCAGGATGCCTCGATGTCGAGGCATCACTGCAATAACCGGAAAGCAGCTGGAAGTGAGCAGGATCGCTTCCAGCTGCTTTCCAGACTGAGGACGTGCAGGGTACGTCCTTGGTCGTTAACTGACATTTTTTAGAGGACGTACCCTGCACATCGTCGGTCGTTAAGGGGTTAAAGAAATCCTTGTTGTCATCTCTCCAGCTTCTAAACCTAAGAAGCATTTCCTGCCGCTTTACACTTCAAGAAAAAGACTTTGGCAGCAACTCTTGCAATTCTGTGTTAACTCTACAGTCTGATTTTCCAGCCAGCTCCGTTACTGAGTGTTTGCCTCAACCAGGAAATAAGAACAGCTTCCCTGCTGTGATCCGTTTTGACTCAGTGCCAACTTCGCTCTCTGCAGATCTAAACTCACTCGCAAGTATCATTAATTTTATATACAATTGTCTCAAGCTGTATATATTGCTATCCAAAGTTCTGCTGGCATACAAACTGTTAAAGTGCTTATACCTGGTTAAATCTGGCTCTCCCCTTCTCTCTGTATCACACACTTTGCCTGCTGTAACCTGATACCTCTTGCTATATGGACACTGCAGACTGCAAAGCAGTTTCTCACTTCTAAGCTTAACTAAAAAGAGACTTTGCTATACAAATCTGCTTTTCTCATACACGTACCAATAAGCTGCTTGTTTGCTGCCTTCTATCTTTAAAGAACACAACTCTTTACAATTGTGTAAAACATACAAAGGCTACATTTCATCTGTTTTATTCACTTTATTTTGATTCTGTAAAGTGTTATAAAAAGAACTTATACTACGTAAATCAGCTATCTCCCTTGGTAATAACCTTTTGTATAAGCCTGTTTCACTTAAGGTTCTTTGGGAATAGCCACATTATACAAGCGTATAACAGAATAGAACCGCACTGTGTGATATGAACAACGGGCCTAACTACTGGCTATATATACATCTATCTACCCTGCTCCCTAGGCTTAGAGACTCTCTGGCATCCTATGGTTTACAGCCTAGACCAATATATAACATAAAAAAAAAATTGAAAAATACATAAGGCGGCAGAATCTTGCAAGAACAGGACTTTGGTCTTAATTTAACCCCCCCTCCAGCTGTTACTGTGATGCCCTGCAAGAGGCAAAATAAGACAGGAAAGCCTAATAACTCGATGAGCCACTATCTTAAACCACTGGATCCCAACTCTGTCAGTATGGGGGACACAGCAGCTGCTAGCCGGGTCTCTCCTATGGACCAAGATAACCTAGCAGAAAACACACCGGCCTCATTTGTTACCAAGGAGGACTTACAACATCTGTCCTCAAAGGACGATATCAAGATAGTGCTCCACGGGATGAGATCTTTATTTGGAGACCTGAGAAAGGATCTGAGTGCACTAGATCTCAGGGTTCTAACGATGGAGGAACAGCATAAAAATATTAATTCTAATCTCAAGGCCAATTCTACAGAAATACAGAATCATACAGAACATTTGCATTTTCTATCAGAAAAAATGGAGGATCTGGACAACCGCTGTAGGCCATCGAGGGGTACTTACAGGCCCTGTTCAGGGTCATGAAGGACTCCCCCTCCGCTAAGGAGGTCCCCATAGAGAGGGCACACAGAGCACTCAAACCCAAGCCTCCTCCTAAAGCACCCCCTAGAGATATAATAGTCAAGTTCCTCAGCTTTAGGGACAATGAGGAGATTCTAAGGTGTGCTAGGCAGAAAGACACAGTTCTTCATGCGGGCGAAAAAATTCAGGTGTTCTCGGACCTATCCCCCACCACGCTCCAGAAGCGCAGAGAACTGTCTCATATCACTGCATACCTCCGTTCCAATAAGGTTCAATACCGCTGGGGATTCCCGGTCTCAATAATTGTTAACCATAACAATAAAGTCAGCATATACAGACCAGACATGGACCCCCAGCTTTTTTACAAAGAACTGAACCTCCGGGGACATGCAGACAAGCTCCAAGAATCAACTTCAGGGAAAACGACGGAGGGACCTGCAGGGGTCACCGGGGAATCCAGCCCCTAAATATAGATAAGTACCGTTTTTTGCCTTAAGTGACTGTATTGCATTCTATTTTTTTCTCTCTCTTGGTTCCATGTACGGGACTTTCTTCTCCTATGATATCAAAAGGATAATTGAAATAATTAGCCCTGTTACATTGCGAAGCCGAGAAGTCCAGACATCCAGGGGCACCTCATTGACTGTCAGGTTCATCAATAGACTGCAAATGTGTTCTTTGTTTACAGACAAATAGTATATATGTGATAAACGTTATATGCTCACATCTACAGGTGCCTTAATTGTTATAATTGTTTTAGTTGTTTTACATGGTGAGAGACACTAGATAGATATATTAGTTGCTTTTTTTACTGTTAGGATTACAAGTTAATGAAGGGGTCTATGGTTGAGGGTTATGCAGGTTCATATCCAATGCAGGTTCCCCATGGCCCTCTATATAGAAAACACAGCAATTAGGGGGACAGAATGTTTTCCTTCTATAAACCGTATCATCTTGCTAGCAGACCCTTGGATAGAATACTTGTCAATACTCTCCTCTAGCCAATTCATACAGTCCTTTCCTCTTGCTTATCCTTTCCCCCTAACCCCCCCTCCCTTACCAGCTTAACCCCCTCCTCCCCCCCCCTCCCCCCACTCAAAAAAAAGAAAGAAAAAAAAAAAAGAAAAAAATGCTGGGTATTTCTTAAATGTTTAAATACTATATGTTATTTGCTGAAGTTGGGTATCCTACCCCTTTCAGTCTAGGTTCCTATTTAGAGATTTGATACATTGCTGTACAACATATTGCTCTGTGAAATTGTTAATTCTATCATCTATTACAGTACTAAGATACTCTGAAACTTTCTCTTCTTCCATCTTTCCCTTTTTCGAGCCCCACATTCCCACCTAAATAGCCTTTTCCTCCTCTCTACTAACTTCCCCCCCCCCTTTTTTTTTTTTTTTTTTTCTTCTGTCATTCCTTTTTGAGCCCCCTCCCATTGTTCTAAGATGCCAGCCAAGGTCAGTAGATTCCAAGATCACTCACTCCAAGTGACATCTATTAATGCCAAAGGGTTAAATAACCCAGGAAAGAGATCAATCGCATTCAGGGACTTAAACAAATTAAATAGCCACATCCTAATGGTTCAGGAAACCCACTTTCAAAAGGGAAAAGAGCATACATGGCATAATACTCAATATCCCACAGCCTACTTTGCATCAGGCCCAAATAAAAAAGCTGGTGTAAGTGTACTCATACATAAAACACTACCATTACAGATAATCCATGTAGAGCGTGATCAAGGGGGAAGATTTATTCTCCTGAAGGGTAATTTGTATGGTCACCACATTACATTGCTCAACATATATGCCCCCAATACCGCACAGTCAGGGTTTTTCAGGAAAATAGCCAACCTATTACTGGACAACTCTCAGGGAGTAACATTCCTGGGGGGAGATTTTAATTTGTCCCTCAACCCCGCACTGGACTCCTCTAGAGGAACCACTAGTACTGCTAGCGCCACATTGAAATCCATTAAAGGTACTCTTCAAAGTTTAACTCTCCATGACATATGGAGGACTCTCCATCCCCTAGACAGGGATTACACTTTCTATTCCTACCCCCACAATTGTTATACAAGGATAGACCACATCTTTACGGACTCCCATGGCCTCTCAATCACTGCTAGATGTGAGATTGGGCCGATCACTTGGTCGGACCATGCCCCTGTGACATGCCACGTGCTGTGGCCGGACATTCCGACCTCGACTAAGATATGGAGATTAGATGATCTCCTACTGAATGACCCAATTCTGCTAGAGTCAGTACACAAAGAAATACGCAAATACTTCACCATCAACTCACATTCACCCACAAAACAGTGATTAGGGGAATACTAATAAAGCATAAAACTAAACTTAACAGACATGCTAGAAAAACACACCAATTTATTAAAAAAAAATCGGCTCCCTAGAATCTGAACACAAGAAAACACCCGTGGACACGAAAATCACCAAAGAACTATTAGACACGAGACTTGAACTTAAGCAACACTTGAACGAAATACATCAACGCAAAGCGTTATTCCTCAAGCAACATTACTATGAAGGCGGTAATAAGCCAGGGAGGGTATTAGCCAGAAACTTGAAGAGAAAACAGTTAAACACATACATCCACTCCTTATCAACACCTGACGGACAAATAGTCAAAGACAGCACTAAAATAGCAGCAACTTTCCGGAGATATTACGAAACACTATACAATCTAGATAAGGACGGAGTTCAGGAAACCCCAGTATTTAAAGATAAAATGAATCAATATTTCTTAGATTTAGGGCTCCCATCCATCGACAAAAAAACAGCGGATTCCGTAGCCAACCCTATCACTAAAGACGAATTACACCAAGCAATTAAAGACTCCCCCTCAAACAAAAGTCCTGGCCCTGACGGGATCTCTTCTAAGTACTATAAAAAATGTGAGGAAGCCCTGGCCACACACATGTTACAACTATTCAACGATCTCAGAGAGACACCCTTTCTATCAAAATCTCTCCTAGAGGCACATATTACTGTATTAGCTAAACCAGGTAGACCTGCGACATGCCCAGGGAACTTTAGGCCGATATCTTTAATTAACACAGATATGAAGATACTTGCTAGAATATTAGCAAATAGGTTAAATAAAATTTTACCCAGCCTAATATCCAACAATCAAAGAGATAATGTAACAAAGGTTATACAGCTAATTAATCATGCCAAGGAGACGGGAACACCTATGGTCCTATTTTCTACCGATGCAGAGAAGGCCTTCGATAGGGTGGGGTGGCCTTTTCTGCAGAGGGCAATGGTCGAGATGGGGGTTCCGAAAGCTTTCTTGAATATGGCCATGGCCCTCTATTCAACACCAAATGCAAAATTAAGAGTCAATGGTGCTCTTTCGGAAGCCTTTTCTATCTCGAACGGGACGAGACAGGGGTGTCCTCTCTCACCCCTGTTATTCGCCATAGCCATTGAAGTGCTAGCTCAGAAAGTCAGGAAAAACACTAAGATCAAAGGAATTATGATGGGGGGCGTAGAGTTTAAACAATCTTTATATGCAGATGACATTCTGTTTACCCTGACGGAGACTGACTCATCTATACCTGAATTGCTTGGGGAGCTTAAAAAATACAGGGAAATTTCTAATTTTCTCCTTAATTTAAATAAGTCAGAGTTACTGAACGTTAACACCCAGAGTCACCATATACAAAAACTAAAAGCGGAACATAACATAACAGTGGCCCAACATAAACTTAAGTACCTGGGAGTCTATCTAACACCTTCCACACAAGACCTCTTTAAACAAAACTATATCCCACTGAGAAATGACATATGCAGAGACCTATCAATATGGAAGAACAAACCCCTCTCTTGGTTAGGGAGAATAGGGGTAATTAAGATGAATGTCCTGCCAAGGATTTTATACATTCTCCAAGCAGTACCGATACCCCTACAGGGTGGTTTCATCACAAAACTGCAAACACTAATGGAACAATACATATGGGAAAATATAAAACCTAGAATCTCGAGGAAGACCATGTACATGACAAGGGACAGGGGGGTTTGGGTGTCCCTCATCTATTAGCGTATAGGAAGGCGATCTTTTTACAACATATAGTTGAATGGGCCCACAACGACACAAACAAAGCATGGATACTCCTACATAGGCAGATCTTTAAATACAATAATGTAGGCACCATTGCTTGGACGCCCCCAGCTCAGAGGCTGGGATCAGTACACCGTTACATAATCACGGCTGAGACATTGGCTGTTTGTGATAGAACTATCATGACCAGTACACACATCTCTTCTTACCACTCCCCCCTCTCCCCTATTATAGAAAATGTGGCTCTCCCATACTGCAAGATGGGATACCGGGTTTTACCACTTTACAACCTCAGATCAGGCTCCATGCAATTCCTAAGGGAGGGCAACTCAACAAAAACTCAATCCCAGCTGGCAGAGACCCATGGGGAAATATTTTCCTCATGGCTCAGATATAACCAGTTACACCATTACATGTCGCACCACAAATATAGGAAGGATTTGGGACGAGAGACCACTGCATTTGAGAAATTGTGTATCCAAACAACTGCCCCTGGTCACCTAATATCCCTTCTCTACAAATTAGCCTCTGATGCAGACCTTAAAGCATTGCCAGCGTATACTATTGCTTGGAATAGGGAACTGAACAGGGAGGTTGAATATGAATCTTGGGCACAAGCGTTTGAGCTCACTAAAAGATCATCGGTATCGGTTACCATACAAGAGATACACCTAAAATTCCTATGCCGGTGGTACCTCACCCCCAATAGATTGCATAAGATTTATCCCACACTGAGTGATAGCTGTTGGAGGGGGTGCGGGGAGGAGGGCTCAATTCTACATATATGGTGGGGGTGCCCTAGACTGAGAACATTCTGGGAGGGTGTCTTTGCTCACATGTCAGAGATCCTGGGAGTAAACATACCAAATACACCTGAAAGCATACTGTTTATTCAACTTCCCAAAATCCCAGATCATGCCTGGAGAGGTATCATTACCTCAAAATTGAGAAAGTAGACACACACAAAATGATCTTGGCGGTCTGGAAGGGTACACTCTGAGGTCCTTCCCTCCCTTCCACAATCCACCCTTTCCCCCCCCTTTTTTTTTTTTTTCTTTCCCTCTTGCTTCTTCCTCTCTTGCTTCTGCTCTTCTATGTTCTCCCCTTGGCTATCTTTAATCTTGTGAACTATCAACCTACTTCTTAAAAGCAACCCTCACAGAAGATGAGTTGTATCATTTCTTTGACGGAACTTCTTTTCTGTTATCTGACTAAACAGATTTGTAAGTTAAGAAAAATGTTTAAAAAATTTTGTCCATTGAATGTTAACTTTATTGTGATAATCGCCAGAGCGATATTTATGTATCATTTTGCATATTTCAATAAACCTCTTTTGAAAACTAAAAAAAAAAACAACAAAAAAAAAAAAACATGATATAAAACCGTGATACGTGTTGCTAAATAAACTAATTAACTATTAATTAAAACATATAATACTAGCAATTAATAATCCAAATAATATAAAAATAAAAACAACCAATTAACATTGTGAAAATAGAATAATGTGTTATAGTAAATAGTGTTTGTTTTGCATCCGTAAATATCACAGAACAACAAACAATCTGTACTAAACCACTAACCATATCACATACAAATTTATATATATATATATATATATATATATATATATATATATATATATATATACACATATTAAAAGTGATCAAAAAGTGTGTAAATAATGTGTGCTGAATAAACTTAACACAAATAACCATCATTTGAAATTATTTCGTATACATATATATAAATCTAAAAATGTAGCTCGGTTGGGAGTGTTCTGCGCGAGTGGGAGTGAGTTCCATAATATTAGGGCGCCGCGGGTATTTTAGGGTTGTGAGCCTTACAGGGTGCGTGTATCAAGTAGTTCAAGCTAGTGGACTGCAAGGGAACAATGTTTTACAACTGATACCAGTTTCAAAATCAGATAACCTTATTCCATATACTTATACTCCAGTCATCTCCAATTCATCTCCAGTGGTACTGCAAAACCAAACTAGCTATTCTGTGCTGCCTACAGCTTCCAGTACAGTTTTACCTTCAACAGGACAAGTGTTAACGCACCCCAACTTTGGAAACTATATAATTACTACACCAGGAAATACCAAAGATGGTGCAAAAAGCATAAGTGTGGTTGACAGTAAAACTTCTCCACTTCAGAACACCACTGTAATACTCGAGAAATCACATGTGAATGTGCCATTAAGTCCAAATTCACCGCCAAGGCCAACATTTATGAAGATCAATTCAAAATCATTACCAGGTAGTATAAAAACAATGCCTATGTTACCTTCAGGACATCACCTGCAAATACCAGCTAATGCTGAAGTTAAAACTGTCCCTGCTTCCTCTCTGCCTTTTGCCGTCCAGCAGAAAATACTAGCAGCAACTCCTAATAGTGGAAAACAGGAAAAGCCCAACCCTTCAGTTATTTATGTGTCACCAGTCAATACTGTAAAAACAATGGCTTCCAAGAACTTGGAGCAAGCATATCTCAAACATGATACATCAAACCGAGGAGCACAAGTTCTGCCTTCACCAGGAACACAACCTTTTAATGAACTGCCAGTGGGTGATAAAATGGCATCACCAAAAATGCCAATGAAATGGATTGTGCAAGAGAATAAAGAGTCTCCAGCCTGTCTTGTTCCAGTAAAATCTTCCAATGACACTGCTTCAAAGCTGCTAAAGATATTGTCTGAAACAAAAAATGAGACCAGTATTGCAAATTTTTTACCAGTGTGCAACAATACAGTCAACACCAGAGTCATCCCCATTAAGGACAATGCTCTAGTTATGTACAACAATAAAATTTATTTGTTAGCAAAGAAAGGATCAGATGTCTTTAATACAGAACCAAAAAATGCAGAACCAACAACCAGTGTTCCATGTGAAAAAAATGTTCTGCATTCTGAAACACATAAGCATGCTGAATCAATTAAGGATATATCCAATAAGGTGGTTGAGGTAGTGCTGTCTAAAAATAAAATAACTAAATCCAACAATCCACAAATTAGTGCAAACGTGGACAATCTTCAGAAAATTGTGAACATTACTGTAAAGAAGGAAAATACAATGTTGCCTCAACCCTTTAAACTTCAAGTGGCTAAAATTGAAGATAATTCCATCTGCGTTAGCAATAATGTTAATAAAAAACAGGCTGCCGCTTGTAGTTTGACAAACCACGCAAGTGGTGCTAATCTATCAAACACATTCAACTTCAATGTGTCAAACTCTGAGCCAAATACTGTTGCAAGCATCTCACTGGGCCCAAATATTTTATCATCGAAAGCAGAGACGAACACCAGAATGTCTCCCAAATTGAAAGTGAACAACAAACTGCCATTAGACCAAATGATTAAACGGTTAAGATGGAAATTTGGCTTGGTAAAAAAAGAAAAGGTTACATTGAAAAGGCTTCCTCTGTTTCATACAGAAAGAATAAAATCCTGCACCTCAGTTTCTAATCGTCTACAGAATAATGTTACAGCAACAAACAAGAGCTCTCAGAAATATGAACTGCTGTCACAGGTTCCGTTTGAAATGCAGCAGATGAAACGAAAATCAATATCTTTGGACACTTATGAAAACGCAAAGAGACGAAAGAATGATACCTATTCAGCTGTAAACTCTGGTTCACCTTCTGTAGTGTCATCTAACGCTTCTGCCAAAACAATAAATTGTTCTACTCCGCCAAGTATTACCATTTTAACAGGACCAAGCTCCTCCGCAATGGCTAGCAGTTACCTGCCCCACACACACATTGCTTATCCTCCTGTAGTAGCTACTTCATCTTATGTCGACAGCTGGGAAGAAAATCCTGATGACTTACCACCAAGCTCTGAAAATAATTCATACAGCACCGACATCCAGAATGGCCAGGTCTCCTCTGTTCCACTTGTTCCTCCAACTATTAGGTCAGGCCCTGTGACCCCTTCTCCAGTAGATATAGATGAGACTGTGCGTGATGAGAAAATCCGACGGCTTAAAGAACTTCTTAGGGAACGAGAACAAGAACTAGAGGCCATCAGATGGCAGAGGAAACCCTAAATTTAAATCCGGTGGTGTGTGTGTGTGTGTATGTATGTATGTGTGTGTATGTATATATGTATATATATATATATATATATATATATATATATATATATATATATATATATATATATATATATATATATATGTATATATATATATATATATATATATATATATAAAAAATCATAATGTGTGTAAGACGGACACTTTTGAGATCTGCACAAAGAGGTAAATAACTTGATGCCTTCTGTCTTGGCTGGCAATCTTCACAAGCAGTTTAACAGTGTACGACGAAGTGGAGACTGAATTGAGTTAGATGTCTTCCAACAGGAACATTTTCCAATGGATCTGAGTTGCAAACCCTGCCGGAATGTGTTTTTACTGAGTTTCAGTATAAAAGTCCTTCCTATTTTGTGTGCATTCACGTTCATTTGCTTAAAGGGACATGGAACCCAATTGTTTTCTTTCATGATTTAGATAAAGCATACAGTTTACTTCTATCAAATTTGCTTTGTTCTTTTGGTATCTTTTGTTGAAGGAGCAGTAGTGCACTACTGGGAGCTAGCTGATCACATCAGGTAAGCCAATGACAAGAGCAAATATGTGTAGCCACCAATCGGTGGCTGGCTCCCAGTGGTGCATTGCTGCTCCTGAGCTTACCTAGGTATTCTTTTCAACAACCGATATCAAGAGAACGAAGCAAATTAGATAATATAAGTAAATCAGAAAGTTGCTTAAAATTGCATACTCTATCTGAAAAATAAAATAAAACTTTTAGGTTTCTTATCCCTTTAACCCATATTGTAATAGGAACACTTTCCCTGTCAGTGTTTGTCTTCATAATTCTGCTAAGATCCATTTAGGTTCATTTATAGCACCAGAAAAAGTATTAACCCAGGAATGTTTGCTTTGAAATACTTTTGTATTTGTTAAATTTATATTTCATATGACTATATGGAATAAATAGTCAAATATGATCAGTTTAATGAAGATACATTTGCAATTTGTAGATGGTTGTTGCAAGGAGGCTAAATCCACCACGGTATCAATGTGTTAAAATTATATATATATATATATATATATATATATATATATATATATATATATATATATATATATATGTATGCATGTTTATGTGGCTAGCTATCTCAAATCAACAAAAGAGGATGCAAATATTGTTTTATTAATGTTGTAAATAATCTAAATTACCCCACTATCCTTTCAGCTTTTTACTTGAGTGAAAGCTGACATAGCTATTTAGTAAACTTCTACATAGTCAACTAAGTTTCTGTTTCACAAATGGGTGCAAATTTGTTAGGTGGCTCTTATAATTTATCTTTGAAATGACTTTATCATGCGGGCAAATGGTCTCTGTGTCTCTTAACTGTAGTGCACTTAGCAGGCCTGGGCCGCTGGAGAAGAAAAATGGTAGTGTTACTTGAGGACAGGTGTTGATAAATGCTGCCCTATGCAGGTATTATTGCTAGTAGTGTATTGACATAACATGCTATTGGGTGTCTGCTTCCATTTAGAATCAGTTTATATGGGATGTGGTGTCCTTTTGTAGCACTGTAGAAAACTCACTTTATGTTTTAATGTATTTTACAAACCCAGCAAACCAAATCTGTCAGTGATCTGTTAATTAACTTCATTTTTACTTATCCTTAAACAAAAACAATTTTTTTGTGCATTACATCTCCCCACACTGACATTTTTTTTAAATATAAATTCCTTTATTTTGGAGTATATAACTATGGTATTATTATACATTTTATTTTTCTTTTGCTATTGTTTGTGTTGTGTTTTACCTTCACGTAGCCTCCGCTTTATCATCAAATCTAAGATAAGCCATTAAACCACTGTAAAAAAAAAAAAAAAAAAAAAAAAAAAAAAATGTAGCTCATTTGATAAGTTTGTGAAGTTCATATGTAAACAGATTTAAAAATACATATCTATATAAAATTAATTTAATGATCCTACAATCAAGAAACAAATAATGCTAAATAGCGAGCGTTCCTATCTTTTATTACAAGAGTTCCCAACATGAAAGGGGATTAAAATAAACCCTAAAAGATGACTACACATATAAGACCAACCCTCAATAAAGAATATATTCCTGAGACCAAAACAGAGGTGTTATCCCACTGTAGGTGTTATTGAAACACTGCTAAATCCACATTCATATTAAGTCCCAGAGGATACAAAGTCTTTAGTTTGTGGATCCAGTAGGTTTCCCTCTGCCTTAGTCTCATGAATCTGTTTTAAAGATATGATGCAGGAATACCTTCTATAGGTGTAATAATATAACAATTAGGGTTCCCATTATGTTTCGTGTGGCAATGTCTAATTACACTATGTGATTTTTTGTTATTAATAATACTGCAATAGTGTTCAGACCATCTGTGGCTGAGGCACCTAATTGTGCAGCCAACATATTGAATTCCACATTCACAAGATAGCAAATAAATCACATACTGCTAGATTACGAGTCTTGCGTTAGCCTTAAAAAGCAGCGTTGATAGGTCCCAACACTGCTTTTTAACACCCGCTGTTATTACGGGTCTTGCAGGTACAGGTGTACCGCTCACTTTTTCGTTCAGACACAAAAATACCGCAAATCCACTTACGTCAATTGCGTATCCTATTTTTTCAATGGGACTTGCATAACGCCGGTATTACAAGTCTTCTAAAAAGTGAGCGGTACACCCTCTCCTGTCAAGCCTGGTACCGCATTTTAAAGTCAGTAGTTAAGAGTTTTATGGTCTAACGCCGTAGCATAAAACTCTTAACTAAAGTGCTAAAAAGTACACTAACACCCATAAACTACCTATTAACACCTAAACCGAGGCCCCCCACATCGCAAACACTAAAAAACATTTTTTAACCCCTTATCTGCCGAACCGGACATCGCCGCCACTATAATAAATATATTAACCCCTAAACCGCCACACTCCCGCATCGCAAACACTAGTTAAAATGTATTAACCCCTAATCTGCCATCCCTAAAATCGCTGACACCTACCTACATTTATTAACCCCTAATCTGCTGCCCCCAACGTCGCCGCCACTATATTAAAGTTATTAACCCCTAAATCTAAGTCTAACCCTAACACCCCCCTAACTTAAATATAATTTAAATAAATCTAAATAAAATAACTATCATTAACTAAATTATTCCTATTTAAAACTAAATACTTACCTATAAAATAAACCCTAAGCTAGCTACAATATAACTAATAGTTACATTGTAGCTAGCTTAGGATTTATTTTTATTTTACAGACAACTTTGTATTTATTTTAACTATTTAGAATAGTTATTAAATAGTTATTAGCTATTTAATAGCTACCTAGCTAAAATAAAGACAAATTTACCTGTAAAATAAAACCTAACCTAAGTTACAATTACACCTAACGCTACACTATAATTAAATTAATTCCTACATAACTACAATTAAATACAGTTATCTAAAGTACGAAAAAACCCCACTAAATTACAGAAAATAATAAAATAATTACAATGTTTTAAACTAATTACACCTAATCTAATCCCCCTAATAAAATTAAAAAAAAACCAAAATAATAAAAAAGCCCTACCCTATACTAAATTACAAATAGCTTTTAAAAGGGCCTTTTACTGGGTGGGTTTTAGAGTAGGGTTGGGTGTGTGGGTGGTGGGTTTTAATGTTGAGGGGGGTATTGTACTTTTTTTTTACAGGTAAAAAAACTGATTGCTTTGGGGCAATGCCCTGCAAAAAAAGGCTCTTTTAAGGGCTATTTGTAATTTAGTATAGGGTAGTGCTTTTTATTATTTTGGGGGGCTTTTTTATTTCATTAGGGGGATTAGATTAGGTGTAATTAGTTTACAAAACTTGCAATTATTTTATTATTTTCTGCAATTTAGTGTTTGTTTTTTTCGTACTTGAGATAATTGTATTTAATTGTATTTCATTGTAGTTAATTTAGGGAATTAATTTAATTATAGTGTAGTGTTATGTGTAATTGTAACTTAGGTTAGGTTTTATTTTACAGGTAAATTTGTATTTATTTTAACTAGGTAGCTATTAAATAGTTAATAAATATTTAATAACTATTCTACCTAGTTAAAATAAATACAAAGTTGCCTGAAAAATAAAAATAAATCCTAAGCTAGCTACAATGTAACTATTAGTTATATTGTAGCTAGATTAGGGTTTATTTTACAGGTAAGTATTTAGTTTTAAATAGGAATAATTTAGTTAATTGTAGTAATTTTATTTCGATTTACTTAAATTATATTTAAGTTAGGGGGGTGTTAGGGCTAGGGTTAGACTTAGATTTAGGGGTTAATAACTTTAATATAGTGGCAGCGACGTTTGAGGCGGCAGTTTAGGGGTTAATAAGTGTAGGTAGGTTGCGGCGACATTAGGGGATGGCAGATTAGGGGTTAATAAATATAATGTAGGTGTTGGCGATGTTGGTGGCAGCAGATTAGGGGTTCATAAGTATAATGTAGGTGGTGGCGGTGTCCGGAGCGGAAGATTAGGGGTTAATAATATAATGTAGGTGTTGGCGATGTTGGGGCGGCATATAAGGGGTTAATAAGTTTAAGATTAGGGGTGTTTAGACTCGGGGTTCATGTTAGGGTGTTAGGTGTAGACATAAATGTATTTCCCCATAGGAATCAATGGGGTTGCGTTAGGAGCTGAACGCTGCTTTTTTGCAGGTGTTAGGTTTTTTTCAGCCGGCTCAGCTCCATTGATTCCTATGGAGAAATCGTGCACGAGCACGTTTAGCTAGCTCACCGCTAACGTAAGCAGCGCTGGTATTGATAATTTTGCTCTCCGCTCACTTTTTGTAAAAACCCGTAATACCAGCGTTGTCTGTAGGTGAGCGGTGAGCATAAACTGCTCGTTAACACCGCACACCATTACCGACAAAACTCGTAATCTAGGCGTTTGTGTGAAGCACAAGTCAGTAGACTTTTAATTTGGTAATTTTTCTTATTTACATGGGAATGGAAGGATATACTTCCATGTCCAATGTGGTCACACATTTTACAATTTACACTCCTACACTTGAAAGCCCCTTTTTTGGTTGTAGAAATACGTTTCATATTTACATTTCTATTGTTCTGAGGGTCAGTTCTAATAGTGTTTTTGTGTTTAACAATTTTACTTGGAGCTAAAATGTTGTTAAGGTTGGGTGCCTTCCTAAATACTATAGAAGGCTTGTCCCTGATCAATTCACTTAAAATTGGATCTCTCCTAAGTATCCTCCAATGCTTGTTTAGGGTTTGACGAATAAGTTTATGACTAGAGTTAAATTGAGTTATAAATCTTACATAAGATTTCATAGGTTCCTCTTGTGATGCCATACTATCTTTTTTATGTTATTGAAAATATTTCTCTCTATTTTCACTTTTGGCACTAAGATAGCTTTTATCTATACCTATATCTATACCAGTGTTCCCTCTAAGGCCAGTCTTGTCAGCGTCCCAGCAGTGAAACAGTTAATTAGAGCAATTAACAAACACTACATAATAAAGACTGCTTGGTGTGGTTCCCTTATTTACTATTTCACTGCTGGGCTGCACACAAAACTGGCCTTAGAGGGACCACTGATCTATACCTATATAATTATGTATAAATATATATTGTACCAAAATATAGATATATGTAAAAATATTTATTTATGAATAAATAGAACATACTGTATTCAAGTTGGGTTAACGCAACTGAGAATATGCGATCATGTTTGCGCTAGAGTGTGGTATTTTTTCAATTTTTTTTCTCCATTGACTTCTACGGGGGAATCAGTGAACGCGCTATTCAGGTTACAGCTATAGTGTAAACAGTTTACTTTCAACTCATAATATGAGCACAACCCAACGAGTGCAAAAAACTTAAATTCTTGCACAATAAATGCTCAAGCGGAAGCATTAATTTGTGCTCCACTAGCCTATAGTTTATTATTTCAATAAAAGTACAATAAAAGTCCAAGATTAAAGTTCACTAAAAAAAAAAAAACAACTTCTTCCTCTCCTGGTCCGTCTATAAACAGAAGCAGAAAAGACACAATGGAGCAGATTCTCACAACAACAGGAGACACACTCCTAAGGAACTACTCACTTGTTTCATTAGGGAAATACAAATATATGTAGAAATATTTATTTATGAATAAATAGAACATACTGTTTTCAAATTGGGTTAGCGCAACAGAGAATATGCGATCATGTTTGCGCTAGAGTGGGGTATTTTTTCAATTTTTTTTCTCCATTGACTTCTACGGGGGAATAAGTGAACGCGCTATTCAGGTTACCGCTAGAGCGAAAACAGTTTACATTCAACTCGTAATATGAGCACAACCAAATGAGCGCAAAAAACTTAAATTCTTGCACAATAAATGCTCAAGCGGAAGTGTTAATTTGTGCTTCACTAGCCTATAGTTTATTATTTCAATAAAAGTACAATAAAAGTCCAAGATAAAAGTTCACTGTCAAAAAAACAACTTCTTCCACTCCTGGTCCGTCTATAAACAGAAGCAGAAAAAATACAATGGAGCAGATTCTCACAACAACAGGAGACACACTCTTAAGAAACTACCCACTGGATTCATTAGGGAAATTCTACAACAACCTCCCATGACAGTCAGTAGGCTCATTCCATGTGTGATATAGATCAGCAGTTACTGAGATAGGTACTCTTTGGTTCCCCACTGTAAATGTCCAAACTTTAAAGTACTGTAGTAATAGATAAACTCTAGCAGTGTATTCCTAAATACATAAATGTATAGTTTGTCGACGCTTCCACCCATAGTCACGTGTTAGGAATCGTCTAGTATACTAACACTGGTATACAAAGCTGCAGACTGGTAATGATAACAAAGACAAATGGAAACACAAAAAAATGGGGAAGCGCTCAAAAAATAGAGCTGTCTGATCACAAAATTAATACACAGATAATAATATCTCTATAAGTACATGTGTGTATTAAAAATATTAAAATATGCAAGGGCAAATGTTCAGTGGGTGGTTCAAAGAATACAAATTTAAAACACTGGGTATAAACAAACAACCTTATAGTTGGTTTCCTACTATACCAGGTGACACGGTGCCTTTAACCAATTTCAAACAGATTCCTGGACATCTGACTGCAATGTATGATATCCTAGCTTTGCAGAAAAAATCTGTTTGGCAGCTTATTTTGACTGCGCTATGCAGCAGATTATTTTTAAGTGTCTTAATTTGCGCTAAAGGTTTCCTGTAGTCATGAGACTTGAATGTTCTTAGTTCGAGCACCACCAAATGACCGTTCCTTTTGGTTTTAAATATATCAATAGTAGGACACAAAGTTGCAACTTGTGATAAATGTTTTGAATGTCCTGTGAGCGCCACAACGGATTTGGGTATGATCCGGTTCACTCGTAAATATGCACAAAGTGACCGATACACCATTCCAGCTCACAATTTCCCAAACAAACTTAGTGATACAATCTACGCATTTCAGCCATGTTACCGGCCTTTATCAAGATGCTCACTTTTTTGGGGGGGTCCAAATAAATAGTCTGTTTGCGTTAAATTTCATTCTAATTAATGTTCCATATATCCAATGGTCAGTTGAACAATCTTTAAATCAATGAGAATGACTCTGTTTGTTTCTTTCCAAGTATATGGAGAGTTTTAACCCAATGAGATCTAAATTTTTATCTGCTTACGTTTCTTAGTCTGAACATACATCATTAATTGTTTCTACAGTAGGTACTGTATGTTAGGAAATTTTCCTATTACATTGCATTAGAGTATGTTTTCCATTCTAAACAAGATGACAAAAATAAAATAAAAAACAAATCTATATACATATTGTACTAATGCAAAATATTAATAAATGATTCATAAATCAAAATGCATAATAAACAATTTACTACAATTAATAAAAATTCTAAAAAAAAAAATATCTTATTCTATCTTGTAGAGAACGACTCTGTTGACCTATATAAACTAAATTACATAAACATTGGATCATATATATCATGTTTTGGTTAGTGCGCCTTAAAATGTATTTTATCTTAAAACTTTTCTTTCTATCATTTTCAAAACCTCCTTTGGTTTATTACTATATTGGCATGATTTGCAAATGTCACATGGAACAAAAACATAATCTTATCACCCTTAAGATCACTATTAACCAGTCACTTCCGGTATAAAGCAAGCTCAAGCTATCAGTAAAGTATAAAAAATGTAAATTTATTAAAATATGAAATGTAAAATAAAAACACAGGGGGTAACATCAACCCAATGTGTTTAAAAACAGTTGCAACACGTTTCTCAGCTTTCCTCGCTGTTTTCTTAGGCTTGCTTTATACCAGAAGTGACTGAGAGGAGAGCACCAGCATCGAGGATCAGTGAGCTGGGACACTTAGAGATTTCAGTCTGTCTTACTAAGCACAATTGGGTGCTGCCACGCTTGTGAGTACAAATCTAATAGTTCACATAATTATTGTGGGGTATCAGTATTACACGAGGAGGAGCCCTTTTCTTGAATGATTATTCACAGAAATCGTTTATCTCTAAAACGTTCAGTTAGGATTTTTGATTGTGCCTTATAAGATTCTAAGTCAGTACAAATGTTTCTTATCCTCAAAAATTGGCTTTTTGGAATATTGGACTTCCATCTATCTAAATGGCAACTATCATGATGTATATAGCTATTATATAGGTACTGTTAGAATCTATCTTTTTAAAAAAGGTTCTAGTTTTAATCTTATTATACTTCAATATCAAGATAGTGGATAAGGTTACTATTGTATTTGTGTGTGAAAGTTAGGCCTAGATCATTAGTATTTAAATCTTTTTTAAAGAGTTCTAATAATTCTTAACACCTTTCCAGATGATAAACACCCTATCTCTATAGCATTTGTAGAGCACAAGGTTCACTCCTCATGGGTAATCCTTCTGAAAAACGTCTTCAAAATTTGCCATGAACAAATTAGCATAGCTGGGAGGAAACCTTGTGCCCAAAGCAGTATCCTTTTATTTATTTATTTATTTATTTATTTATTCCATAACAAAAGTGAACATTTTATAACATTCATAGATTTGCGCCACGCAGGGCTATATTAGAAGATGAAAAAACACAGTATATCAAGTACAACATCTTTTCATCTTTTCTCTTTTTCACTTTGTTATATGTTTTTCCCTTTTTCCATAAAAGAAAAATAATGTATAAAAATATTTTTATAGGATTATGTAATTCTTTCTTACAATATTCCAAAGCAAATTCACTATAGATATTTAACTTCCGAAGGTAAAAATGGGGGCTCACCGCCCCTGTTATCTATTTCTATAGTACTTAAGTATACTCAATAAAAAGAAGAAAGAGAGAGAAGAGATGAATGGCCTTGGCCCCCCCCCCCCCAAAAAAAGAGAAAGTTACGTCACTGGTTCTGTCTAAGTCAAGAATTGAGTATCTTATCTGGAATGTCATTTCCAATATATTTTATACTAAACATTTTTAAAGTATCTTTCAGTAATGAGGGAATCATAAAATCTAAAGTTAGTGCAATCTTAATATCTCTATTTCAAACTAGATAAATCTTAAGCTAATTTCCAAAAGAAAAAGGGGAAGAAATTAAAAAAAGGAGGGAAAAAAAAGTCCTCCCTCTCCCCCGTCACTGATGCATCCAAATTTCTGGGAGAATTTCAGACTATAGCAAAATGCATTTAGCTTTTTCAATGGTTTTATTAGTTGTAGTTGGTCCTCTAATGGAAACGTTTTTATTGGTCCTAACCATTTTCCAAAATAAATATTTAAAGATTTCTCAATATTAGGAGAGATCAGATACTGTTCCATAATAATGAGATCTCTTATTTATTTTATAAATATAGATAAGGAGGGGGCCTGTTTAGCTTTCCAGTTTGCTAGTATGAGATTTCTTCGTAGTAATATCACTGAGTTTATCAGTTTATAATTTTTGTGTTTATCTGGCATACATAATTGATTTTGTTCCAGAATTGTCTAATCTTCGGACATGTCCAGAAGCAATGGATAAGGTCTGCATTAAAGTTATTACACCTAGGACACATTGGGAGCTTATTTGGTGTCCATTTGCCCATTTGGGCTGGTGTTATGTAGATTCTATTTAAAATTTTACAATGGGATTCTCTCCAAGATTCTATTCTAGTAGATCTATTTACTGTTTCCAAGCTTTTTCCTATTTCATCCAGCGTTATAGTTGTGAAATCTTTAGCCCATTTAAACTGTAGCCAATTCAGATGTGTTATACCCATATTATTGATCAATATGTTATATAAAAAAGAGAAAGAATATAATCCCTGGTTATAGAGGTTTATTGCTTGAGCCAGGTTGCCCAGGTCCCAATTAGACTCACAGTTACTAATATGTTTGTAAAAGAAATGTCTTAACTGGAGATAAGCAAAGAAGCTATCGGCTAGATTACGAGTTGTGCATTAAGGTAAAAAAGCAGCGTTAACAGGTCCTAATGCTGCTTTTTTTATGCCCGCTGGTATTACGAGTCTTGCAGGTATAGGTGTACCGCACACTTGTTTGGCCTTACCGCAAACCGACTTACATAAAGTTCGGAAACCCTTTTTTCTATGGGATTTCCATAGCGCCGGTAATACGAGTCTGTCCTGGGAGGCCAAAAAGTGAGCGGTACAGCCTATACCGACAAGATCCATAACGCATTGTAAAGTCAGTAGTTATGAGTTTTACACTACAACGCTGTAGCATAAAACTCATAACTAAAGTGCTAAAATGTACACTAACACCCATAAACTACCTATTAACCCCTAAACCGAGGCCCTCCCACATAGCAAACACTATAATAAACTTATTAACCCCTAATCTGCCGCTCCGGACATCGCCGCCACTATAATAAACATATTAACCCCTAAACCGCCGCACTCCCGCCTCGCAAACACTAGTTAAATATTATTAAGCGGCAAGATGTCCTCAAGGAAGCCGGCAGAAGTGGTCCTCCAGACGGGCAGAAACCTTCATCCAGATGGCATCTTCTATCTTCATCCTTCCGACGCGGAGGGGCTCCATCTTCAAGACATCCGGCGCGTAGCATCCTCTTCAAACGGCGTCTTCTTCGGAATGAATATCACTTTAAGTGACGTCATCCAAGATGGCGTCCCTTAGATTCCGATTGGCTGATAGAATTCTATCAGCCAATCGGAATTAAGGTAGAAAAAATCCTATTGGCTGATACAATCAGCCAATAGGATTGAGCTGGCATTCTATTGGGGTTTTAACCTTTGTGCAGTGAATAATAGCTTTCAGGAAAAATGGTGCCACTATTTTAGTTTCTAATTGTAGATTGGTAACATACTCCTTACCAGTTATCCAATCTAGCACTACTTTTACTAAAGCGGCTAGGTTATAAAACTTTAAGTTTGATATGGCTAATCCTCCCGCATGTTTATGTATACTTAATTTTGTAGATGATATTCATATTTTTTTATTTTGCCATATAAACTTAGCTGTCATGCTATTGAATTTAAAGATGTCTCTGCGAGTAATAATACACGGCAAGTTCTGTAATAGATATAATATTTTGAGAAATAGAATAGTTTTGATTAAAGATATTCAAGCAGACAAGGATTGGCAGTTGGGACCATCTTTTAAGATCTTCATCCATTTTAGAAAGTAAAGAGGGAAAGTTCAGATGATACCACTTGTCTGGATCTCTATTTATTTCAATTCCTAAATAGTTAAAAGTATCCACTATTCTAAAGGGTACCTGGTAGTTGTTTTTAATCGGGGACCTGATCCATAAGAGTTCTGACTTATCTGTATTGATCTTATAACCAGAAAATGATCCATATAGTTCTACCATCTTTAAAAATTGTCTAATAGAAGATTGTGTTTTGCTTAGAAATAACAACAGATCATCTGCAAATAAAGTAAGAACTGTTTTGGTGTCTCCAATAATAATACCTGACATCTCTTGGCACAGGAGGATTGCCAGGGGTTCTAATGAAAGATTAAATAGCAATGGGGATAATGGACACCCCTGGTGAGTCCCCCTTTCTAAAATAAAGCTTTCGGTAAGGGAATTATTTATTTTCAAGTTAGATAAGGGATGTCGATAGATTAGCTGTATTAAGTTAAAAAAATGACCCTGGAATTCAAAAATTTTCAGTGACGTGGCAAGATGATCCCAGTTAACTACATCAAAAGCCTTTTCGGCATTGACTGAAAGTATCTTTACTTCCCTTAGCTGTTTGGATATCTGCTATTACTTCTAGTGTAATAGGTTCATTTAATTCTGAAAGTTCTCCTGGCTTAAGTCTAGGTGTGTTACAGCTATGCCAGATTTTTCTTTATTTTGTTGATTTATCTCCTGTTATGCATTGATTTTTTGATTTCTTGACCAATTTTTGGTCATGAAATCTATGGCCATTTTATCTGAGCACTGGGATAGCATTGTAATCTGTATTATTTCTAATTAGTATAGATAGAAATTTTGCTGACCTACCATAATGACTTCTGAACTTGATGTTTTGTTTTTTATCTTCCTGTATATCTTTCTGTATTCTTAATTTCTAAATAAATCTCATTGTTAAACAAAAAACTGTTGTGTTTTAATATAAAATCAGTACTATTAATTAAAAAGACTATCGCCTAGATTTAGAGTTCTGCGGCCAAAGGGGTGCGTTAGCTACGCATGCTTTTTTTCCCCGCACCTTTTAAATACCGCTGGTATTTAGAGTTTACAGAAGGGCTGCGTTAGGCTCCAAAAAGGGAGTGTACAGGCATATTTACCGCCACTGCAACTCTCAATACCAGCGGTGCTTACGGACACGGCCAGCTTCAAAAACGTGCTCGTACACGATTCCCCCATAGGAAACAATGGGGCAGTTTGGGCTGAAAAAAAACTAACACCTGCAAAAAAGCAGCGTTCAGCTCCTAACGCAGCCCCATTGTTTCCTATGGGGAAACACTTCCTAAGTCTGCACTTAACACCCTAACATGTACCCCGAGTCTAAACACCCCTAACCTTACACTTATTAACCCCTAATCTGCTGACCCCGCTATCGCTGACCCCTGCATATTATTTTTAACCCCTAATCTGCCGCTCCGTACACCGCCGCAACCTACGTTATCCCTATGTACCCCTAATCTGCTGCCCCTAACACCGCCGACCCCTATATTATATTTATTAACCCCTAATCTGCCGCCCCCAACGTCGCCGCCACCTACCTACACTTATTAACCCCTAATCTGCCGACCGGACCTCGCCGCTACTATAATAAAGTTATTAACCCCTAAAGCTAAGTCTAACCCTAACACTAACATCCCCCTAAATTAAATATAATTTTATTCTAACGAAATAAAATAATTCTTATTAAATAAATTATTCCTATTTAAAGCTAAATACTTACCTGTAAAATAAACCCTAATATAGCTACAATATAAATAATAATTATATTGTAGCTATTTTAGGATTTATATTTATTTTACAGGCAACTTTGTATTTATTTTAACCAGGTACAATAGCTATTAAATAGTTAATAACTATTTAATAGTTACCTAGTTAAAATAATTACAAAATTACCTGTAAAATAAATCCTAACCTAAGTTACAATTAAACCTAACACTACACTATCAATAAATAAATTAAATAAACTATCTACAATTATCTACAATTAAATCAACTAAACTAAATTACAAAAACAAACAAACACTAAATTACAAAAAACAAACAAACACTAAATTACAAAAAAAAACACTAAATTACAAAAAATAAAAAAAGATTACAAGAATATTAAACTAATTACACCTACTCTAAGCCCCCTAAAAAAATAACAAAGCCCCCCAAAATAAAAAAAATTCCCTACCCTATTCTAAAATAAAAATTGTAAAGCTCTTTTACCTTACCAGCCCAAAAAAGGGCCTTTTGCGGGGCATGCCCCAAAGAAAACAGCTCTTTTGCATTTAAATAAACATACAATACCCCCCCCAACATTATAACCTACCACCCACATACCCCTAATTTAACCCAAACCCCCCTTAAAAGACCTAACACTAAGCCCCTGAAGAACTTCCTACCTTGTCTTCACCACGCCGGATATCACCGATCCGTCCAGAAGAGGGTCCGAAGTCTTCATCCTATCCGGCAAGAAGAGGTCCAGAAGAGGGTCCAAAGTCTTCATCCTATCCGACAAGAAGAGGAGATCCGGACTGGCAAACATCTTCATCCAAGCGGCATCTTCTATCTTCTTCCATCCGGCGTGGAGCGGGACCATCTTGAAGCAGCCGACGCGGATCCATCCTCTTCTTCCGGCGACTCCCGACGAATGAAGGTTCCTTTAAGGGACGTCATCCAAGATGGCGTCCCTCAAATTCTGATTGGCTGATAGGATTCTATCAGCCAATCGGAATTAAGGTAGGAAATATCTGATTGGCTGATTGAATCAGCCAATCAGATTCAAGTTCAATCGGATTGGCTGATCCAATCAGCCAATCAGATTGAGCTTGCATTCTATTGGCTGTTCCAATCTCGAATTCGAGGGACGCCATCTTGGATGACGTCCCTTAAAGGAACCTTCATTCGTCGGGAGTCGCCGGAAGAAGAGGATGGATCCGCGTCGGCTGCTTCAAGATGGTCCCGCTCCGCGCCGGATGGAAGAAGATAGAAGATGCCGCTTGGATGAAGATGTTTGCCGGTCCAGATCTCCTCTTCTTGCCTCTTCTTTGGACCCTCTTCTGGACCTCTTCTTGCCGGATAGGATGAAGACTTCGGACCCTCTTCTGGACGGATCGGTGATACCCGGCGTGGTGAAGACAAGGTAGGAAGATCTTCAGGGGCTTAGTGTTAGGTTTTTTAAGGGGTGTTTGGGTTAGATTAGGGGTATGTGGGTGGTGGGTTGTAATGTTGGGGGGGTATTGTATGTTTATTTAAATGCAAAAGAGCTATTTTCTTTGGGGCATGCCCCGAAAAAGGCCCTTTTAAGGGCTGGTAAGGTAAAAGAGCTTTACAATTTTTATTTTAGAATAGGGTAGGGCATTTTTTTTATTTTGGGGGGCTTTGTTATTTTTTTAGGGGGCTTAGAGTAGGTGTAATTAGTTTAAAATTCTTGTAATCTTTTTTTATTTTTTGTAATTTAGTGGGTTTTTTTTGTAATTTAGTTTAGTTGATTTAATTGTAGATAATTGTAGATAGTTTATTTAATTTATTTATTGATAGTGTAGTGTTAGGTTTAATTGTAACTTAGGTTAGGATTTATTTTACAGGTAATTTTGTAATTATTTTAACTAGGTAACTATTAAATAGTTATTATTTAATAGCTATTTTACCTGGTTAAAATAAATACAAAGTTGCCTGTAAAATAAATATAAATCCTAAAATAGCTACAATATAATTATTATTTATATTGTAGCTATATTAGGGTTTATTTTACAGGTAAGTATTTAGCTTTAAATAGGATTAATTTATTTAATAAGAATTATTTTATTTCATTAGAATAAAATTATATTTAACTTAGGGGGGTGTTAGTGTTAGACTTAGCTTTAGGGGTTAATACATTTATTATAGTAGCGGTGAGGTCCGGTCGGCAGATTAGGGGTTAATAATTGTAGGTAGGTAGCGGCGACATTGGGGGGGGCAGATTAGGGGTTAATAAATATTATGTAGGGGTCGGCGATGTTAGGGGCAGCAGATTAGGGGTTAAAAAAATGAATAGAGTGGCGGCGATGTGGGGGGGGCCTCGGTTTAGGGGTACATAGGTAGTTTATGGGTGTTAATGTACTTTAGAGCACAGTAGTTAAGAGCTTTATGAACCGGCGTTAGCCCAGAAAGCTCTTAACTCCTGGCTTTTTCCTGCGGCTGGAGTCTTGTCGTTAGATTTCTAACGCTCACTTCAGCCAAGACTCTAAATACCGGCGTTAGAAAGATCCCATTGAAAAGATAGGATACGCAATTGGCGTAGGGGGATCTGCGGTATGGAAAAGTCGCAGCTGGAAAGTGAGCGTTAGACCCTTTCCTGACTGACTCTAAATACCAGCGGCGGCCAAAACCAGCGTTAGGAGCCCCTAACGTTGGTTTGGACGGCTAACGCAGAACTCTAAATCTAGGCGATTATTTTCTCTTGTTAGCATTGGGTACTGGTTAAGAAAATAGGAAATGGCTTCTAATCCTAAATTGTGATTTATATTTGTGTACAGTGAGTTTACATCACAAGTTACTAGTATGAATTTATACTCCCATATTACCTTATCTAATGTGTTTAAAAAGTGTGTTAAATATTTCAAGTAAGCTGGGAGTTTTGTCATGTAATTTTGAAGGAAATAATCTACATGCTATTACAAGTTAGATGTTAATGATTTTATGCCGGATATAATAGGACATCCGGTGGGAGTAGTTACGTTTTTATGAATTTTTAGGGTTTCTGGGATATTCTATTTTTAACATTCTGAATCAGTTAAATGCCTTCAGTTTTAGCATCTTTAAGTAACTTAATGAGATGCTCCTTTTGCTTTAAAATCAGATTATTCTTTAACTTTACATTAGATGTATTTCCACTTAATTGTCTATTAGATTCTTCTAAATAAAAAAATGGTGTCCATAATCACTATGGGGCCTATTTAACAAAGGCCTGCCGGACCTGATCCGACAATGCGGATCAGGTCCGACAGACCTCGCTGAATGCGGAAAGCAATACGCTCTCCGTATTCAGCATTGCACCAGCAGCTCTTGTGAGCTGCTGGTGCAACGCTGCCCCCTGCAGATTCATGGCCAATCGGCCACCAGCAGGGGAGTGTCAATCAACCCGATTGTAATCGATCGGGTTGAATTGAGGCGATATCTGTCCGCCTGCTCAGAGCATGCGGAAAGGTTTTGGAGCAGCGGCCTTCAAGAAACACGGGGCTTCAAGCTCCGTACGGAGCTTGATAGATATGCCTCCTCCCTTGTCCACCAGTTGTATTCTCACTGTTATTCTGTAATTCTTTTAGAATGTTCCTTTCCCTTAAACTCATGTTCTGGTAGAAAGGTCTATTCTCATCTATTTTTTCCAAGTCCTCTTATACCATTTCTTCAAATAACTTAATGTACTCAATTTTTTTTTTAATAATTTTCACTTCAATGAATAGGATTTTTAACGAAATATCGTTTTAAAGTAAGTTTACGTACAAACTGATTCACACTAATTAGTGTTTTACATTTATTGAGTCTACAAGAGGGTGCAAATGTTTTACAGAATCTTTCACCAGAATCTTTTCTTGTTCTTTATTTAACTAATTTTGACTTATATTAAAATCACCTATAGTTTCTTGATTGCTATTCTCTATTTAGTGC
Source organism: Bombina bombina (assembly GCF_027579735.1). NCBI lineage: Eukaryota > Metazoa > Chordata > Amphibia > Anura > Bombinatoridae > Bombina > Bombina bombina. The sequence continues at coordinate 354,960,074 of NC_069503.1, read as the reverse complement.
TTTTTAATGGTTTTCCCCCCTCTACTCCCTCTCATCATCTTTTTCCTTTTGGAGTACCCCAAAACATACTTTGGTTTCGTAATAATTTTATCGAAGTGCCTGGTTTTGATGGGGATTGTTCTAAAAAGGGAATCAGAGAACTTTCATAATCTTGTTTATTGTAAAGTGTTTCAAATCTATTAGAAAGAGGAATTCTCCAATTTGTATTATTTGATCTATTATTATCCCTTCCCAATAAATACTATTTGAGCTCGGTCTTTCATAATTATTTATTTTCTTTAAATTGTCTTACGTCTAACTGCAGCAAGAGTGCAATATAATTTTTTCAGGGCTCCCTCGAGCATCTTCAGCCTCGCTAGCCTCACCAGTACTCATGTCATTAAATAGTATTTTATAATATCAGGACTGGTGAGGCTAGCAAGGCTGAAGATTCTCAAGGGAGCCTAAATAAAAACATATCACATGCGTGCTGCAGTCAGCGCGCAACTTGTAATCTCTGCGTTAGAGTTCTGTTGGTTTACATTATAATCATATGGTCTATACCAAGAGAATGAAGAAAAACTGATAAAAGGAGTAAATTAGAAAGTTGCCTAAAATTGCATGCTCTATCTCAGAGCTTTCCAAACTTTTCATTTTGGTGACACACTTTGTAAACCTACATCAGTTCGCGACACAGTAATTCAGTTGTACTAGCAAAAAGGAGGTTAAACTATCTTGTTTTAAGAGATAAGGACACATACATAAATTATATAATAACAAAATGTATTTACAAGTAACAGTATGTATGTGCAAGAATTAGAAAACATGTTTAATAACACCAATAGCTACTTACTATTTTAATGGGATGTATGAGGTTGTTGAGATGAACACAGTTTCGGAATATTTGGTGTAATATTAGATAAAGACACTCACATTTCATCATCAAGCATTTTTAAGCTTCCACTTCCTATTCATATATCAAGGGCAGGAGCAGCAATGCACTACTGGGAGCTAGTTGCAAAGAAATCCCACTTACTTCTGACTTCAGCTCAGCATTTAAGCTGCCACCCTCAGAGCTCTGTGAGTTCGACTGACTACTGCCCGCGCTGCAAACACACTGCTGTCACACTCACTAGCTACACTTGCAGTCACGAGACAATTAAGGAGACTACACGTGCAGTCAGGAGCCAATTTGCCGCCAAATCTGCCAATGGTAATAGTGTCAGTTCCCACTGAGCTGTGCCAATTGGTTAAGATGATCTGTGACCCACTAGGTATCAATCACGTGTCAACCATGTGATATGCGTAGCAAGCAGGTGGAAAGTCAGAAACCAAAAAAACAATTTAAAAAAAAATCATTTAAATTTAAAAAAATTTGTGCTGAAGCAGGGACACACCTACACACTGCTGCCGACACACTAGTGTGTCCCGACACACAGTTTGGAAAGCACTGCTCTATCTGATACATGAAATTAAAAAAATTGGGTTCAGTGTCCCTTTAAGCTTTACTAAACACTTAAATTTTATTATTGTTATTATGTATCATTGTTTTTTCTTTATTAGCCTGATTTTATTTTAATTCTATTTTTATTTGACTTAATTACTCAATTTTATTATAATCTTCCAAATCCTTATTAAATTTTTAAATCTTCCCCTCTAACATTATTTCTTTAAATTCAGAAATGTTTTACATCATAATTTTTTTGTTTATTTTTATAATCGCTATCATTCTCAAAGATTTTTAATATGTCTTTGAACCAATTAATTTTCCCTTTCAATTGGGAGAGGGAAAGGTTGCATGCTTTTAATATTACTTTTAATAGATTGATTGAAGCTTTTTCTAATATATCATACCATTCTTTGGATAGCTCATTTAATTCAAAAGTGCAATCTTTTTTAAGCCTAAGTCCTCTAGGGACCATCTTTGAATCTATATATTTCTGAGTAAAAGACAGTTCAACTGTTTGTTTAATTTCATTTAACATGGTGTCTTCTAGATCATTACACAGCCTATTCAAATCTTTATCTACCTGTATTATCTTTCGGTTGGTCATATTCTCAGCCAATTCAATTTCTAAAAGAGTTGTGTCTCTAAATGAAAATACTTCCATAGTGAGGTAAAGCTCTTTAAACACTGGGAAATAAGAAATAATTAGAACAAAACAATAGTGTGATAGCTTACCTTAAAAATAATCAGACATATGCTGTACCCAATAATCACACAAATCTCCCAACATGTGATAATAAAGACAAATGGAAACACAAAAAAATGGGAAATACAGCTCAAAGAATAGAGCTGTATGATCACAAAATTGCATTAAAAAATAGTATGCAATACGAAAGTGCTCATGATCCCTTATGAATGTTCAGTGGTTGGCTCAAAAAATACAGCGGGTATAAACAAAGTCAACCTTATAGTTGGTTTCCTAATATACTTTGTTTATACCCGCTGTTTTAAATTTGTATTCTTTGAGCCACGCATTAAACATCCATAAGGGCTCAACAGCACTTGCGTATTGTATACTTTTTTTAATGCACATATACTTATAGAGATACCAGTACCTTATTTATTTATTATTGTGATTATAAATTTATGTAAATATTATTATCTCTCTATCAATTTTGTGATCAGACAGCACTATTTTTTTAGCACAGAAAGTGATGCAAACACTGGCATATTTGCTGTAATTCACAATTTTGAAAAAGTAATTGATATTTTCAAAGGATTTGTGACAATTGGGCCACTAATTTCACTATAACTATACATAGGTTAGATCTCCCTTCATGACACACATTTGTATTTAGCCTTGCCCAATATTTTTTCGGGCACAAAAAGTGATGCCTACATTGGCATAGCTACTGTGATTTATAATTTTATTTAAATAACTGAGATTTTCAAATTGTTAATGCCTGTTGGCCCACTGATTGCATTATGAATATAGGTAGGCTAGATCCCAGTCCATGCAGCCCAGTACTCTTTAGCATGGCCCAATTGTGTTTTAGGCACAGACATTTATTCCAATACTGGCATAGGTGCAATAATTCACAATTTTGAATATATAACTGAGATTTTCAAAGGGTTAATGACCATTAGGCCACTATTTTCACTATGAATATACATAGAGTAGATCCCCCTCCATGGAACACAATTATGTTTAGCCTGGCCCAATGGTGTTTTAGGCACAGAATGTGATGTCAACACTGGCATAGATACCATAATTCATAATTTTGAATAAATAACTTAAATGTTCAAAGATTTAATGACCATTGGGCCACTGATTTCACTATGAATATACATAGGTTAGATCCCCTGTCCATGACACACAATTTTCTTTAGCCTGGGCCAATTGTGTTTTAGGCACATAAATTGATGCCAACACTGGCATGGGTGCTATTATTTACAATTTAGAATACATAACTGATATTTTTTTTTCTTTTATATATCTTTTATTGAGGTTTTGCAAAAACAAATATAATACAATGTACAATGAATGGGGCATATTGCAGATAAAAACAGCCTGTCGTAGGACACAATACAATGCAATTTTTAGCTAGAAAACAAATTAACAGACCTAAGAAATATCACAGTATTAACTGAAACCTCTATTTTTATGTATATAATAGGTTTTATGAATGACTAGTTATCTGGCCCCACATGGGCTCTGTGATATAGGCAAAATACTCACTGAAATACAGTAGTCATAGCAAAGACCCAATTAGGCCTAATGACACTTTCAAGGTGTTTTGTCAGCGGGTAAGCACCGCTTTAAATATAATGGTCACTTTCGGACCAGAAATGACCCACATCCAATATAGAACAGTATATAGTGGGGTGAAACGGTATAACCTGGGATGTGGGGGGGGGTTATCATCTGAAGTGGAACAGTTTACCTAAGATAGTAAGAGCAGCCTAAGTAGAACTTAGTTGAACTAAAACTAAGATTAATGGGCTAGTTTTATTCAGACAAATATCGTCATTCATATACGTACATATATATGTATAAATAGACATGGATAACATATGTAAATAGCATCAAGTAGTAGTTACAACTTTAAAGTGTCGTACTTGTATATATGTAGTAGGCAGAATGTTAATGGTACAAGCAGTAATACTTTAACAGGAATGTAGTAGGAAACACATGAAGCATGGGTCGAAGTACCATTGCCTCCATTCTATTCTATAGGGGAGGAAGCATATACAGCCTGAGAACTAGAACACAATAGTAGACATGCATAACAATTAGTTACTAACATCATAGTAGTTCAACAAATGCAAATCAAGAGTGCGGAAAGAATCTATCTATTTGATAAAAACTCTTCTAGCAGGGCAATAAGTCAGGTTTAGAGTTCCAAGTTAACAGAGCATCTCAGTATGCAGAGACACACGCAGCATATATCTAACCGATTCCAGTTTTAGTGATGCGGGAAGTAGACATCTCAACTGCCTGCAGCTTCTGGCCTCTCAAGTAACCTGTCAGGGGTAGTTCACATTCGGCACCACTTAAGGATTGGCTCTCAAGCCACAATTCCTGTAGGCCATGCAAAGCATTAATGAGAAACAGCCAGAGTATTCAGTCTCTACCCTCCCGTTCCCCGTGCCTCTTGTAAAAGTTGTGAATAGTTCCCTGAATGCGCCCATAGGGACTGCCGCATCCCACCGGAGCGTGCCCAGGCATGGGCAAGGAAGCTGCAGCTGGACATGGGGATCCTGATTGTAAGGTAGAGTATGGCGATCTGTCGGCGCTGGACAATGACGTTCCGCTATCTACCCAGTTAGCCATGGCTCTGATTTTCATCTTTCTGCTCACCTCCGTCTCTAGTATTGGAGGGTGCAGTGCGATCGGTAACCCTATAATCAGCTCTGCAGGTGTGGTGACATAAAATGTGGATAGGATGGCGCTATCCTGTAAGCCCACGTGTTCTCCTTGGGTACATGAATCTCCAAAAGCTGTGTTAGTGTAGTAATACTATTTTGGTCCTGCATTGTTATGTTAGCCTCCAGACCAGATCTATTGTAAGATAGAGTGGATTCCTCCGATATACTGATTGTCTTGGTTATGAAATCTTCCTTAGTCACCCCCATCTGTTTTTCTTGTATAAGGAGTTTTTTTGTGCAAATCAGATGTTTTGTATTGTCCCACCTGTCTTGTGTCCGGAACACTTGCTGTTTCATAATCGACCCTAGGCTGACTGATAAGTCCTCAAAACTGGCAGTCAATCGTAGATTGAACTCCCACAGAGCCCCATAAATATCTGCAGAGATCTCCATGTCTGCCTCCGTAGCTTTAGCAGGCCTCATAGACCTGAGTGTTTCCTAGTTCTGAATGTCAAGTATGGTGAAAAGCTGATATATAAATACAGCAAAGCTATTTCCAAATAGTGTAAGGACAATCCTGCTTGCTCAGGATTAAGTTTGGGTCAAATTACATAGAGAATATAGCAATTTACCGTTATTTTATAGAAGCTTCTGCAGGAGCTCTCTGAAGCATGTCTTCTCTGCTTGGCTGTTGGCTCCTCCCCCCATAACTGATATTTTAAAAGAGTAAATTACCATTGAGCTACTAATTTCAATATGAATATACATTAATCTTAAAGTAACTGATATTTGCAAGGGGTTAACGTTCATTGGGCCACTGATTTCAATATGAATTTATGAAAGGTAGATTGATTAATTCTGTAATTCACTATTTTGAATAAGTAACTTATATTTTAAAAGGGTTAGTGACCATTGGGCCACTGATTTTACTATGAATATACATAGGGTAGATTTCCCTTCATGACACAACATTGTTTTTAGCCTGGCCCAATGGTGTATTGTGCACCGAAAAATCTGCTGTAATTCACAATTTTGAATTAGTAACTAATATTTTCAAAAGATTAATGACCATTGGGTCACTAATTTTGCTATGAATATACGTAGGTTACATCCCCCTTCATGACACACTATTGTGTTTAGCTGGCTCAATTGTGTTTTAGGCATAGAAATTGATGCAAGCACTGGCATTGGTGCTATAATCAGGGCTATAATCAGGGCCTCCATCAGGGAGTAGGTAGGACTTACTTAGCAAATGTTTTTTATTTCTTTGTGCAATTTCAGATTGTAACTTCAGTGTGGTAGTAGTTGTATGGTGGGGCTAGGGGTCCATAAAAACATTTTTTTTTTAGCAGCAGTGTATTTATGATTATTTGACAATGCTGTAGAAATTCTATAATAAAAACCATGCAGAAATGTTGCCTCCTCAATACACAAATGGCAGGTGCCCTTTTGGCAGATATGCATTTTTTATTTATATATATGGCTTAGTATTGATTTGTTTTTGCTGAAACATATGTCTGTTCCTGAGCTCTCCTAAAACGGATTACAAATAATTTTCCTAATAAATCTGTCAAGGTCTCTACAAGTTTACTTTTGCAGATTCTCCTACGTTTCCAGATAGATGCATTTTTTAACTTACTCAAAGCAGAAGCCTAAACATCGATTTGCAGCCTTTTCAGCACTACAGATAGCTAAACAGCAGCTCCTGACAGCTCAGCTAAGCTGAATATCACATCCTCTCTTTCTCAGAAGCACTGCAGCTCCTCATCTACAAATAATAAGGATCAATACTGGAAGAGGCCGAGGGAAAAGGTGCATTAACCTCCTGAAGTTTCACCCATACCCGGGAAAGCAGAAGGGAAAGAGGCAAGCTTGCTGTTTGAAGTTTCTCCAACATCCTAAGGGGCCAAGCCAAATCTACCGAGAGGGATTCCCTGATGTGCTGATTCCTTACCTCATACGATTGAGGTTTTTTCTTGTAAGTCTGCATTCCACCCATACCCCAAGTCTGGAATTTTCTTACTTTGCATATATAACATATAAGTGGTCAAGCATCTGGGACATTTAGGAATTAGCATTTCACTTATTTTATGGTGTTTTATTTGCTGTGTATTCTGTATTTTCCTCGTTATCTCCTCATACATAGTGATTGTGTCAACTATATTTCTTTACAACCAGCGCTACTTTATCCCTTATCACGTGCTTTTGTTCTATCCATTTTTTTGAGGGGGGGAAGTACTGGTCCAGCTGGGGAATTCTTTTTCTCATCTGGTGCAGTTTTCTCTCTCCTCCCCAAGGGATAGCTGCTATATGGTTGGTTCTTTGCTCCAAGGGGATCACCACCTTCTAGTTTGATATAGGTACACTCCCCTGTGCTCTCATATCTCTTTTTTCACCCCCTCAGTCTAGCGCCTTCTACATTTTCGCTTTTTGTCTCACATATATATATATATATATTACATTCCAGTTTACTGCCCCTTTATGCAAGGACTTTCCTGATGCAAGGAGGAAATTTATCTAAGATTTTAACATCTGCATAAAATGTTATATTCTCAGACTAAGATTGCTCAGTGTTTGAAATGAGACAGGTTAACTTAAAACTGTTCAGTTTACACTACAGCTGACTTAATTTTGAAATACATACAAACAAGCCTAAATCCTGCATTTAACCAGATCTAATGGTATGAGACTGAGTACCACAGCTTATGGCTCCACCAAGACCATATAGAGTACAGCATTTTCAAAATCCATAAGTACAGCTGACAGATGGGAACATTTGTACACTATATTTGAAGTGGTGCTCTTGGTTGGGGAAAATGGGGAAAAAACAAACAAACACGTCAACCTTTTAAAAGTACTTTTCTTCATCTAGCCATCTACCCAGATCATTAATGTACAATTTTGAATTCACAGAATTATTTTTGTTTACACATTTACAAATATGATTCTTTAAAAAGTGATCTCTTAATTTCTGCAATTTTTTTATCATGCATGTCACACACTGTTGATTTACGGGATGCAAGGTGCATAAATGTTTCCTCCTGCGAGTGTTTCTGTGGGTGTCTGTGTTTATGTCTCTATGCTTTGGCTTGTGTCTCTATGAGTGTGTATGTATTTTTTTCTGTGGGTCTCTCTGTGAGGGCGGGTGTGTATGTCTTTATGCATTTTCTGTGGATGTCTGTGAGGGTGTGTGCATATGTCTTTGATCTTTTTCTATGGGTGTCTCTGCGAGGGTGTGTGTATGTTTGCCTTTGTGTATTTTCTCTGGATGCCTCTGTGAGGGTGGGTGTGTATGTCTGTGTTTTCTGTGGATGTCTCTGTGAGGGTGTGTGTTTTGTGTGGGTGTCTCTGTGAGGGTGTGTGTGTATGTATGTCTCTGTGTTTTATGTGGTTGTATCTCTGTGTGTGTATGTCTTTGTGTGTTTTTTGTGGGTGTCTCTGTGTGTGTGTGTATGTCTGTGTGTTTTCTGAGGCTGTCTCTGTCGGTGTTTCCTTGGGTGTATGTGCAAGTTTGAGTTTGTGTGTGTCTGTCCATTGTCTGTTCCTTTTTAGGACATTTGACCTTACTACTGATTATTCACATCTTTCTACAGACTTTGAGACTAATGAGATCTTTACAAAAGTCACCAATCCACCATTTAACCTTTATATTATTGTTTAGGCCAGGGGTGTCCAAACTTTGCTCTCCAGAGGTTTTGGAACTACATTTCCAATGATGCTCAGCCAGCATTTTATCTAGCTGAGCATCATGGGAAATGTAGTTCCAAAACTTCTGGAGAGCAAAGTTTGGACACCCCTGGTTTAGGCAGTTCAGGGCTGTTCCTTTCAGCCACTGCATGCTGTTGTCATCATTTAGTTGGCATCTTCCTTCACAAAAAGATAATCAAAATTCCATATTTTGTTTTCTAAATCTCCTTTTTTTTTACAAAATTGTAGTCTACCTCATTACTTGTCAGGTCAATGTAATCAAGTGCTGAGTGTCTGTTTGGGTGTCTGTGTCTGAGTGTGTTTCTTTGTGTGTCTGCTAGAGTGTCTATATGTGAATCCTTATGTGTGAGTGTGTGTGTGTATTTCAGTGTATGAGTGTGTCTGTGTGTTTGTATACTACAACATTTCCAAGTTTAAATAGACACTTAATTATAAAGTGCATATACGTTTTAGTCACTTGTTCAAAAATTGCACATGTCAAAGGGGGGGGCCCTGATCAATGGTTAAGTCAAATTTCTAGTGGCGGCCCTGGCTATAATCACAATTGTAAATAAGTAACTGATATTTGCAAGGGGTTAATGTTCATTGGGCCACTGATTTCAATATTAATATACGTAGGGTAGATCCCTCTCTATTACACACAATTGTCTTTAGCTAATGGTGTTTTACGCACAGAAAGTGATTCCAATGCTGGCATTGTTGCTGTAATTCACAATTTTGAATAAGTAACTGATGTTTACAAAGGTTTAATCACAATTAGGCCACTGATTTCACTATGATTATGCATAGGTTAGATCCCCTTTATGACACGCAATTACCTGTACCCTGACTCAATGGTGTTTTAGGCACAGACATTTTTGCCAACTGTGGCAAAGGTGCTGTAATTCACAATTTTTAATACATAACTGATGTTTTTCAAAGTGCTAATGGCCATTGTGCTACTGGTTTCAATATGAATATATGTAGGTTAGATCCCCCTTCCTGACACACAATTGTCTTTAGCCTGGTCCAGTGACTTGGCACAGAAAGTGATGCCAATATTGGCATAAGTGCTTTAATTCACAATTTGAATAGAAAACGGACATTTCAAAGGGTTAATTGCCCTTAGGCCACTGATTTCAGTATGAATATACATAGGGTATATCCACCTCCATGATATGGAATTGTTTTTGCCTAGCCCAGGGGTCAGCAACCTTGGTTCTCCAGATGTTTTAGAACTACATTTCCCATGATGTTTAGGCAGCTTAAAGACACTTAAGCATCATGGGAAATGTATTTCTAAAACATCTGGAGAGCAAAGGTAGCTGATCCCTGGCCTAGCCCACTAGCATAGCTACTGTAATTCACAATAAGTAACTGGTATTTTAAAAGTCTTAATGACCATTGTGCCTCTAATTTCAAGATGAATATAAATAGGAAAGATCCCCCTCCATGACATGACATTGTTTTTAGAAGCATGACCCAATTGTGTTTTGGGCACAGATGCCAACTTTGGTATATATACCGTAATTAATAATTTTAAATGAATAATGAGCTTTTCTAAAGGTCACTGACCATTGGGCCACTGATTTCAATATGAATATATGTAGGATAGACCCCCTCCATGACACACAGTTGTTTTTAGCCTGGCTCTATGGTGTTTTGGATGCAGAAAGTGGCATAGGTGCTGTAATTCACAATTTTTAATAAGTAACTGATATTTTCAAAGGGTTAATGAATGTTGGGCCACTGATTTAACTATGAATATATATAGGGAAGATTACTCCCAAATGGCGTGGAAATGTTTTAATCCTAGACCAATGGGGCTTTGGGCACATAAAGTGATGCCAACAGTGACATAGGTACTGTAGTTCACTTTCATGATTAAGTAACTGATATTTTCAAAGGGTTAATGACCACTGGGCCATTGATTTTACTATGAATATACGTAGGGTATATCCCCCTCCATGACATGGAAATGTTTTTAGCCTTGTCTAATGGTGCTTTAGGCACATAAAGTGATTCCAACACTGGCATATGGGCTGTAATTCATTATTTTGAGTAAGTAACTGATCTTTTCAAAGGGTTAATGACCATATATCATATATATATATATATATATATATATATATATATATATATATATATATATATATATATATATATATCACAAATAAAACAGTGTTCACATTTGTTTTTATCATAATATATCTTGTGTTTGAGTTGTAAATTAACAAATTCTCCATGTAGCAGTATGTCCTATTATTTTAATAGTCTCCAATATATACATGAAAAAAAAACATAAAAATGCAGACTATTATAGAAAATATGTTTTTTTTTTATATTACCCAGATGTAATCAGCTTGTCTGCAGGTAGGTTCATTAGAGGTTTCATGAAAATGTTATGTACTGTTTATTAATATCCTCATTGAAACAAAATAATTTTACTGTTTCTAAATGTCTTTTATAGTCATGCTGAGAAGCCCTATAAGTAAACTGAGTTTCTTATTGCTGACATTTATCAAATAAAAAGAGACAATAAAATAAGATATATTTATGTAAAGTTAAATAAAAGTGGCTATGCAAAATTATCTGTTTGTTAGTCTTTGTAATAAGCTAATGTCTAATAAACTTGACTTAAAAGGACAGTAAAGTCCAAAATAAACTTTCATGATTTAAATAGGGCATGTCATTTTAAACAACTTTCCAATATACTTTTGTCACCAATTTTGCTTTGTTCTCTTGGTATTCTTAGTTGAAAGCTAAACCTTGGAAGGCTCACATGCTTATTTCTTCAACCTTGAAGGCCGCCTCTAATCTGAATGCATTTTGACAGTTTTTCACCACTAGAGGGCGTTAGTTCATGTCTATCATATAGATATCATTGAGCTCACGCATGTGAAGTTACCTAGGAGTTAGAACTGATTGGCTAAAATGCAAGTCTGTCAAAAGAACTGAAATAAGGGGGCAATTTGCAGAGGCATAGATACAAGGTAATTACAGAGGTAAAATGTGTATTATTATAACTATGTTGGTTATGCAAAACTTGTAATTTTAGAAAATGTTTTTGTAATTTAATGTTAGGTTTTATTTAAGAGTAACTTAGTATTGGGGTTAATTTAGGTGGTGTTAGGTTAGGGGGCTTAGTAATTTTGTTATTTGCGTTGTGGGGGGTTGGCAGTTTTGGAGTTAATAGGTTAATTAGGTTTATTGCGATGTGGGGGTTTGTCGGTTTAGGGGTTAATAGGTTAATTAGGTTTATTGCAATGTGGGGGTTAGTTGGTTTAGGGGTTAATAGGTTAATTAGATTTATTGCGATGTGGGGGTTGGTGGTTAAGGGGTTAATATTTTAATTATGTTATTTGCGGATTAGGGGTTAATTACTTTATTATTTTGCGTTGTGTGGGTTTGCAAATTCGATGTTTGTTAATACTTCAGAGGTTAGGATTTTTTTGGTTTTACTTTGTGCTGGCAGGTACATGGTTTTTATTTATTTCTTGCGATTATAGTATAGACTAGACATCACAGCAGCACTCCAGGAAGGATAGTGACTGCTTAGTCTGACCTATAGAAAGCTTATCTATGTATAAGTATTTTCATTACACAATATGGTGACGTTCTATGGACATTGTTTTTTTTCCAAAAATCAGTATCAGTAAATGTTATTGGTCATCAAGGATATGACCCCGTTCATTGTTTATTGAATTACAGGATCCAGGGGCGCGATCCGATATAGATCGCAGTTTGCGGCGCAAGCGAGGAGACCGGCGTCGCCCGCAGTTTCAGCTCGCAACTCGAGCCATCCCATATAAGTCGCCGTCAGATGCTAACGTGCCGTAAGTCTGACAAACCAGCGATGTCCAGAAATCTGCGTAAGTACAAATTTCTGGCGTCGCCAGTGACTTGCGGCACGTTAGAATCTGCCGGCGCCTATAAAACCTGACTAAAGTTTAAAACACCCGCACTGTCTAACACGCCTCCCTAACATAGCCCGCACTGTCTAACACGCCTCCCTAACATAGCCCGCACTGTCTAACACGCCTCCCTAACATAGCCCGCACTGTCTAACCCTCTATCCGCTATCCCCCCTCACTAGCCTAACAATAAAAAAGCTATTAACCCCTAAACCGCCGCTCTTTTACCCCGCCGCAACCTAATAAAGTTATTAACCCCTAAACCGCCGCTCCCGTACCCCGCCGCCAGCTATATTATATCTATAACCCCCTAAAGTGAGCCCCTAACACCGCCGCCATCTATATTAAAATTATTAACCCCTAATGTAAGCCCCTTACACCGCCGCCATCTCTATTAAAATGATTAACCCCTAATTTAATCTACCTACCCCGCCGCCAGCTATATTATCTATATTAACCCTAAGTATATTATAGTTAATATAGTTATTACATTATATATATATTAACTATATTAACCCTAATTATATTAGGGTTAATATAGTTACTATAGTATTTATATTAACTATATTAACTCTATCTAACCCTAACACCCCTAACTATATTTATATTAAATTAATCTAATTAATTTATAAACTAAAATATTCCTATTTAAATCTAAATACTTACCTATAAAATAAACCCTAAGATAGCTACAATATAATTAATAATTACATTGTAGCTATGTTAGGGTTAATATTTATTTTACAGGTAAATAGTTAATTATTTTAACTAGGTATAATAGATATTAAATAGTTATTAACTATTTAATATCTACCTAGTTAAAATAATTACCCAATTACCTGTAAAATAAATCCTAACCTAAGTTACAAATACACCTACACTATCAATAAATTAAATAAACTACAAACATCTATCTAAAAATACAATTAAATTAACTAAACTAAATTACAAAAAAAAACAAACACTAAATTACAAAAAATAAAAAAAAGATTACAAGATTTTTAAGCTAATTACACCTATTCTAAGCCCCCTAATAAAATAATAAACCCCCAAAATAAAAAAAATTCCCTGCCCTATTCTAAATTAAAATAAGTTCATAGCTCTTTACCTTACCAGCCCTTAAAAGGGCCTTTTGTGGGGCATGCCCCAAAGAATTCAGCTCTTTTGCATTCAATAAATACAATCCCCCCCCCCCATTACAACCCACCACCCACATACCCCTATTCTAAACCCACCCAAACCCCCCTTAATAAATCCTAACACTACCCCCCTGAAGATCTCCCTACCTTGTCTTCACCACACCGGGCCGAACTCAGCCAATCAGATTGAGCTCGCATTCTATTGGCTGTTCCGATCAGCCAATAGAATGCGAGCTCAATCTGATTGGCTGATTGGATCAGCCAATCGGATTGAACTTGAATCTGATTGGCTGATTCAATCAGCCAATCAGATTTTTTTAACTTAATTCCGATTGGCTGATAGAATCCTATCAGCCAATCGGAATTCGGCGGACGCCATCTTGGATGACGTCATTTAAAGGTACCTCATTCCATGTTTAGCGATCGGCCGGGATGGATGCTCCGCGGCGGCGGAGCGAAGAAAGAAGATTGAAGATGCCGCCGGAAGACTGAAGACTTTGCTTCCGCTTGGAGGAAGACGTCGCCGGAGGAAGAATTCTTCTTTGCCGCTTGGAGGATGACATCGCCGGAGGAAGATTTCTTCTTTGCCGCTTGGAGGACGACATCGCCCGGATCGGATCAGGAGTTCGGCCCGGTGTGGTGAAGACAAGGTAGGGAGATCTTCAGGGGGGTAGTGTTAGGATTTATTAAGGGGGGTTTGGGTGGGTTTAGAATAGGGGTATGTGGGTGGTGGGTTGTAATGGGGGGGGGGATTGTATTTATTGAATGCAAAAGAGCTGAATTCTTTGGGGCATGCCCCACAAAAGGCCCTTTTAAGGGCTGGTAAGGTAAAGAGCTATGAACTTATTTTAATTTAGAATAGGGCAGGGAATTTTTTTTATTTTGGGGGTTTATTATTTTATTAGGGGGCTTAGAATAGGTGTAATTAGCTTAAAAATCTTGTAATCTTTTTTTTATTTTTTGTAATTTAGTGTTTGTTTTTTTTTGTAATTTAGTTTAGTTAATTTAATTGTATTTTTAGATAGATGTTTGTAGTTTATTTAATTTATTGATAGTGTAGGTGTATTTGTAACTTAGGTTAGGATTTATTTTACAGGTAATTGGGTAATTATTTTAACTAGGTAGATATTAAATAGTTAATAACTATTTAATATCTATTATACCTAGTTAAAATAATTAACTATTTACCTGTAAAATAAATATTAACCCTAACATAGCTACAATGTAATTATTAATTATATTGTAGCTATCTTAGGGTTTATTTTATAGGTAAGTATTTAGATTTAAATAGGAATATTTTAGTTTATAAATGAATTAGATTAATTTAATATAAATTTAGTTAGGGGTGTTAGGGTTAGATAGAGTTAATATAGTTAATATAAATACTATAGTAACTATATTAACTATATTAACCCTAATATAATTAGGGTTAATATAGTTAATATATATAATGTAATAACTATATTAACTATAATATACTTAGGGTTAATATAGATAATATAGCTGGCGGCGGGGTAGGTAGATTAAATTAGGGGTTAATAATTTTTATATAGGTGGCGGCGGTGTAAGGGGTCAGATTACGGGATAGATAAGGTAGATGGCGGCGGTTTTAGGGGCTCACAGTAGGGGGTTAGTTTATGTAGATGGCGGCGGGGTCGGGGAGCGGCGTTTTAGGGGGTAATAACTTTATTAGGGATTTCGGGGGGGGGGGGATCGCGGTTGACAGGGAGATAGACATTGCGCATGCGTTAGGTGTTAGGTTTATTTTAGCAGCTAGTTTAGGGAGTTACGGGGCTCCAATAGTCAGCGTAAGGCTTCTTACGGCTGCTTTTTGTGGCGAGGTGAAAATGGAGTAAGTTTTCTCCATTCTCGCCACGTAAGTCCTTACGCTGCATATTGGATACCAAATTGCGCGGGTTTGGTATACCTGCCTATGGCCCAAAAAACTGCGGGCGACGGCAGAAATATACGGGCGTAACTTCTAGCTTACGCCGTATATAGGATACCAAATCCGCGCAATTATTGGCGTCGCCGGCTTTTGCGGGCGACGCTTTATATCGGATCGACCCCCAGATTGTCTTTGGAAAGAGTTAAACACACCTCAATAACAATTAATCCAACTTTCCTAATCTAGAACTCCATTGTGCATATTTGATAACTATATACAGTAATAGGATAATAAATTATTGATCATATATTCATACTACTGGGAGCTATCTGAACACACTGGGTGAGCCAATTGCAAGATGCATAAATGTGCAGCCACCAATTAACAGCTCGCTCCTAGTAATGCATTGCTGCTCCTAAACCTACCTAAGTATTCTTTCAACAAAACAAATTTGAAAACAGAAGTAAATTGGGGAAGTTGTTTAAAAATGGGGTTTCATGCCACTATAAGGTTAGTAATGTATTTTGATTTATTTAGCTGCACCTCAATGAAAAGGCACACAGCACTGCACTGACAGGTAACAATTTATTTTATTTAGCAGATTTTTTTTATTATACTATGGGTGGGCAAGGTTCCCAAGCATTTGTAGGCAACAAAGCAGTACCAACTGCTATTATTTAATATTGCACAAACAATTGCTTGTGCAGCCTCACCTTCTGCTTTCAAGCAGCTAATTGGGTGAGAACAGCTTGTCAATCATGCTGGATAGATCAGAGAGGTTAGGAAGCAGCTTCATAAACTGAGCCCATGTTCCTTTTTTATGGGATGTTTAAAAAAAGTACTACTTGAAAAGCTACACTTATAATTTGCCTAAAATTATATAAAATTACTTATTCTATAAAATATAGTAATATCCTTATAATGAATTGATTACAGCTATGATTAAGAAAATGCTGAGATGAATGGACATGTTTTGAGAATGTAATATGAGGAGAATACTTGGTCAATGGTGATCCAGTTATCAGCTGAGTGATCATGAAACATAATGATGTATCAGGAAGTCATTTGACTTGCAGAAGAGCTGATTTCAGTGGAGCATGTGAAACATATATACCCAGGAGTTAGCTGATAGGTTACTATTAAGAGATGAGTCTTCTGGCTTATAAAATGCTAAAATCTGGGGGAGAGGTTTGCAGAACAATTTAGTTAATTCCCCTTTTTTCATACTACGCAATGATGCTGGATGAATCATCTTTGCTGTGAGACATACGGTATTCATTTTCTGCTAATGTTTCTATAATATGTGTTAATGTTTGTTAAATGAGCCATTTTTTTCTTGATTTTAGTTTTCTAATTTGTAGCCAAAGAATTATGTTCATGATTCATGTTGCCACTGACACTGAATAGTTAATTTGTTAATTTGACATTGATCCACATTTATTTATGTTAATATTACCTTCCATAAGGCAGGGAGAGTGCACAACTTAATTCCTTACTGTTGGGAAATACAACACCTGGCCACAAGGAGGAGGCAAAGACAACTCAGCCTAAGGCTTAAATATCCCTCCCAATAGTCCCGTAATGGGTATGTTCCCTTCAAGAAAGGACTGGAGTTTTAAGTAGTCATGTCAACCTCTCATTGAGAGTATTGATGAAAGTTAGAGTCTGGAGATGCAGGGAAAGTTTTTCTGCGAAACCATCCAGACTGCACCTAACAACTCCTGGGCAATCAGTGTTGACGAGTTTCACTGCTTGCTGATACAAACTCAAGTCCATGTCAGAGGCATCACTGCAAGACTGTCACACTTGAGAGGCTGTGCCTGTTCCACAGCATGGATCCTGGAGGTAAAATCCTTTTATATATACACTTTTTGCTATACAGGGTCACAGTGTGACTCCTTTATGCCTCGATAGGATAAAGGGTTAATATCTCCTTCAGGGAGATTATTTGAACAGCAAGGGGTTATTTATAACTGCTTTTATGTGAGAGTTTATTTGGGCTTTTGGCTTGGAACAAACAGGTTTCACTTTCGTTTTAGTGTGTTGCACAGCTCATAATAGCTTGGTGCCTTTTTTCAAAGCAGGGGAAGTCTTGTCCTACGCACTACGTGAAAGGGTAAGGTCCTTTCGTTTTTCCTACGATCCTGCTGTGAACATTGCTCCTAAGGAGAGCATTTTCTCTGTTAACTGTCTGGGTCTAGGAGGTGGTGAGTGCCCCAGCCATTGGGATTATAAAGGTGCCGTTTTTTTGAATAAAGTGTTTACTTTTTGTCTGTCCTTCTGTGAATATATCCTAGCTATGGAGGACTCTGATATTACATTAGAAGGTTCAGCTCCTTCTGTACTGATTAATAATTCCTGTTTATATTGTGAGGAGGCCATGGTTTGCCTGCTGTGGTTTGCCTGCCATCTCAATTTTGTTCCATTTGCCTAAGCACTGTTCTAAAGTCTAAGAAGGGAGACAAGCCTGCTAATACACATAGCACTATTAGCCCCACTGAGCCATCTACCTCTCTGGAATCTGGGTCCCGAGAGATTACTACCCTTTCTACCCTACCGGCTCCACATGCAGTTCCCCGCGGCTCAACTAATCCTCCATCTGGAGGAGGCGTTTTTCCTGCGGACTTTACAGCGCAGTTACAATCGGTGGTGTCTGTGGCCCTGAGTGCCTTACCTCGCTCTAACAAATGCAAGAGAAAGGTTAAACATAGTTCTCCTGACTTAGAATCATCTAAATATTTGTTGGATTTAGCTACTATGTCCCAGCTATCCGAGGATAAGTTAACCTCTGTAGCTTCAGAGGGTGAACTTTCTGAGTCAAAAACTTCAGTTTCTAAACCTCCTTCAGCGGAGGAACCCTCCTTAAGATTTAAAATTGAGCATCTGTGTTTTTTATTAAAGGAGGTTCTGTCTACGCTAGAGATTCCAGAAGCTACTCTCCCTGAGGAACCTAATATCCCTAAATTAGACAGGGTTTGTGAAGACAGGAAGGTTCCTCTAACTTTTCCTGTGCCAGTTAAGATGGTGAACATTATTAGTAACAAATGGGAAAGAATAGGAACTTCTTTTTCCCCCTCGTTTACTTTTAAAAAAGTATTCCTGGTCCCTGAATCTCAATTATACTTATGGGGCTCCATCCCTAAGGTGAATGGTGCTATTTCTATGCTGGCTAAGCCTACTACTAAACCTCTGGAGGATAGTTCCTCTTTTAGAAAGCCTATGGATAAGAAAATGGAAACCTTTCTGAGGAAGATGTTTTAACATACAGGGTTTTTATTTTAACCGGCGGCAGCTGTAGCCGCTGTTGCTGGAGCAGCTATCCACTGGTGTGACACTCTGTTGGAGCTCATTGAGGTGGAGACTCCCCTCGAGGATATTCAGGAGAGAATTAAGGCTCTGAGAATTGCTAACTCCTTCATCTGTGACGTGAATATACAGATTATTTGCATAAATGCAAAGGCTTCTGGCTTTGCAGTCCTAGCCCGCCGGGCTCTCTGTTTGAAGTCTTGGTCTGTGGATATTCCAAATCCACACTCCTTTCTCTTCCTTTCAAGGGGAAGATTTTATTTGGTCCAGGGCTGGACTCCAGTTACCGGAGGGAAAGGTGCCTTCCTACCACAGGACAAGAAAAATATGCCTAAGGGATGGCAATTGTCTAATTTTCATTCCTTTCATTCTGACAAATCACAACAACAGCAATCCTCCAAGTCTGAGCAGTCCAAGAGTACTTAGAAGCCGACTCAGTCCTGGAATAAGTCCAAACAGACTAAGAAGCCCGCAGAGAACAAATCGGCATGAAGGGGCGGCCTCCGATCTGGGATCGGATAGAGTAAGGGGCTGACTGTCTCTTTTCAAGTCTCATCCGCCCAGGGGCAGATTCCTTCTCGCCAGTCTGTCTACAAGACCAGAAAAGAGGGCTGCTTTCTTAGATTGCATACAAGATCTCTAGGAATAATTCTCCCGGTACCAACAGCAGAAAGCGGTTTGGGGTTTCAAACCTTTTCGTGGTTCCAAAGAAGGAGCACATTTTTCGTCCAATTCCGGACCTAAAGTGCCTAAACAAGTTTCTGATGGTTCCCTCTTTCAAGATGGAGATAATACGGTCAATCCTTCCTCTGGTTCAGGAAGGACAGTTTATGACCATAATAGACCTGAAGCATACCTTCACATTCCGATACACAGGAACATTTTCAGTTCCTTAGGTTTGCCTTTCTGAACCAGCACTTCCAGTCCATAGCTCTTCCTTTTGGCCTAGCTACTGCTCCAATGATATTTTTGAAGGTTCTGGTGGCTCTTCTAGCCATTGCCAGAACACGAGGTATTGCAGTAGCACCTTACCTGGATGATATCTTGGTACATGCACTATCTTTTCGTCTAGCGGAAGAACATTCAGAGTCCCTTCTCAATATTCTTCGATCACATGGATGGAAGATAAACTTGGGAAAGAGTTCTCTTACTCCAAGTAAAAGGGTGAATTTCCTGGGGACAATAATAGACTCTATATCCATGAGAATATTCCCCACAGATCAAAGACAATGCAATCTTAATTCTGCATGTCTTGACCTCCAGGCCTCCTTGAGACCCTTAGTGGCTCAGTGTATGGAGGTAATTGAACTCTTGGTGACCTGTATGGACATCATTGCTTTTGCACGATTCCATCTCAGACCCTTACAACTATGCATGCTGAGACAATGGAACAGCGACCATTCAGATCTGTCTCAACAGATCGTGCTGGACAACCTGTCCAGAGACTAGCTCTCTTGGTGGCTCTGTCGAGATCATTTGTCCCAAGGCACGTGTTTCTTGAGACTGTCCTGGGAGTTTGTTACTATGGACACAAGCCTTTACGGCCGGGGAGCCAAATGGGGTGCCAAGAAGGCACAAGGTCTGTGGACTCAGGAAGAGTTCTCCCTTCCGCTCAATATTTTGGTTCGTCCCAGTTTATCAGATTCCAATCAGACAATTTAACCTTGGTTGCCTACAGCAACCATCAGGGGGGAATGAGAAGTTCCTTAGTGATGAGAGAAGTATTTCATATACTAGAGTGGGCGGAGTCTCACAGATGTACGCTGTCAAAGACTCAAGTTTGATGTTTTTGCTTTCGGGAGAAAAGTTTTGCTGGCTGTGGTGCCCTCAGAATAGGGTCCACCACTTTTTTGTTCCGTTATTTATTCAGTGTCCTCTGGAGCTTGGGTATAGTTTTCCCAACAGTAAGGAATTAAGTTGTGGACTCTCCCTGCCTTATGGAAGGAAAACCTAATTTATGCTTACCAGATAAATCCTTTCCTTCCAGGCAGGGAGAGTCCACGACCCGCACATAATTTATTTTTTGATGGGCGGCTCCCTTTTTATATTATTTCTTCTGGCACCTTTATACCCTGATGTTTTTCCTACTTTTCCTTGTTCCCTCAGCAAAATGACTGGGGGATAGGAGAAGTGGGAGGGATATTTAAGCCTTTGGCTGGGGTGTCTTTGCCTCCTCCTGGTGGCCAGGTGTTGTATTTCCAAACAGTAAGGAATGAAGTCTTGGACTCTCCCTGCCTGGAAGGAAAGGAATTTATCGGGTAAGCATAAATTATGTTTTTTACAAGAAGATTGCAGAATACATTGTTTTTATTTGTTGTCCCTTGATGATTAAAATTTGATGCAAATATTCTATCAACCAAGCACTAAGAGATATTAAATAATGTAATGAATTTAAAAACAAACAAAGTATAACACTAAAATATAAAGTATATACACACACATAGGCCTCTATTTAACAAGGTCTGGCGGACTTGATCCGACAGTGCGGATCAGGTCTGCCAGACCTCACTGAATACGGAGAGCAATACGCTCTCCGTATTCAGAATTGCACCAGCAGCTCACAAGAGCTGCTGGTGCAACGCCACCCCCTGCAGACTCGGGGCCAATGGGCCACCAGCAGGGGGGTGTCAATTATCCCCGATCGTGCTCGATCGGGTTGAATTACGGCGATGTCTGTTTGCTCAGACCAGGCCGACAGGTTATGGAGCAGTGGTCTTTGTGACCGCTGCTTCATAACTGCTGTTTCTGGCGAGCCTGCAGGCTCGCCAGAAACACGGGGCATCAAGCTCCATTCGGAGCTTGATAGATAGGCCCCATATACATATATATATATATACACGCATATACATATACATAAATATGTACATATACACATATGTTTATATATGTTCAAATAAATAAGCACACGTTGATAAAATCAGATTAATCAATTAACCATGGTCTTGCCAGACATTATTAACTCTATCATTGTTGAGGTGGGTCCCCAAACTGCAAGTAATTCCTGACAACTTTAAACCCCTACTGTAATTAACCATATCTAAACTGCCTCCAAACCAAAATTATATACTAAAAAAAGGCTTATGGATATACACTAGTAAAAGTAAAATCTTAAATGTAACATAGCTTACATTTTGCTTCTGGGTCATTTTCACACCCTTATCCTAGAGGAGTTTTAGGTGTCTGACCTTATTGCATTTACACATACATTTTTACTTTTTTTCTGTGAGGTACCCACTCAAATTATACCCCTTTTTTCAGCAGACCAAGCATTTTTAGAAAAGAACTTTAGTTTGCAAAAATATAATAATATGAAAAAATGCCACCATGTTAAATGCAAAAATGTTTTACATTTGTGTGTCATTTGAAGAGGTGCACATAGTAACTAGCAGCATAAAAATCATTCAGCGAGTATACGAGTTGTGCGTTAGAGTAAAATAGCAGCGTTAAGAGGTCCTAACGCTGCTTTTTTTACGCCCCCTGGTATTACGAGTCTTGAAGGTTTAGGGTCACCGCACACTTCTTTGGCCTTACTGCAAAATGACTTACGTAAACTCCGTAAGGTCTTTTTTCTATGGGACTTCCATAGCGCCGGTATTACAAGTCTGTCCTGGGAGGCCAAAAAGTAAGCGGTACACCCTCTCCTGTCAAGAGTCCTACCGCATTTTTATGGTACAACGCTGTAACATAAAACTCATAACTAAAGTGCTAAAAAGTACACTAACACCCATAAACTACCTATTAACCCCTAAATTGAGGCCGTCCCGCATAGCAAACACTAAAATTAAATTATTAACCCTTAATCTGCCTCTCCGGACATCGCCGCCACCTACATTATATTTATGAACCCTTAATCTGCTGCCCCCAACATCGTCGCCACCTACATTATATTTATTAACCCCTAATCTGCCGCTCCCAATGTCGCCGCAACCTACCTACACTTTTTAACCCCTAATCTGCCGCCCTCAACGTCGCCGCCACTATATTAAATTTCTTAACCCCTAAACCTAAGTCTAACCCTAAACCTAACACCCACTAACTTAAATATAATTTAAATAAATCTAAATAAATATTCCTATCATTAACTTCATTATTCCTATTTAAAACTAAATACTTACCTATAAAATAAACCCTAAGCTAGCTACAATATAACTAATAGGTACATTGTATCTAGCTTAGGGTTTATTTTTATTTTACAGGCAAGTTTGTATTTATTTTAGCTAGGTACAATAGTTATTAAATAGTTATTAACTATTTAATAACTACCTAGCTAAAATAAATACAAAAGTACCTGTAAAATAAAACCTAACCTAAGTTACACTAACACCTAACACTACAATATAATTAATTAAATTAACTAAATTAAATACAATTACCTAAATTAAATTAAATTAGCCAAAGTACAAAAACAAACAAACACTAAATTACAGAAAATAATAAACAAATTACAGATATTTAAACTAATTACACCTAATCTAATAGCCCTATTAACCCCTTAACGACCAACGACGTATGGGGTACGTCCTGCAAAAAAATGCAGTTAATGACCAAGGACGTACCCTGTACGTCGTTGGTCTTTGAAAGCAGTGGAAGCGATCCTGATCACTTCCAACTGCTTTCATGTTATAGCAGTGATGCCTCGATATTGAGGCATCCTGCTATAACATTTTTTAGCCGTCCGATGCAGAGAGAGCCACTCTGTGGCCCTCTCTGCATCGGCCATTGATGGCCATGTTCGTTGGTGGGTGGGAGCTTACCCAGGGAGGCGGGTGGGCGGCCATCGGTGGGAAGGGGGACGGGATCGGGTGCGCGCACGTGCACGAGAGCGGGTGCGTGCACGGTAGCGGGTGCGTGCGCGCGGGCGGGTGGGAACCCTACACTATGGAACAATGGTGGTACTCGGTGGGAGCACAAGGTGGTACTCGGTGGGAGTGAGGGTGGGCATTTAAAAAATATTTTGCGATATGGCAGGGGTTGGGGGTTGAGGGAGGGCAGCTACACTACAGAAAATAGTATTTTTTTGAAAATAAATAAAAATAACCATATTTGATTTCAAACTGGGCACTGGCAGTACCCAATATGGCGCAATAAGGCAGGGAGAGGGGGGGTTAGAGAGCTGTTTGGGGGGGATCAGGGAGGTTGGGGGCTAAGGGAGGATACTACAGAACAGAATTATTATTTTAACCCCCCCCCCCAAAAAACCCTCTTATTTTAGTACTGGCAGACTTACTGCCAGTACTTAAGATGGCGGGGACAATTGTGGGGTGGGGGAGGGAAGAGAGCTGTTTGGGAGGGATCTGGGGTATGATGTGTCATGTGGGAGGTTGATACCTACACTAAAGCTAAAATTAACCCTGCAAGCTCCCTAAAAGCTCCCTAATTAACCCCTTCACAGCTGGGCATTATACACGTATGGTGCACAGCGGCATTTAGCTGCCTTCTAATTACCAAAAAGCAAAGCCAAGGCCATATATGTCTGCTATTTCTGAACAAAGGGGATCCCAGAGAAGCTTTTACAACCATTTATGCCATAATTGCACAAGCTGTTTGTAAATAATTTTAGTGAGAAACCTAAAATTGGGAAAATTTTACGTTTTATTTTTATTTGTTCACATTTGGCGGTGAAATGGTAGCATGAAATATACCAAAATGGGCCTAGATCAATACTTTGGGTTGTCTACTACACTACACTAAAGCTAAAATTAAAACTACAAGCTCCCTACATGCTCCCTAATTAACCCCTTCACTGCTGGGCATAATACACGTGTGGTGCGCAACGGCATTTAGCGGCCTTCTAAATACCAAACTACAAGCTCCCTACATGCTCCCTAATTAACCCCTTCACTGCTGGGCATAATACACGTGTGGTGCGCAACGGCATTTAGCGGCCTTCTAAATACCAAAAAGCGATGCCAAAGCCATATATGTCTGCTATTTTTTAACAAAGGGGATCCCAGAGAAACATTTACAACCATGTATGCCATAATTGCACAAGTTGTTTGTAAATAATTTCAATGAGAAACCTAAAGTTTGTGAAAACATTTGTGAAAAAGTGAACTTTTTTTTTTATTTGATCGCATTTTGTAGTGAAATGGTGGCATGAAATATACCAAAATGGGCCTAGATCAATACTTTGGGATGTCTTCTAAAAAAATATATATACATGTCAAGGGATATTCAGGGATTCCAGACAGATATCAGTGTCCCAATGTAACTAGCGCTAATTTTGAAAAAAAGTGGTTTGGAAATAGCAAAGTGCTACTTGTATTTATTGCCCTATAACTTTGCAAAGAACATGTAGACATTGGGTATTTCTAAACTCAGGACAAAATTTAGAAACTATTTAGCATGGGTGTTTTTTGGTGGTTGTAGATGTGTAACAGATTTTGGGGGTCAAAGTTAGAAAAACTGCGTTTTTTTCCATTTTTTCCTCATATTTTATAAAAAAAATTTATAGTAAATTATAAGATATGATGAAAATAATGGTATCTTTAGAAAGCTCATTTAATGGTGAGAAAAACGGTATATAATATGCGTGGGTACAGTAATTGAGTATGAGGAAAATTACAGCTAAACACAAACACCGCAGAAATGTAAAAATAGCCTTGGTCCCAAACGGACAGAAAATGGAAAAGTGCTTTGGTCATTAAGGGGTTAAAATAAAAAAGCCCCTCCCCAAAATAAAAAAAAGCCTAGCCTAAACTACCAATAGCCCTTAAAAGGGCCTTCTGTGGGGCATTGCCCCAAAGTAATCAGCTCTTTTACCTGTAAAAAAAAATACAAACAACCCCTC
The DNA here is from genome assembly GCF_027579735.1 of Bombina bombina. Classification (NCBI taxonomy): domain Eukaryota; kingdom Metazoa; phylum Chordata; class Amphibia; order Anura; family Bombinatoridae; genus Bombina; species Bombina bombina. The sequence goes on along the minus strand of NC_069503.1, from coordinate 354,934,555 downwards.
CAACAGTAAAACCCACCACCCACACAACCAACCCCCCAAATAAAATACTATCTAAAAAAAACTAAACTCCCCATTGCCCTGAAAAGGGCATTTGGATGGGCAGTTAGCTCTTTTGCCGCCCAAACCCTAACCTACAAATAAAACCCACCTAATACACCCTAATACACCCTTAAAAAAACCTAACACTAACCCCCTGAAGATCAACTTACCGGGAGACGTCTTCATCCAAGCCGGGCCGAAGTCCTCAATGAAGCCGGGAGAAGTCTTCTTCCAAGCCGGACGAAGTGGTCCTCCAGACGGGCAGAAGTCTTCATCCAGACGGAATCTTCTATCTTCATCCATCCGGTGCGGAGCAGGTCCATCTTCAAGACATCCAACGTGGAGCATCCTCTTCATCCGACAACTAAAGCTGAATGAAGGTACCTTTAAGTGACATCATCCAAGATGGCATCCCTTAGATTCCTATTGGCTGATAGAATTCTATCAGCCAATCGGAATTAAGGTAGAAAAAATCCTATTGGCTAATGCCAATAGGATTGAAGTTCAATCCTATTGGCTGATTGCATCAGCCAATAGGATTTTTTCTACCTTAATAACGAATCTAAGGGACGCCATCTTTGATGACATCACTTAAAGGTACCTTCATTCAGCTTTAGTCGTCGGATGAAGAGGATGCTCCGCGTCGGATGTCTTGAAGATGGACCCGCTCCGCGCCGGATGGATGAAGATAGAAGATTCCATCTGGATTAAGACTTCTGCCCATCTGGAGGACCACTTTGCTCGGCTTGGATGAAGACTTCTTCCGGCTTCGTTGAGGACTTCGGCCCGGCTTGGATGAAGATGTCTCCCGGTAAGTCGATCTTCAGGGGGTTAGTGTTAGGGTTTTTTAAGGGTGTATTGGGTGGGTTTTATTTGTATTTTAGGGTTTGGGCGGCAAAAGAGCTAACTGCGCTTTTAAGGGCAATGCCCATCCAAATGCCCTTTTCAGGGCAATGGGGAGCTTAGTTTTTTTTAGATAGTATTTTATTTGGGGGGGTTGGTTGTATTTTTTTTACAGGTAAAAGAGCTGATTACTTTGGGGCAATGCCCTGCAAAATGCCCTTTTAAGGGCTATTGGTAGTTTAGTTTAGGCTAGGTTTTTATTTTTATTTTGGGGGGGCTTATTTATTTTAATAGGGCTATTAGATTAGGTGTAATTAGTTTAAATATCTGTAATTTGTTATTTATTTTCTGTAATTTAGTGGGTTTTTTTGTACTTTAGCTAATTTAATTTAATTTAGGTAATTGTATTTAATTTAGTTAATATATTTAATTATATTGTAGTGTTAGGTGTTAGTGTAACTTTGGTTAAGTTTTATTTTACAGGTACTTTTGTATTTATTTTAGCTAGGAGGTTATTAAATAGTTAATAACTATTTAATAACTATTGTACCTAGTTAAAATAAATACAAACTTGCCTGTAAAATAAAATAAACTCTAAGATAGCTACAATGCAACTATTAGTTATATTGTAGCTATCTTAGGGTTTATTTTACAGGTAAGTATTTAGTTTTAAATAGGAATAATGTAGTTAATGATAGTAATATTTATTTAGATTTATTTAAATTATATTTAAGTTAGGGGGTGTTAGGTTTAGGGTTAGGCTTAGGTTTAGGGGTTAATAACTTTAATATAGTCGCGGCGACATTGGGGGCAGCAGATTAGGGGTTCATAAGTATAATGTAGGTGGTGACGGTGTCCGGAGTGGCAGATTTGGGGTTAATAATATAATGTAGGTGTTGGCGATGTCTGGGGCGGCAGATTAGGGGTTAATAAGTGTAAGATTAGGGGTGTTTAGACTCGGGGTTCATGTTAGGGTGTTAGGTGTAAACATAACTTTTATTTCCCCATAGGAATCAATTGGGCTGCATTACTGAGTTTTACGCTGCTTTTTTGCAGGTGTTAGACTTTTTTCCAGCTGGCTCTCCCCGTTGCTTCCTATGGGGAAATCGTGCATGAGCACGTTACACCAGCTCAGAGCTGACTTAAGCAGCGCTGGTATTGGAGTGAGATTTGGAGCAAAATTTTGCTCAACGCTGATTTCTGAAAACTCGTAATACCATCGCTGTATGTAAGTGAGCGGTGAGAGAAAACTGCTTGTTAGCACCGCATAGCCTCTAACGCAAAACTCATAATCTAGCCAAAAATTTCCTAAATATTTCAAGCACCCATTTTATTGTCACACATTTAAAATCAGTTCACCTTCCCAAAACAGAAACATTTATGATTTTATATTTTATGGTTCAATTAAACTTAACTATTGAAATTCAGAAAGGAGAACGATTATTATTTTGTCACTATTCACCATCTTGCAATTATGCAGAAAATGAGTAAAATATCTAACCATACAAATATTACACACATTTAAAATTACATTAACTTCTGAATTCCCAGAGGAGTGGTTTAATCCACTTTGAAACTGTATGCATGTTCCTATCCCTGTCCAAAATCACACAGCATAGCAAAAAATGTTTTAAAAACAAACAAAAAAACAAAAAATATTAGTACCAAAGTCATCCTATATAGAATTTTGCAAAATATCACAATTTTTAGATTCTCTCAGTTGACTCTTACTTTTCTTTATTAGTTCAGACAAACATTGTTCTATGAGCCCTAATATCAACAGTAAAATAAATGAGACAAGTGGTTACTGCAAGGATATTAGCCTTACTATAATGATCACTTCATAATATAAGGACATAAAACCCCCTATTAAAATTGTAAAACCTCAGTCTTTCAAATGCTGGGTATTCGTATATGTTTTTATGGTGAGGGAGTAATAAAGGCCTCTCAAAAAGCATCAGAACCCCAAAAATATAACCAAAGGTGAAAGGTTTTGACAATAATCTGGCAATGAGGGGACACAGGACCACTCATTTGAAAGACCAGGATTGCTGCTTTAAAATAAGGGGTTTCAAGTTTATGTATGTATCGTAGGGGCCAACATAGGGGATATTGTTCCAAATGCTTATAGTTCTGAAAAGTTATCCTTGTTAACACAGTGGTCAGCGGATAAACTCTGGATATATGAACCCTCCTTTTAAAGAGCATCCTTGCGTTAGTACATATTTTATAGCTTAGATGACTGGAAAAGGCATCAAGTATAAAGGCAATTGGTATTTCTGTGGCAATTGCCTACTATTTAAAGAGACATGAGACCACTCATTTGTTTATGTGTAATCTCCTCTTTCATGTGAGGGGTATTGGGTGTATGTGTGTTATATGCTGTCTATAGGGGATAGGGGAACCTTTGAGGTCACACTTTTTCCTAGTGGGGCAGGTGACCCCACCATTTTTAATGGTGATCAACCACAACCTAGGTGGCAAATGACCCCTATTTAGAATGAGGAGGGTATCATCTTTCAAATTAGAGGTAACTTGTCCCTCTAGCCCACTAAAAAGGTGGAGGTAGGGGCTCAATTAGAGCCACCCTCCCCCTCTGATAAACAATATTTTAAATGCTGCTGCAAGTATTTACTATTTTTACTGTGATCACTGCAACTTACAGAAGCAAGTGCCCCTTCATTTGATACCGACTCCCCTCTATCAAAAGAGGAGTCACTTGTCCCTCTAACCCAAATAGAGGGGATATGGGCTCCATTAGAGGCCCCCAACCCCTTTAGGTTAAAAACACAGAACTCGCTGCATTTTCTAAGAAAAGGGGAAGCACCTGGATGTGAGCTCCAATAGAAAGTAATGAATCTCTCTGGAAAGTAGAATCTCACTAAGGGCCCTATGTTGAAAGGGTCATCAGGTCCTCGAGAAATGCTCATTAGTCTGCCAAAAGTGCTGTACAGACTAGTGGTGATGTGCCTTCTCTAGGAAACTATAGGGCTCCCTGCCTTTCGAACAATCCAAGCACATTGCCAGTTGCCATAAATGACAGTAGCCACAGCTTTTTTGTTTTACAATAGTGTGCATTTTTAATGGATGTTAGAGGACCTTTTGGTATTCAGGAATATCTTTTGCCATTTAGTATTTAGGAGAGCTTGTTCCAACTTCCCATGCCACCTCTCAATATACATAACTATGGTGAGGCCCTGTCAGAATTTGATAGCATTTATCTAGAGGCAGAAAGGATTTTATGCATGGTAGGTATATCTGTTCAAAAGGCGGAAAGAACGTGTATAATCCACTTTGTATAGTGATGAGTTCAAAAAGTGCTGTAGTTGACCATTTTTCAACCAGTTAGTAAAAGTACCCCCAACACATCAACTATGTCTTGTCTAGGCTTCAGTTTGCCCTGAGTTAAAAATTCACACATTGAGGCTGTGTAACTCTCCATGGTGATCTTGTCTATGCCTAAAATATTTTCCCCCCAATAATTCAGCATTACGAGATACAGGGGATAGGGGATAATTCAACACATTAATATCCATTCTTTTTTCAGTAATATGTCCCAAATTGAGATGAAACTCTTGTAGAGAGAGAAATTTCTAAAAATATCAGGCCTGCTTTATCTGGGAATCCAGCACAGACTTCTCACGTTAGGAGTAATAAGAAGATGAGACTCAATTGCCTATTCCTGCACCAATCAAACACTCTATGCAGACCAACAGCTCGACAGAAGATATCAAAACTGACCCCTATTTTGTAAGAGTTTATACATAGCTTGCAAATGCAAGGCTTTATCTTGCCCTAAATAAAGGTATTAATTATTCTCTGAACCTGATCAATGTAAGGTTTAGGAAGATGCAAAGAGATTGCCTGTTAAATATATAGCAGCCTGGGCAAAATATTAATTTTAACCTTTTGGATTTCCATCCACCAGGAAAGGGGACGATCCCACCATGAGAGCAGATCTGTTTGTATTGAGAAAATAACTTTTCTGTAATTGACATTAAAAAGCTGCTTTGGATAGGGAGAAAAAGAAACGCCTACTTATCTAAGAGCTTTAGGCTAAAGAATGTAAGAACACATATTACTTCATGTATTTATAATAGTTCAAATTTGGTGAAACTAATATTTAACATTTCAATCTTCTGATTATTTAACAGGACATCTGAGTAACTTCCAAATTCCTCAAGTACTACTAACAACTCAGGAATTAAGGTCAAAGAGGGAAACATTAGGGACGGTAGAACATCTTCTGCATATATCCTATATTCGTTAGTCCCCAATTTGACTCCCTGTACTCTGGTATTACATCTGATTTGTGCTGCTAGGACATCCGTAGTCAATTCAAATAGGTGTTGAGACAGTGGACAACCCTGTCTTGCTTCATTATTAGTAGTAAAACGATCAGACAGAACCCCATTGGCACAAATTTTCACTGTGGGGAGATGGTACAAGCTGCTGATTCAGTATAGCATTAGATCTAAAAAAAAAAATCTCTTCAAAGTAGTACTTAAAAAACACCAATTCAAGCAGTCAAATGCTTTTTCATCATCCATAATAATCAACATCATATTGCCCCAAGCTAACTTCACATGTTCAATCAATTAATTGATCTAATCATATTGTCCCAAGCCTCTCGCCTAGGCATAAATCCTACTTGCACCATGTTAATAAACTGGGGCAAGATAGAGTTTATTCTCATTGCAAAAATCTCAGCATAGATCATTAAATCAGTATTAAGAAGTGATATCAATCTATAATTGCCAACATTTCCCTGGTTTGGGCATAACAATTATATGTGTTTCTAGAATAGAAGGGGAAAACAACTATTATTGCCAAATAATAAAATAAATTAAGAAGGTGTGGCACTAATATATATATATATATATATATATATATATATATATATATATATATATATATATATTAACTTTTTATTGAGAAAATGATAAGCCAACATACATAGGTATCAAGCATGTCCACATAGTGATATAAACCATGTATAGATGGTTGTAAATGGAATACAATTAACAGAAAGCATGTTAAATGAAACAAGACAAAAATGAGCCAAGGCAGTGAATACAAGGTGTATATATCAAGCAGTAAATAACAGCACAAATGTGACCGCTAGTCTTCCGCTATAAACCAAAGATGAAAGGTGGGGGGAGGGAGGGAGGAGAGGGAAGTGTCAGTAGTAATTATCTAAATGTCTCAGTGGGGGAATTTCTCTATCCAGGGTGCCCAAATTTCTTGATAAATGTCTACTTTATCTAGAACTAAGTAGGAGTATGATTCCATCCTCAAGAGAAAGTTTAATGTTGCAATGATTTGTGAGATGAAGGGGGGCGATTTTTGCTTCCAAGTTTTTGCGATTTCAAGCTTAATGGACATAAGTAGATAAATGGTTAGAGATTTTTGGGTGGGGGATAGAGCCGGAAAGTCTAAGAGAAGGAGACATGTTTGTGGACTAAGTGTAGGGGTGATGCTCCGAGAACTAATAATGTCCAGAAATTGTGTCCAAACAGGATCAACTTTTCGGCAGGACTACCATATGTGACTTTGATTTCCTGGTTGGCCACATCCTCTCCAGCATGTGGGGGGGGGGGGTTACTGTACATTTTGTGTAGGGCTGTAGGGACTAGATGCCATCTTACGGTCAGTTTGTAATGAAGTTCCCAAAAAGTCGCACAGTGCAATCATTTTTTGTTAAATAAAAGTTCTTTGTGCCAGGAGTCAGTGTCAGCAGTAAAATTCAGTTCTCTCTCCCATGCTAGATGCTGAGAAATTTTATGGTGGGAGGAGGGGTCAAGTAGAATATCGTAGTGGAACGACAGTGTCCCTTTAGGTACATGGGTTTGACTCCACCTCTGTTCTCACTCAGTAGCATCCCTGAGGTTCGCCCTTGGGAAACCCCATTCTCGGACAATAGAGCAGAGGCGAAAAGTCTCAAATCTAAGTGTTGTTGGGATTTGTACTTCGCTGCATATTTTAGTATAAGATAGGGTATTTGTATGGCCGTATAAATCTGAAACATAGGTAGCTGCAAAGTTTTGCCAAATGGATATATGAGAGTCAGGAAGACAAAAAAGAGAGGGCTGGCAATTGTTTGTCTCGGGGATGGGTGAGGGGTGATAGTAGGTAAGTGTCTAATTTGCTCCAAGAATTGTAGGGTGTCAAGGATCACAGGATGCCTAGACTTAAGATCTTTGCTACAGTGAGAGGGGATCCAAGGCAGATCGTATAAATGTAGGCCTAGTGGCAGGAGGGATTGCTCAACTTCCTTCCACGAAGATATATTAGCTGTGTTACTCCAGCTCATCAGGTGAGTTAGCCGGGCGGCCTGATAGTAAAGGATAATGTTTGGCAGGCCAAGTCCGCCCTTGGAAGACGTTCTCTGTAAGGTCTGTTTGGAGGTTCTGTGTCTTTTGTTCTTCCAGATGTTTTTGGTGATAAGGCTCTGCAGCCTATTAAGAATGGGCCTGGGGACATTGATCGGGAGTGATTGAAACAAGTATCTTATTTTGGGGATAAATTACATTTTAATAGTGGCAATTCTGCCTGTCCAAGAGATCTCACGATATTCCCATGAGTCAAGGATTTTTTCCATTCGGGGAGTCTGTCAGAATAGTTTTTGGTGATAACTGTGGTTGTGGATGGACTGAGGTGAATTCCTAATAACTTAATGGAATTTGCCGACCATTGGAACTGGTATATTCCCTGTAAGAGTGTCAGCTCATGAGGTGGTATATTAGTGTGGAGAACTTCTGTCTTGGCTATGTTTAGTTTATGGTAACTCATAGTGCTAAAATGGGCGAGCAATTTGAATACAGCCGGAAGGGACCTGAATGGGTTGGTTAGAAGGATGTCATCTGCATAAAGGGTGATTTTATGTTGGGACTCTAGGATAGGAAAACCTGCAATGTCTGGGTCTAATCTAATGGCTTGCACTACGGGTTCTATAGAGAGAGCAAACAGAAGCTGTGAAAGAGGGCAACCCTGCCTAGTCCCGTTGGAAATTTTAAAGTAGCTAGACTGAAAGCCTACTCCCCTGACTTTAGCAAACGGGGTGGAATACAGAGCTTGTATGGAGATTATGAATTCATTTGGGAACCTAAAAGCTCGTAAAGTTTCCCATAGATATTCCCACCTAACCATGTCGAAGGCTTTTTCAGCATCAAGCAACAGGGTGAGCATGGGTACTTCCCTCTCAGCAGCCTCAATCAGGACGTCTAGAACTTGTCTCATAGCATCTGGTCCTTCTCTTTGGGGGACAAAGCCCACTTGGTCTGGATGGACTAAAGTGGGTATGATTTTAGAGAGGCGGTTAGTGATGATTTTGGCGTATACTTTAGTATCGAAATTAAGTAATGAGATAGGGCGATAGCTGCCACAATCTGAGGGGTCTTTACCAGGTTTGAGTATGGTTGTGATCGTGGCTTCTAAATATTCTTTACGGAAACAGCCATCACGTTTTACTTCATTAAAAGTTCTGCATAGTATGGGGGAAATTAAGGTGTCATAGGTTTTGTAAAATTGCCCAGTGAAGCCGTCTGGGCCTGGGGATTTAGATACTTTGAGTTCTTTAATGCTCAAACGTACCTCCTCAAGTGAAATCGGGGAAATGAAGTTGGGAACGGTCTCTTGGTCTAGCTGCGGGAGATTTAGAGAATTTAGGAATGAGCGGATATTGTCTGCGGAGAGCAACCGGGTAGGGTCAAAAGACTCTAAGTCATATAGCTCTGAGTAAAAGTCTCTAATGGCTTCCCCAATTGCTCCCAGTGAGGACACCACTCCGCGGCCTGAGCGGAGACAGGTTATTTTAGTTTGCGCTGTTCGATTTCTTAACTTCATTGCTAGGAGTGAAGATTTTATAGTAATATATCTGCTTGAGTTTTTCTAAATTAGTCTGTGTTTTCTGAAACTCCAGAGTTCTGATCTGTCTAGAGATACCCGTAAGTTGGGCATTAAAAGCGATGGTATAGGATGTGGAGAGCTGATTTGTTAGAGATCTGAGTTGGCAAGTAGTGATGTCGCGAACCTAAAAACTTCGGTTCGCGAACGGCGGACTCGAACTTCCGCTACTGTTCGCGGCGAACCGCCATCGACTTCAATAGGCAGGCAAACTTTAAAACCCACAGGGACTCTTTCTGGCCACAATAGTGATGGAAAAGTTGTTTCAAGGGGACTAACACCTAGACTGTGGCATGCCGGAGGGGGATCCATGGCAAAACTCCCACGGAAAATTACATAGTTGATGCAGAGTCTGGTTTTAAGCCATAAAGGGCCTAAATCACCTAACATTCCTAAATTGTTTGGAATAACGTGCTTTAAAACATCAGGTATGATGTTGTATCGATCAGGTAGTGTAAGAGTTATGCCCGCTTCACAGTGACAGACCAAACTCCCCGTGTAACGCACCGCAAACAACCACAAACAGTTCATTTGCATAACCACAAGATAGATAGATTTGATAGATAGATAGATTACATAGATTAATAGATGCAATATACATATGATAGATACAAATTACATAGATCAATAGATGCAATATACATTTGATAGATACGAATTATATAGATCAATAGATGCAATATACATTTGATAGATACGAATTACATAGATCAATAGATTCAATATACATTTGATAGATATGAATTACGTAGATTAAAAGATGCAATATACATTTGATAGATACAAATTGCATTGATCAATAGATGCAATATACATTTGATAGATACGAATTGCATTGATCAATAGATGCAATATACATTTGATAGATACGAATTGCATTGATCAATAGATGCAATATACATTTGATAGATACGAATTACATAGATCAATAGATGCAATATACATTTGATAGATACGAATTACATAGATCAAAAGATGCAATATACATTTGATAGATACGAATTACATAGATCAATAGATGCAATATACATTTGATAGATACGAATTACATAGATCAATAGATGCAATATACATTTGACAGATACGAATTAAATAGATCAATAGATGCAATATAGATTTGATAGATACGATTTACATAGATCAATAGATGCAATATACATTTGATATATACGAATTACATAGATCAATAGATGCAATATACATTTGATAGATACGAATTACATAGATCAATAGATGCAATATACATTTGATAGATACGAATTACATAGATCAATAGATGCAATATACATTTGATAGATACGAATTACATAGATCAAAAGATGCAATATACATTTGATAGATACGAATTACATAGATCGATAGATGCAATATACATTTGATAGATATGAATTACATAGATCAATAGATGCAATATATATTTGATAGATACGAATTACATAGATCAATATATGCAATATACATTTGATAGATACGAATTACATAGATCAATAGATGCAATATATATTTGATAGATACGATTGATAGTTAGATAGATTCGATAGATAAATAGATATATTTGATAGATATATTATTTCCCTGACAGAGAATTACAATAAGACGCGCGTCTGGGACCCATGGTAAGGTTCCCAGAGGCAGCTGCGCCGCCAGGGGACGTGTATATGGCATGGATTTTCGGGAACTGGGAGATGGAAAAAGATGCTTGGCCGGTTCTCCTGCTTCAAATTTGGGGCACTGCGCGTGCAATCTATTGTGCCACCAGATATGAGTAGTGTGTTAAGTAGTACTATTCTTAGCAGTTTAATACCTGTTATATATGGCATGGATTTTAGGAACCGGGAGATGGAAAAAGATGCTTGGTCGGTCCTCCTACTTCAAATTTGGCCGAAACACAAGTGGCTGTCACAAAACAGTCAGGCCACGAGATAGATAGATTTGATAGATAGATACATAGATTACATAGATCAATAGATGCAATATACATTTGATATATACGAATTACATAGATCAATAGATGCAATATACATTTGATAGATACGAATTACATAGATCAATAGATGCAATATACATTTGATAGATACGAATTACATAGATCAATAGATGCAATATACATTTGATAGATACGAATTACATAGATCGATAGATGCAATATACATTTGATAGATACGAATTACATAGATCGATAGATGCAATATACATTTTATAGATATGAATTATATAGATCAATAGATGCAATATACATTTGATAGATACGAATTACATAGATCAATAGATGCAATATACATTTGATAGATACGAATTACATAGATCAATAGATGCAATATATATTTGATAGATACGATTGATAGTTAGATAGATTCGATAGATAAATAGATAGATTTGATAGATATATCATTTCCCTGACAGAGAATTACAATAAGACGTGCGGTCTGGGACCCATGGTAAGGTTCCCATAGGCAGCTGCGCCGCCAGGGGAGGTGTATATGGCATGGATTTTCAGAACTGGGAGATGGAAAAAGATGCTTGGCAGGTCCTCATGCTTCAAATTTGGGGCACTGCGCGTGCAATCTATTGTGCCACCAGATATGAGTGGTGTGTTAAGTAGTACTATTCTTAGCAGTTTAATACCTGTTATATATGGCATGGATTTTAGGAACCGGGAGATGGAAAAAGATGCTTGGCAGGTCCTCCTGCTTCAAATTTGGGGCACTGCGCATGCAATCTATTGTGCCACCAGATATGAGTGGTGTGTTAAGCAGTACTATTCTTAGCAGTTTAATACCTGTTATATATGGCATGGATTTTAGGAACCGGGAGATGGAAAAAGATGCTTGGCCGGTCCTCCTACTTCAAATTTGTCCGAAACACAAGTGGCTGTCACAAAACAGTCAGGCCACAAGATAGATAGATTTGATAGATAGATACATAGATTGCATAGATCAATAGATGCAATATACATTGGATAGATACATAGATTACATAGATCAATAGATGCAATATACATTGGATAGATACAAATTACATAGATCAATAGATGCAATATACATTTGATAGATACAAATTACATAGATCAATAGATGCAATATACATTTGATAGATACGAATTACATAGATCAAAAGATGCAATATACATTGGATAGATACAAATTACATAGATCAATAGATGCAATATACATTTGATAGATACGAATTACATAGATCAAAAGATGCAATATACATTTGATAGATACGAATTACATAGATCAATAGATGTTATATACATTTGATAGATACGAATTACATAGATCAATAGATGCAATATAGATTTGATAGATACGAATTACATAGATCAATAGATGCAATATAGATTTGATATATACGATTTACATAGATCAATAGATGCAATATACATTTGATATATACGAATTACATAGATCAATAGATGCAATATACATTTGATAGATACGATTTACATAGATCAATAGATGCAATATACATTTGATAGATACGAATTACATAGATCAAAAGATGCAATATACATTTGATAGATACGAATTACATAGATTGATAGATGCAATATACATTTGATAGATATGAATTACATAGATCAATAGATGCAATATACATTTGATAGATACGAATTACACAGATCAATAGATGCAATATATATTTGATAGATACGATTGATAGTTAGATAGATTCGATAGATAAATAGATAGATTTGATAGATGTTTAATTTCCCTGACAGAGAATTACAATAAGACATCAGGACTGAGACCCATGGTAAGGTTCCCAGAGGCAGTTGCGCCGCCAGGGGACGTGTATATGGCATGGATTTTCGGAACCGGGAGATGGAAAAAGATACTTGGTAGGTACTCCTGCTTCAAATTTGGGGCACTGCGTGTGCAATCTATTGTGCCACCAGATATGAGTGGTGTATTAAGTAGTACTATTCTTAGCAGTTTAATACCTTTTACTCCTCCTATCGGGGGAGGTGTATATGGCATGGATTTTAGGAACCGGGAGATGGAAAAAGATGCTTGGTCGGTCCTCCTACTTCAAATTTGGCCGAAACACAAGTGGCTGTCACAAAACAGTCCGGCCACGAGATAGATAGATTTGATAGATAGATACATAGATTACATAGATCAATAGATGCAATATACATTGGATAGATACAAATTACAAAGATCAATAGATGCAATATACACTTGATAGATACGAATTACATAGCTCAATAGATGCAATATACATATGATACATACGAATTACATAGATCAATAGATGCAATATACATTTGATAGATACGAATTACATAGATCAAAAGATGCAATAAACATTTGATAGATACGAATTACATAGATCAATAGATGCAATATACATTTGATAGATACGAATTACATAGATCAATAGATGCAATATACATTTGATAGATACGAATTACATAGATCAAAAGATGCAATATACATTTGATAGATATGAATTACATAGATCGATAGATGCAATATACATTTGATAGATATGAATTACATAGATCAATAGATGCAATATACATTTGATAGATACGAATTACATAGATCAATAGATGCAATATACATTTGATAGATACGAATTACATAGATCAAAAGATGCAATATACATTTGATAGATACGAATTACATAGATCGATAGATGCAATATACATTTGATAGATACGAATTACATAGATCGATAGATGCAATATACATTTGATAGATACGAATTACATAGATCGATAGATGCAATATACATTTGATAGATACCGATAGATGCAATATACATTTGATAGATACAAATTACATAGATCAATAGATGCAATATACATTTGATAGATACGAATTACATAGATCACAAGATGCAATATACATTTGATAGATACGAATTACATAGATCGATAGATGCGATATACATTTGATAGATATGAATTACATAGATCAATAGATGCAATATACATTTGATAGATACGAATTACACAGATCAATAGATGCAATATATATTTGATAGATATGATTGATAGTTAGATAGATTCGATAGATAAATAGATAGATTTGATAGATATTTAATTTCCCTGACAGAGAATTACAATAAGACATCAGGTCTGAGACCCATGGTAAGGTTCCCAAAGGCAGTTGCGCCGCCAGGGGACGTGTATATGGAAAAAGATGCTTGGCCGGTCCTCCTGCTTCAAATTTGGGGCACTGCGCGTGCAATCTATTGTGCCACCAGATATGAGTGGTGTGTTAAATAGTACTATTCTTAGCAGTTTAATACCTGTTATATATGGCATGGATTTTCGGAACCGGGAGATGGAAAAAGATGCTTGGTCGGTCCTCCTGCTTCAAATTTGGGGCACTGCGCGTGCAATCTATTGTGCCACCAGATATGAGTGGTGTGTTAAGTAGTACTATTCTTAGCAGTTTAATACCTGTTACTCCCCCTATCGGGGGAGGTGTATATGGCATGGATTTTAGGAACCGGGAGATGGAAAAAGATGCTTGGTCGGTCCTCCTACTTCAAATTTGGCCGAAACACAAGTGGCTGTCACAAAACAGTCCGGCCACGAGATAGATAGATTTGATAGATAGATACATAGATTATATAGATCAATAGATGCAATATACATTGGATAGATACAAATTACCTAGATCAATAGATGCAATATACACTTGATAGATACAAATTACATAGCTCAATAGATGCAATATACATATGATAGATACGAATTACATAGATCAATAGATGCAATATACATTTGATAGATACGAATTACATAGATCTATAGATGCAATATACATTTGATAGATACAAATTACATAGATCAAAAGATGCAATAAACATTTGATAGATACGAATTACATAGATCAATAGATGCAATATACATTTTATAGATACGAATTACATAGATCAATAGATGCAATATACATTTGATAGATACGAATTACATAGATCAAAAGATGCAAGATACATTTGATAGATACGAATTACATAGATCGATAGATGCAATATACATTTGATAGATATGAATTACATAGATCAATAGATGCAATATACATTTGATAGATACGAATTTCATAGATCAATAGATGCAATATACATTTGATAGATACGAATTACATAGATCAAAAGATGCAATATACATTTGATAGATACGAATTACATAGATCAATAGATGCAATATATATTTGATAGATACGATTGATAGTTAGATAGATTCGATAGATAAATAGATTTGATAGATATATAATTTCCCTGACAGAGAATTACAATAAGACATTCAGTCTGAGACACATGGTAAGGTTCCCAGAGGCAGTTGCGCCGCCAGGGGACGTGTATATGGCATGGATTTTTGGAACCGGGAGATGGAAAAAGATGCTTGGTCAGTCCTCCTGCTTCAAATTTGGGGCACTGCGTGTGCAATCTATTGTGCTACCAGATATGAGTGGTGTGTTAAGTAGTAGTACTATTCTTAGCAGTTTAATACCTGTTACTCCCCCTATCGGGGGAGGTGTATATGGCATGGATTTTAGGACCCGGGAGATGGAAAAAGATGCTTGGTCAGTCCTCCTACTTCAAATTTGGCCGAAACACAAGTGGCTGTCACAAAACAGTCCGGCCACGAGATAGATTTGATAGATAGATACATAGATTACATAGATCAATAGATGCAATATACATTGGATAGATACAAATTATATAGATCAATAGATGCAATATACATTTGATAGATACGAATTACATAGATCAATAGATGCAACATACATATGATAGATACGAATTACATAGATCAATAGATTCAATATACATTTGATAGATACGAATTACATAGATCAAAAGATGCAATATACATTTGATAGATACGAATTACATAGATCAATAGATTCAATATACATTTGATAGATACGAATTATGTAGATTAAAAGATGCAATATACATTTGATAGATACGAATTACATAGATGAATAGATGCAATATACATATGATAGATACAAATTACATAGATCAATAGATGTAATATACATTTGATAGATACGATTGATAGATAGATTTGATAGATAAATAGATATATTTGATAGATATATAATTTCCCAGACAGAGAATTACAAAGATGTGGGGGCTGGGACCCATGGTAAGGTTACTTCCTTTTGCACAATCGACTACAGGTTGGGGTCCGGGATTGCCTTTTGTGCAAAGAAATTGTGGCCGGGTACCTTCCACTGCGGTGTCCCCTATCAGGGGACGTGTATATGGCATGGATTTTAGGAACCGGGAGATGGGAAAAGATGCTTGGACACCCAGTACAGGTCGTTGTCCTTCAGCCTTTTTTAAGAGGGTCCCCAACCTTCAACAGGCACGACAGCATGAAAGACCCCATATGCCACGACTTCTTTTGCACAAACAAGTACAGGTATGGCATCGATTTTAGGAACCCGGAGATATTTTTTAGGAACCGGGAGATGGAAAAAGATGCTTGGACAGTCCTCCTACTTCAAATTTGGCCGAAACACAAGTTGCTGTCACAAAACAGTCCGGTCACGAGATAGATAGATTTGATAGATAGATAGATACATAGATTACATAGATCAATAGATGCAATATACATTGGATAGATACAAATTATATAGATCAATAGATGCAATATACATTTGATAGATACGAATTACATAGATCAATAGATGCAACATACATATGATAGATACGAATTACATAGATCAATAGATTCAATATACATTTGATAGATACGAATTACATAGATCAAAAGATGCAATATACATTTGATAGATACGAATTACATAGATCAATAGATTCAATATACATTTGATAGATACGAATTACGTAGATCAAAAGATGCAATATACATTTGATAGATACAAATTACATAGATCAATAGATGCAATATACATATGATAGATACGAATTACATAGATGAATAGATGCAATATACATTTGATAGATACGATTGATAGATAGATTTGATAGATAAATAGATAGATTTGATAGATATATAATTTCCCAGACAGAGAATTACAAAGACGTGCGGTCTGGGACCCATGGTAAGGTTACTTCCTTTTGCACAATCGCCTACAGGTTGGGGTCCGGGATTGCCTTTTGTGCAAAGAAATTGTGGCCAGGTACCTTCCGCTGCGGTGTCCCCTTTCAGGGGACGTGTATATGGCATGGATTTTAGGAACCGGGAGATGGAAAAAGATGCTTGGACACCCAGTACAGGTCGTTCTCCTTCAGCCTTTTTATACGAGGGTCCCCGACCCTCAACATGCACGACAGCATGAAAGACCCCATATGCCATGACTTCCTTTTGCACAATCGAGTACAGGTATGGCATCGATTTTAGGAACCCGGAGATAATTTTTAGAAACCGGGAGATGGAAAAAGATGCTTGGACACCCAGTACAGGTCGTTCTCCTTCAGCCTTTTTATAAGAGGTCCCCAACCTTCAACAGGCACGACAGCATGAAAGACCCCATATGCCACAACTTCCTTTTGCACAATCAAGTACAGGTATGGCATTGATTTTAGGAACCCAGAGATATTTTTTAGGAACCGGGAGATGGAAAAAGATGCTTGGACACCCAGTAAAGGTCGTTCTCCTTCAGCCTTTTTATAAGAGGGTCCCCAACCTTCAACAGGCACGACAGCATGAAAGACCCCATATGCCACGACTTCTTTTGCACAAACAAGTACAGGTATGGCATCGATTTTAGGAACCCGGAGATATTTTTTAGGAACCGGGAGATGGAAAAAGATGCTTGGACAGTCCTCCTACTTCAAATTTGGCCGAAACACAAGTTGCTGTCACAAAACAGTCCGGTCACGAGATAGATAGATTTGATAGATAGATAGATACATAGATTACATAGATCAATAGATGCAATATACATTGGATAGATACAAATTATATAGATCAATAGATGCAATATACATTTGATAGATACGAATTACATAGATCAATAGATGCAACATACATATGATAGATACGAATTACATAGATCAATAGATTCAATATACATTTGATAGATACGAATTACATAGATCAAAAGATGCAATATACATTTGATAGATACGAATTACATAGATCAATAGATTCAATATACATTTGATAGATACGAATTACGTAGATCAAAAGATGCAATATACATTTGATAGATACAAATTACATAGATCAATAGATGCAATATACATATGATAGATACGAATTACATAGATGAATAGATGCAATATACATTTGATAGATACGATTGATAGATAGATTTGATAGATAAATAGATAGATTTGATAGATATATAATTTCCCAGACAGAGAATTACAAAGACGTGCGGTCTGGGACCCATGGTAAGGTTACTTCCTTTTGCACAATCGCCTACAGGTTGGGGTCCGGGATTGCCTTTTGTGCAAAGAAATTGTGGCCAGGTACCTTCCGCTGCGGTGTCCCCTTTCAGGGGACGTGTATATGGCATGGATTTTAGGAACCGGGAGATGGAAAAAGATGCTTGGACACCCAGTACAGGTCGTTCTCCTTCAGCCTTTTTATACGAGGGTCCCCGACCCTCAACATGCACGACAGCATGAAAGACCCCATATGCCATGACTTCCTTTTGCACAATCGAGTACAGGTATGGCATCGATTTTAGGAACCCGGAGATAATTTTTAGAAACCGGGAGATGGAAAAAGATGCTTGGACACCCAGTACAGGTCGTTCTCCTTCAGCCTTTTTATAAGAGGTCCCCAACCTTCAACAGGCACGACAGCATGAAAGACCCCATATGCCACAACTTCCTTTTGCACAATCAAGTACAGGTATGGCATTGATTTTAGGAACCCAGAGATATTTTTTAGGAACCGGGAGATGGAAAAAGATGCTTGGACACCCAGTAAAGGTCGTTCTCCTTCAGCCTTTTTATAAGAGGGTCCCCGACCCTCAACAGGCACGACATCATGAAAGACCCCATATGCCATGACTTCCTTTTGCACAATCGAGTACAGGTATGGCATCGTTTTTAGGAACCCGTAGATAATTTTTAGGAACCGGGAGATGGAAAAAGATGCTTGGTCGGTATTCCTACTTCAAATTTGGGGCACTGCGCGTGCAATCTACTGTGCCACCAGATATGAGTGGTGTGTTAAGTAGTACTATTCTTAGCAGTTTAATCCCTGTTATATGACTTTTTTTTTGTTTGGGTTTTGAAGCCACAGTGCAGCACCAGAGGCCAAAAAAATTAGGCATGTACACATGCCTGAAAAATAAGGTATTGTTGCAGCTGCTGCTGTAGCAGCGGCCAGAAAAATTGATGTTTGTTTGACAGTTAGAAAGTGCCCTAAAACATTGCGGCTTGAACCCTAGTTGTTGGCGGATAAGTCACGCAAGTCATCCGGCATTCGAAGATAAAATACAGCAGTGTGTGTACCATTTTTAGCCCAAGGCAGCTAATCTCATCAGGCCTTTTTTACTCGAATGTATCGCCCAATGTCAGTCCCTTCGGGATCCATCCCTCATTCATTTTAATAAAGGTTAGATAATCAAGACTTTTTTGACCTAGGCGACTTCTCTTCTCAGTGACAATACCTCCTGCACTGAAGGTCCTTTCTGACAGGACGGGGCAGGCCAGAAGTTCGATTGCAAATTGGGATAGCTCAGGTCACAGGTCAAGTCTGCACACCCAGTAGTCAAGGGGTCCATCGCTCCTCAGAGTGTCGAGATCCGCAGTTAATGTGAGGTAGTCTGCTACCTGTCGGTTGAGTCGTTCTCTGAGGCTGGATCCCGAAGGGCTGTGGCGATCCATAGGAGTTAAAAAGGTCCACATGTCCTCCATCAACAACACGTCTGGAAAGTGTACTGTCCTTGCCGGCGTAGTCGTGGGAGGAGGAGGATTACTTTAATCTCTTCCCCTGTTAGATTCCCGTTGTGCTGTGACATCACCCTTATACGCTGTGTAAAGCATACTTTTTAATTTATTTTTGAACTGCTCCATCCTTTCCGACTTGCGGGAATTTGGTAACATTTCAGTCACTTTATGCTTATACCAGGGGTCTAGTAGCGTGGGCACCCAGTACAGTTCGTTCTCCTTCAGCTTTTTTATACAAGTGTCCCTCAACAGGCACGACAGCATGAAAGACCCCATTTGCACAAGGTTGGATTCTGAGCTACTCATGTCCCGTTCCTCGTCCTCACTGATCTCACTGAAGGTATCTTCTTCCCCCCAGCCACGTACAACACCACGGGTACCAGATAGGTGACAACAACGAGCACCCTGGGATGCCTGTTGTGCTTGGTCTTCCTCCTCCTCCTCCTCAAAGCCACATTCCTCCTCTGACTCCTCTTCCTCACAATCCTCTTCCTGCGTTGCTGCTGGTCCAGCAAGCGATTCTGATAAGGCTGTTTCTGGTGGTGATGGAGACCACAACTCTTCCTCTACATGCTCATCTACGGCCTGATCCAGCACTCTTCGCAAGGCACGCTCCAGGAAGAAAACAAATGGTATGATGTCACTGATGGTGCCTTCGGTGCGACTGACTAGGTTTGTCACCTCCTCAAAAGGACGCATGAGCCTACAGGCATTGCGCATGAGCGTCCAGTAACATGGCAAACAAATCTCCAGCTCCCCAGAGGCTGTCCTAGCACCCCGGTCATACAAATACTCGTTAACAGCTTTTTCTTGTTGGAGCAGGCGGTCAAACATTAGGAGTGTTGAATTCCAACGTGTTGGGCTGTCGCAAATCAAGCGCCTCACTGGCAGGTTGTTTTGACACTGGATATCTGAGAAGTGCGCCATGGCTGTGTAGGAATGCCTGAAATGGCCACACACCTTCCTGGCCTGCTTCAGGACGTCCTGTAAGCCTGGGTACTTATGCACAAAGCATTGTACAATCAGATTACACACATGTGCCATGCACGGCACATGTGTCAACTTGCCCAATTTCAATGCCGCCACCAAATTACTTCCATTGTCAGAAACAACTTTGCCAATCTCCAGTTAGTGCGGAGTCAGTCACTGATCCACCTGTGCATTCAGGGCGGACAGGAGTGCTGGTGCGATGTGACTCTCTGCTTTCAGGCAAGTCAACCCCAAGACGGCGTGACACTGCCGTATCCGGGATGTTGAATAGTACCTGGGGAGCTGGGGGGGTGCCGTTGATGTGGAGCAAGACGCAGCAGCAGAAGAGGACTCAGCCGAGGAAGAGGTTATGGAAGAGGATGGAGTAGGAGGAGTAGAGGAGATAGCAGCAGGCCTGCCTGCAAGTCGTGGCTCTGCAGAGCCATGCATTCCATGCTTGTCAGCCATCAGCAGGTTTACCCAATGCGCAGTGTAGGTGATATACCTGCCCTGACCATGCTTTGCAGACCAGCTATCAGTGGTCAGATGGACCCTTGCCCCAACGCTGTGTGCCAGACATGCCATTACTTCCTTTCGCACAATCGAGTACAGGTTGGGGATTGCCTTTGGTGAAAAGAAATTTCGGCCGGGTACCTTCCACTGCGGTGTCCCAATAGATACAAATTTTTTGAACGCCTCAGACTCCACCAGCTTGTATGGTAAAAGCTGGCGGGCTAAGAGTTCAGACAAGCCAGCTGTCAGACGCCAGGCAAGGGGGTGACTTTGGGAAATTGGCTTCTTACACTAAAACATGTCCTTGACAGACACCTGACTGTGGGCAGAAGACCAGGAACTGCTACGTAAGAGAGACTGAGTGGTGGATGGTTGAGAGGGGGCAAGGAGTACAGCACTGGTTGACGTGGCTGAAGATGCTGGACCAGGAGGAGGATGGCGGCTTTGAGTTTGTGTGCTGCTTCTACTCATGTGTTCATCCCATCGGCATTTGTGATGTGAGACCATGTGCCTTCGCAAAGCAGTTGTACCTAGGTGGGTGTTGGACTTCCCATGACTCAGTTTCTTTTGGCACAGGTTGCAAATGGCATCGCTGTTGTCAGAGGCAGACACACAAAAAAAATGCCACATTGCTGAGCTCTGCAATGATGGCATTCTGGTGGTGGCAACAGCATGCGTTGATTGGCATGCTGTCTGGCTGACCCCGGGTGCCGATGCATGGTGTCTGACTGTGCCACTAGCTCCTTGCGACGACCTCCCCCTACTTCCAACTCTTCTCCTCCTCCTCCTCTCTGTCTCCCCATCTGAACTTTCCCCCTGTTCTTCTTCTCTTCTAGCGGGCACCCACTTGACATCCACGGACGCATCATCATCAACCGCTTCACTTGTATCTGACAAATCAACAAAGGAAGCAGCAGGGGGTACAACATCACCATCACCATCATCATCATCACACCGTACGTCCATGTCTGTAATGCTGCCTGATTGAAACATATCACTGTTATCTACATCCTCTGTCAATGATGGTTGCGCATCACTCATTTCTTCCAACTGATGTGCCAAAAACTCCTCTGACAGATCAAGTGAAGCGGCTGTGGTGCTAGTGTTGGTGGTGGTGGCAGGCGGGCGAGTGGCACTGGTCACTTGAGAGGTGCCCGAAGCTAAGCTGGAGGTGGATGGTGCGTCAAGGTTCCGAGCGGAAGCTGTAGAAGATTGGGTGTCCTGTGTTAGCCAGTCAACTAGGTCCTCCTCAGAACTTTTCGTGTTCATGGCACGTGGCCTCTGAACACTGTGCATTATTGTAGGGTCAAAGGGAATCACAGCACCACGACCACAACGGCACCTGCGGGGTGGCCTGCCTCTGCCTGTCATTTTATTTTTTAAATGTAGACTTACACTACTAATAAACAAAATATGAGTGGTGCCACTGGGCAAGTGGGCACAGTATACGCTGTGAGCCGGACACAAAAAAGCAGACTGATGTTTCACAATCCAAAAAGTTTTTTTTTTTTTAAATGTACACTTACACTACTATTAAACAAGATATGAGTGGTGGCACTGGGCAAGTGGGCACAGTATACGCTGTGAGCCTGACAAAAAAAGCAGACTGATGTTTCAAAGTCAAAAATGTATGTTTTTTAAATATTTAAACTACTGTTACAACAAATATGAGTGGTGCCACTAACTTGGCAAGTGGGCCTGGCACACACGCTGGCAGGCAAGCAACTGTAATAAGATTACACTAGCAGACTGATGTTTCACAGTCAAAAAAGTTTTTTTTTAAAATATTTACACTACTGTTACAACAAATATGAGTGGTGCCACTAACTTGGCAAGTGGGCCTGGCACACACGTTGGCAGGCAGGCAACTTCAATTAGATTACACTAGCAGACTGATATTTCACAGTCAAAAAAGTTTTTTTTAAATATTTACACTACTGTGGGGGGCGGAGCCAACTACAGAAGCGACAGGATGCACAGATCATGAGCTCCTGCAAAATCATTAAATACTAAGCTAATGGAGCATTTTATTTATATTTTCTAACTCAACACTGGAGTTCCTTTCTTATAAGGAGGAAAGCAACCTCTCTAAAACTTGATTCTAACGAAGTCTCAAGCATCTACCACGACACCAGCTTAGATATGAGATACCGGACATCACCATGTGGCAGCAGTGACCTAGTACGTTCTGAACCCTCCACTACCCCACCAAATGTGGCAGACTTCTCTGAGCTAGTGAAGGCATCGCTCGAGAAATTGATGCAGAAAATGGATTATAACCACCAGGACCTACTACTTGTAATTAGAGATCAGCGTGGAGAAGCGGCTAATCCTCTATCTAAAATGGCGGCTACTACAGATCCCACTGAGAGCAATGAGACCCCTCAATTTAGTAACAGAACACCAATATCAGTGCGAGAAATACCGCAGACCTACATGGAGTTTTCTACACAAGATATTTGTCTGGGTGACGAGATGAGCCTTGCAGTGGAGAGGGGTTCAGTTTCAATGGGGCCAGGTGGAGATGAGCTTAATACCGGAGACAGAACACAACAGATCACTGACACTTTCCTACTGGCAGGTGACTTACACTATTGTCCGGAAAGCTGGATCCCGGGTCTCAAATCGGTCCCGGATACCATAAAGACTGATGCCGACACTGAGATCATGACGTTTCCGGTCTTAAAGGATGGTGACTTGCGGAGACCGTTCATTGTGGTCGGGTTTTTACTGGGTGCCTTCTATATAGATTTAATGTTACAGGAGAGGCTGAATGAAGCCTCAAATATTCAACCCTTGAGCTCAGAGCAACTACCGGAAGACTTTAAACACAAAGCCACTGACTTGGCTGATTTTCATACTATACGGAACATAGCTATCACTTACCATGTCAGTGACTTACAGTCCTCACCAGATCCCACTCATCCACTCTTTAGTGATCAGGATCCCTCAGACCAATCTCTACTCCATTCAGAAACCCGGGAGCGATCACCACAGCCTTTACCATGGTTCATTTGCGGTAAAGGGTTAAAGAGGGGTGTAGGATAAAGTCCTGATGGCTTCAGTATTTCAACACCCAAATTAACTCATTATGTTATATGGTCCTCCCAGTTTGATTTCCCGTGCTAAACACTTATCTCCTGCAGTTGTTTAAATATGTGGCTGTTGTACATGACTGATAAACACACTCAGCACTGTCTATGTTTATTGCCAGTCCTCTTGCGAGCAAATATTTATAATGTATCCGGAGGGTGATATATAGTAGTGACTGAGAGGTCTTAGATTAGCTTTACTTTAGTTTATAATATATATGCTCAGTGACTTCATTGAGGGGACTAGAATATAGCTAAAGTTTCCTTTAAATCCTACCTAGTCACTGCTTGTTTATACCTTTAGGATGCCTTTTATTCTTGTAGATAACCTCCCCCTTCCTGTCCCTTATATTTCACTTAATACAGGGTACAGGTTTGCTAATAAATAGAAACTAACATTTGGTATCCCATAGACTGATTCTGGGACCCTCAATACTGTTTGTAATATATGCACTGTTCAGACTTACTTCTGTTCCGATTGCTATGTTATGCAAAAGAAGTCTAGATAATTATATTTGTCAAGTAAGAGAGTTAGTTATAGGGGGTTAATATGTTATTCACATGGGTCAGCTACTGATTACGTTTATAAAAAAAAAAAAAAAAAAAAAATCACTGCAGGATCACTGTAACATACTCATATATTTTTCTGGCATTTGACCCTCTTGGCAAGATGCTATACTATATCCATGGTTTATTTTCCTTCATTCCGATATACTCAGTTGTTTGGGTTTCTGTTATTGTCACCTAAATGGTGTGTTGTTCTTATTCTATATGTTATTCACTTTTATTATTAGTGACTGTAAGACTGTCATCACTAGTCTCTTTATAGTTCTGTCCACATTATCAGTATATATTACTTGTTTATGCTGAGCCTCTCTCCTCCCTTTCCCGCCGGTGCTTGCTGCCTGCGGGTCATATCCTTATTCCTTTTTCCAGCATTGCCTATAGATGGCACTCCCCTAGGAGAGGGGCTCATCCAGAGATTCCCTATGTTCTAAATATCCCAATGTTCCCCTCTCCACATAACGCTGCAGGGAGACTGCTGAATCCTATTATTCCCCATGCTTAAGTTTTAGATTTCTCTCCGCCACATTTTCTACATGTTTGTTGTAATTTTCTCTTTATATAGACAGAACACCTTATTTAGATAATTACTCTAACCTAATAAAGCTCTGCCCCTCACAATTGGTTATTCAAACAATAGATCCTCCCTGCGAAGCCCACCCTTACAACCGTATAATGAGTCTTTTCATACCTGCCCTGTTTGGCTCCGCCCCCCCCCCCATTCCCTTCCCCACTCCACTTTGAGCGGCTTTTGCCCGCTGCGTTCCCTTATCCCTCTCCCCGCTAATTTGGTCCATAAGCGGCCAAACATAAGCCAGCCCACATCGATCCTACTTTTACTAGCTTATAAATGCTCTTCATGACGATGTGGAGAATATACTCTATTTCCCCTCACCCCCACAAAACCAACCCCCCCTTGCTTCTATATTTTTTTTTTAATAAATATCTTCTGGTAAGGTTATCTTTTGCAAGGTGGGGTCATTTCTAGTCTACATACCATATAAAATATAAAAATGAAGTCTTAATTTTGATAGTCCAAACCCTTTGCTAATACCTGTAGTAACTGTGATTTACATACCCCTTCTATCCAGCTTTATTGCCTAGTAAACCTTCTTGTCTCTTCATAACATTAACCAACTATAGCCTCTCCACCCTTTTACTATTCCTTATTGAGCCTTATTTTTTTTTTTTTTTTTAAACTCATGCATGCATACTATGTTGGCATAATGTGTATTGTTGATTTGGCAATATCTTGGTAATAGCACTGTACTCTTCATCTATGTCACTATTTTTGGATGTGTCACAACTGTTAAATTTACTTATGACTTCAATAAAAAATTATTTAAAAAAAAAAAAAAAAAAAAAAAAAATATTTACACTACTGTTACAACAAATATGAGTGGTGGCACTAACTTGGCAAGTGGGCCTGGCACACACGCTGGCAGGCAGGCAACTGCAATTAGATTACACTAGCAGACTGATGTTTCACAGTCAAAAAAGTAGTTTTTTTTAAATATTTACACTACTGTTATAACAAATATGATTGGTGGCACTAGTTGGCAAGTGGGCCTGGCACACACGCTGGCAGGCAACTGCAAGTAGATTACACTAGCTGACTGATGTTTCACAGTCAAAAAAGTTTTTTTTTAAATATTTACACTACTGTTACAACAAATATGAGTGGTGCCACTAACTTGGCAAGTGGGCCTGGCACACAAGCTGGCAGGCAGGCAACTTCAATTAGATTACACTAGCAGACTGATGTTTCACAGTCAAATAATTTTTTAAAAAAATATTTACACTACTTTTACAACAAATATGAGTGGTGGCACTAACTTGGCAAGTGGGCCTGGCACACACGCTGGCAGACAGGCACCTTCAATTAGATTACACTAGCAGACTGATGTTTCACAGTCAAATTTTTTTTTTTTTAAATATTTACACTACTGTTACAACAGATATGAGTGGTGGCACTAGTTGGCAAGTGGGCCTGGCACACATGCTGGCAGGCAAGCAACTGCAATTAGATTACAGTAGCAGACTGATGTTTCACAGTCAAAAAAGTTTTTTTTAAAAATATTTACACTACTGTTATAACAAATATGATTGGTGGCACTAGTTGGCAAGTGAGCCTGGCACACACGCTGGCAGGCAGGCAACTGCAATTAGATTACACTAGCTGACTGATGTTTCACAGTCAAAAACGTTTTTTTTTAAAATATTTACACTACTGTTACAACAAATATGAGTGGTGCCACTAACTTGGCAAGTGGGCCTGGCACACACGCTGTCAGGCAGGCAACTGCAATTAGATTGCACTAGCAGACTGATGTTTCACAGTCAAAAAAGTTTTTTTTAAATATTTACACTACTGTTACAACAAATATGAGTGGTGGCACTAACTTGGCAAGTGGGCCTGGCACACACGCTGGCAGGCAAGCAACTGTAATAAGATTACACTAGCAGACTGATGTTTCACAGTCAAAAAAGTTTTTTTTTTAAATATTTACACTACTGTTACAACAAAATATGAGTGGTGCCACTAACTTGGCAAGTGGGCCTGGCACACACATTGGCAGGCAGGCAACTTCAATTAGATTACACTAGCAGACTGATATTTCACAGTCAAAAAATTTTTTTTTAAAATATTTACACTACTGTTACAACAAATATGAGTGGTGGCACTAACTTGGCAAGTGGGCCTGGCACACACGCTGGCAGGCAGGCAACTGCAATTAGATTACACTAGCAGACTGATGTTTCACAGTCAAAAAAGTTTTTTTTTAAAATATTTACACTACTGTTATAACAAATATGATTGGTGGCACTAGTTGGCAAGTGGGCCTGGCACACACGCTGGCAGGCAGGCAACTGCAATTAGATTACACTAGCTGACTGATGTTTCACAGTCCAAATTTTTTTTTTTTAAATATTTACACTACTGTTACAACAAATATGAGTGGTGCCACTAACTTGGCAAGTGGGCCTGGCACACAAGCTGGCAGGCAGGCAACTTCAATTAGATTACACTAGCAGACTGATGCTTCACAGTCAAATAATTTTTTTAAAAAATATTTACACTACTTTTACAACAAATTTGAGTGGTGGCACTAACTTGGCAAGTGGGCCTGGCACACACGCTGGCAGGCAGGCACCTTCAATTAGATTACACTAGCAGACTGATGTTTCACAGTCAAAAAAGTTTTTTTAAAAAATATTTACACTACTGTTACAACAGATATGAGTGGTGGCACTAGTTGGCAAGTGGGCCTGGCACACACGCTGGCAGGCAAGCAACTGCAATTAGATTACACTAGCAGACTGATGTTTCACAGTCAAAAACGTTTTTTTTTTAAATATTTACACTACTGTTATAACAAATATGATTGGTGGCACTAGTTGGCAAGTGAGCCTGGCACACACGCTGGCAGGCAGGCAACTGCAATTAGATTACACTAGCTGACTGATGTTTCACAGTCAAAAAAGTTTTTTTTTTAAATATTTACACTACTGTTACAACAAATATGAGTGGTGCCACTAACTTGGCAAGTGGGCCTGGCACACACGCTGGCAGGCAGGCAACTTCAATTAGATTACACTAGCAGACTGATGTTTCACAGTTAAAAAAGTGTTTTTTTAAATATTTACAATACTTTTAGAACAAATATGATTGGTGGCACTAGTTGGCAAGTGGGCCTGGCACACACGCTGGCAGGTAGGCAACTGCAATTAGATTTCACTAGCAGACTGATGTTTCACAGTCAAAAAAAATTTTTTTGTCAAATATTTACACTACTGTTACAACAAATATGAGTGGTGCCACTAACTTGGCAAGTGGGCCTGGCACACACGCTGGCAGGCAGGCAACTGCAATTAGATTGCACTTGCAGACTGATGTTTCACAGTCAAAAAAGTTTTTTTTTTAATATTTACAATACTGTTATAACAAATATGATTGGTGGCACTAGTTGGCAAGTGGGCCAGGCACACACGCTGGCAGGCAGGCAACTGCAATTAGATTGCACTAGCAGACTGATGTTTCACAGTCAAAAAAGTTTTTTTTTTTAAATATTTACACTACTGTTACAACAAATATGAGTGGTGGCACTAACTTGGCAAGTGGGCCTGGCACACACGCTGGCAGGCAGGCAACTGCAATTAGATTACACTAGCAGACTGATGTTTCACAGTCAAAAAAGTAGTTTTTTTTAAATATTTACACTACTGTTATAACAAATATGATTGGTGGCACTAGTTGGCAAGTGGGCCTGGCACACACGCTGGCAGGCAACTGCAATTAGATTACACTAGCTGACTGATGTTTCACAGTCAAAAAAGTTTTTTTTTAAATATTTACACTACTGTTACAACAAATATGAGTGGTGCCACTAACTTGGCAAGTGGGCCTGGCACACAAGCTGGCAGGCAGGCAACTTCAATTAGATTACACTAGCAGACTGATGTTTCACAGTCAAATAATTTTTTAAAAAAATATTTACACTACTTTTACAACAAATATGAGTGGTGGCACTAACTTGGCAAGTGGGCCTGGCACACACGCTGGCAGGCAGGCACCTTCAATTAGATTACACTAGCAGACTGATGTTTCACAGTCAAAATTTTTTTTTTTTAAATATTTACACTACTGTTACAACAGATATGAGTGGTGGCACTAGTTGGCAAGTGGGCCTGGCACACACGCTGGCAGGCAAGCAACTGCAATTAGATTACAGTAGCAGACTGATGTTTCACAGTCAAAAAAGTTTTTTTTAAAAATATTTACACTACTGTTATAACAAATATGATTGGTGGCACTAGTTGGCAAGTGAGCCTGGCACACACGCTGGCAGGCAGGCAACTGCAATTAGATTACACTAGCTGACTGATGTTTCACAGTCAAAAACGTTTTTTTTTAAAATATTTACACTACTGTTACAACAAATATGAGTGGTGCCACTAACTTGGCAAGTGGGCCTGGCACACACGCTGTCAGGCAGGCAACTGCAATTAGATTGCACTAGCAGACTGATGTTTCACAGTCAAAAAAGTTTTTTTTAAATATTTACACTACTGTTACAACAAATATGAGTGGTGGCACTAACTTGGCAAGTGGGCCTGGCACACACGCTGGCAGGCAAGCAACTGTAATAAGATTACACTAGCAGACTGATGTTTCACAGTCAAAAAAGTTTTTTTTTTAAATATTTACACTACTGTTACAACAAAATATGAGTGGTGCCACTAACTTGGCAAGTGGGCCTGGCACACACATTGGCAGGCAGGCAACTTCAATTAGATTACACTAGCAGACTGATATTTCACAGTCAAAAAAGTTTTTTTTAAAATATTTACACTACTGTTACAACAAATATGAGTGGTGGCACTAACTTGGCAAGTGGGCCTGGCACACACGCTGGCAGGCAGGCAACTGCAATTAGATTACACTAGCAGACTGATGTTTCACAGTCAAAAAAGTTTTTTTTTAAAATATTTACACTACTGTTATAACAAATATGATTGGTGGCACTAGTTGGCAAGTGGGCCTGGCACACACGCTGGCAGGCAGGCAACTGCAATTAGATTACACTAGCTGACTGATGTTTCACAGTCCAAATTTTTTTTTTTAAAATATTTACACTACTGTTACAACAAATATGAGTGGTGCCACTAACTTGGCAAGTGGGCCTGGCACACAAGCTGGCAGGCAGGCAACTTCAATTAGATTACACTAGCAGACTGATGTTTCACAGTCAAATAATTTTTTTAAAAAATATTTACACTACTTTTACAACAAATTTGAGTGGTGGCACTAACTTGGCAAGTGGGCCTGGCACACACGCTGGCAGGCAGGCACCTTCAATTAGATTACACTAGCAGACTGATGTTTCACAGTCAAAAAAGTTTTTTTAAAAAATATTTACACTACTGTTACAACAGATATGAGTGGTGGCACTAGTTGGCAAGTGGGCCTGGCACACACGCTGGCAGGCAAGCAACTGCAATTAGATTACACTAGCAGACTGATGTTTCACAGTCAAAAACGTTTTTTTTTAAAATATTTACACTACTGTTATAACAAATATGATTGGTGGCACTAGTTGGCAAGTGAGCCTGGTACACACGCTGGCAGGCAGGCAACTGCAATTAGATTACACTAGCTGACTGATGTTTCACAGTCAAAAAAGTTTTTTTTTTAAATATTTACACTACTGTTACAACAAATATGAGTGGTGCCACTAACTTGGCAAGTGGGCCTGGCACACACGCTGGCAGGCAGGCAACTTCAATTAGATTACACTAGCAGACTGATGTTTCACAGTTAAAAAAGTGTTTTTTTAAATATTTACAATACTTTTAGAACAAATATGATTGGTGGCACTAGTTGGCAAGTGGGCCTGGCACACACGCTGGCAGGTAGGCAACTGCAATTAGATTTCACTAGCAGACTGATGTTTCACAGTCAAAAAAAATTTTTTTGTCAAATATTTACACTACTGTTACAACAAATATGAGTGGTGCCACTAACTTGGCAAGTGGGCCTGGCACACACGCTGGCAGGCAGGCAACTGCAATTAGATTGCACTTGCAGACTGATGTTTCACAGTCAAAAAAGTTTTTTTTTTAATATTTACAATACTGTTATAACAAATATGATTGGTGGCACTAGTTGGCAAGTGGGCCAGGCACACACGCTGGCAGGCAGGCAACTGCAATTAGATTGCACTAGCAGACTGATGTTTCACAGTCAAAAAAGTTTTTTTTTTTAAATATTTACACTACTGTTACAACAAATATGAGTGGTGCCACTAACTTGACAAATGGGCCTGGCACAGACGCTGGCAGGCAGGCAACTTCAATTAGATTACACTAGCAGACTGATGTGTCACAGTCAAAAAATTTTTTTTAAAATATTTACACTTCTGTTATAACAAATATGATTGGTGGCAGTAGTTGGCAAGTGGGCCTGGCACACACGCTGGCAGGCAGGCAGGCAACTGCAATTAAATAACACTAGCAGACTGATGTAAAAGTTTTTTTTTTTTAAAAAGTTACACTAATGTTACAACAGATATGAGTGGTGGCACTGAGGAAGTAGGCACAGTATATGCTGTGAGCCTGACACACAGGCTGGCACTAGTGGCAGGCTGGCCTGGCAACTAAAATTAAATAACACTAGCAGACTGATGTAAAAGTTTTTTTAAAAAAAAATTACACTAATGTTACAACAGATATGAGTGGTGGCACTGAGGATGGAAGTAGGCACAGTATATGCTGTGAGCCTGACACACAGGCTGGCACTAGTGGCAGCCAGGCTGGCCTGGCAACTAAAATTAAATAACACTAGCAGACTGATGTAAAAGTTTTTTTTTTTTAAAAATTACACTAATGTTACACCAGATATGAGTGGTGGCACTGAGGCTGGCAGTGACAGGCTGGCCTGGCAACTGAAATTAGATTACACTAGCAGACTGATGTAACAGTTTTTTAAAAAAAAAAATTTACACTAATGTTACACCAGATATGAGTGGTGGCACAGAGCAATTAGGCACAGTATATGCTGTGAGCCTGATACACAGGCCTGCTGGCAACTGAAATTAGATTACACTAGCAAACTGATGTAAAAGTTTTTTTTTTTTTAAATTTACACTAATGTTACACCAGATATGAGTGGTGGCAGTGAGCAAGTAGGCACAGTATATGCTGTGAGCCTCACACACAGGCTGAGAGGCAGGCAAATGCAATTAGATTACAAAAAAAAAACAAAAAAACGACTGAAGTTCTAGCCCTAAAAAGGGCTTTTTGGGGTGCTGTCCTTACAGCAGAGATCAGATGAGTCCTTCAGGACTGTAGTGGACACTGAATACACTAACCTAGCTATCAATTTCCCTAAAAAATCAGCAGCAGCAGCACTATCACTCCTCTCACTTAGAATGCAGGATCAGAATGAATCTAAAATGGCTGCTGCCCAGGAGCTGGGAGGGTCTGGGAGGGAGTGTCTGCTGCTGATTGGCTGAAATGTGTCTGCAGACTGTGAGATACAGGGTCAAAGTTTACTCAATGATGACGAATAGGGGGCGGATCGAACATCGCATATGTTCGCCCGCCGCGGCGAACACGAACAAGCTAAGATCACTGGGAACTGTTCTCCGGCGAACTGTTCGCGACATCACTATTGGCAAGTAAGGGACGCTAATGAGATACCTTGAGCTTTCTTTATTTGTGATGCTTTCGTGATGTAGTGTCCTCTAAGATATGCCTTAAGGGAGGCCCATAGAATCTCAGCGGTGATGGATGGGGTGTCATTCAATGTAAGGAAGTCAGAAATGATATCTTGGGATCTATTTTAAGGGTAGGATGAGTGACTAGAAAGTCCTTAAGACGCCATGAGGAGGGGGGTAGATGAGAACGGTGTGGGCCCAATATTATAAGGAAAGAGTTGTGATCGGACCAGGATATAGGAGAGATCCTTGCATAAGTGACATGTTCTAGGGCGCGAGCACCCAGGAAGAAAAAGTCAATTCGGGTGTAAGATTTATGTGGGGCAGAATAAAAGGTGAATTCCTTGTCTCTAGGGTAAAGGTCTCTCCAAACGTCGTATAAATAATATTGGTTGAATAAATTCTGAAATGCCACTGAGAGGGGGTGTATTGATCTTTCCGTTTGAGAGACCCTAGGGTCCATTCTGTCTAAGGAAGGGTCCCAAACTAAGTTGAGATCACCTCCCAGAATTAGTTCTCCCTGTTTAACCGCTGACACTGAGCCTAGTAGTTGTTTAAGGAATTTAATTTGTCTCGAATTCGGTGCATAAGCATTAACTAGGGTGACCAGTTTATCGTTTAGTCTGCATATTAGAATGATGAATCTGGCTTGTGGGTCTCGTTCTATGGATATAGAGTCATATGTAATTTGGGAATTAATAAAGATCACTACTCCTCTGGATTTAGAGACAAATGAGGCGGTTATCACTACAGGAAATTTCTTATAAATTCGTATAGAGTCAGTGCTGGTGAGCCAGTGTGTCTCCTGAATGAGAGCCACATCTACTCTAGAGTGATGAAGCATATTGAGTAAGAGGCTGCGCTTGGTGGGGGAATTGAGGCCTTGTGAGTTGAGAGTCAGGATGCGTATCCGTGCCATTATGAAAGGACAGGGGGGAGGAGGGAGGGAGAAAAAAAAAAAAAAGGGGGAACTTTATGAAG
Source organism: Bombina bombina (assembly GCF_027579735.1). Taxonomy (NCBI): domain Eukaryota; kingdom Metazoa; phylum Chordata; class Amphibia; order Anura; family Bombinatoridae; genus Bombina; species Bombina bombina. Next base: position 354,900,576 of record NC_069503.1, on the reverse strand, counting down.
GATCTGATCTACGAGAGCAACAGGTCTTAGCACAGGTTTGTAGTGTGCTATGTATGCAAGGAGCTGAAGTGGAGAAGTCAGCGGGCAAGAGCCGCTCGTAGGTTGTTGGGGGGAATGGGGGGTGGGAGTTGCGAATATAATGTATACGTGTTGCTCGTGGGCGGTGAACCGAGCAGTATATATATATATATATATATATATATATATATGGCAGACCAAGTGCTGTGGGGTCAATGAAAGAGGGGGGAGGGGAGGTGCCGCGGGGAGTTCCCCACCTGGGTCGGACTTGTCTAGTGAGGAGGCAGAGAGAGGAATTAAACAACAAAAATAGCATGTCACATTAGTAAATCTAACAACATTAACATTAGTCACATTTCTGAAGAAGCTGGGATTCTTTTCAGCGTGATAAACTATATAAGTGACTAAGAGTAGAAACATTATAACAAAACACAGTATGGTCATAATATTATATAGTCATTGCAAGAACTATATCTGCGGGATAGTCCAGAATAAAGTTAGGGTCACCTCAGTCTCTGCAGCGACATTTTAAGGGCAAATGTACATACAACGTGGTAATATCATTGTTTATTGGGTGCATGGGCACAATGTCAGAGTCATATCTTCTTAGTACAATATAGAGGGAGTGTATGGTTGTTGCACTGTTTGAGTATGGGTACCTGGACAGTCGCCTTGGGGATCTCTGTCTGCTACATTAATGAAGAAGAGCGGGCGCTCTAAGTCACCTAAGTGCTAAAATAAACTCTGACTATGGAGTGAATGTACGGTTGTGGGACTATGTGAGTTCAGTGAGTTGTGTCTCTTGCCCTGTGTCACTAAACGGGGTATAATACACCTGCAGCAGCTGCAAAGAATGTGAAGTATATAGGATTCAATCCTCCATAGTCATCTAAAACATCTTTACCAGTGTGATCACTGTCTACTAACAGATCTAATGTTAAAGAGATGTATGTGGGACTAGGCTATCCCGCAGAGAGTGTGTACAAAAGTAGAACCCCACTTAATAAAAACACACAGAAACACTTTCAATACTAGTGTGGGTTATAAACTTTTCCTGTGGAAAAAAAACACACTAAACAGAACAACAGAATACAAGCAGATAAGACAGAAAGGTAACATAACCATAATTATGGTAACATATTAAACTAGCATCTATACTGTGTAGAGTACATTACCCAATGTCCAAAGTTCGGTTGATATCTTTCCAGGTTCATAAGATGACCAGGTGTTTCTGCTTAAGTAAATAGGTCGTAGAGGATATTGAGAATGGAGAGAGGAAGAGAAAACATAGTAAAACAATGTAATGTCTAATGGGTCAGTTCTCAAAGTATATCCTTCATCTCTGGGAATTAGGTATCTTTGATGGACGATGAAACATCTTTCCTTGTATCTTGGTAGCTGAAAGTTTGTGGTAAAGGATGCCATGCTGGCACTGTAGCATTGAGTTTCTCTGGTTTTCAATAGTAGGGTTAAGTTGGTTTGAGGAGGGAAGTAATTTCAGCGACTGCAGTAACTTAGTTCCTTGATCTGGAGTGGTGATGGAGTAGGAGGAGTCTTCAATTTGAAAAAAGAGCTTGACTGGAAATCCCCATCGATATTTGATATTATTGTTGCGGAGGCATTGTGTAACTTGTTGAAAGGAGCACCTCCTGGACAGGGTATGAGTGGATAGGTCTGGGAAGAACTGTATGGCCTGGAGCATTGAGTTTCTCCGGTTTTTCAGTAGTAGGGTTAAGTTGGTTTGAGGAGAGAAGTAATTTCAGCGACTGCAGTAACTTAGTTCCTTGATCTGGAGTGGTGAAGGAGTAGGAGGAGTCTTCAATTTGAAAAAAGAGCTTGACCAGAAATCCCCATTGATATTTGATATTATTGTTGTGGAGGCATTGTGTAACTTGTTGAAAGGAGTGCCTCCTGGACAGGGTATGAGTGGATAGGTCTGGGAAGAACTGTATGGCCTGGAATGGGTCTTTTAAGTTCTTGTTCTGGAAAGCAGCTCTGAGAATCCTTTCTTTAAAGGTATAATAGTGAAGTCGAATGATTACGTCTCTGGGTGAACCCAAAGGTGAATTCCTCGGTCTGAGAGCTTGATGAGCTCTATCTATAAGGGCTTCCTGTCCCTGTATGGGGCCCAGGAGCTCTCCAAATAGATCAAGCAAGTATTTAGTGAGATCAGGGGTGCCAACTTCTTCTGGGATGCCTCTTATTCTTATATTGTTACGCGTGACCTGTCTTCTTGGTCTGCTATTTTGGATTCTAAATCTGAAACCATCTCAGCGAGAGATTGGGTATAGGCGAGGAGGTTGGAGTGGTCAAGGTGGAGATCTTCCTGTTTCTTTTCTAAAATTTCTGTTCTCTCACCTAGAGAGGAGATATCTCTCTTAAGTTCAGAAACTGACATTTTAAGTTCTTGCTTAAGAGAGGAATGGTGGGAGTCCATCTTGTCCGTTAGCTCTTTAATGGAGTCTAGTATAGAGGCAGAAGAATTAGAGGATCTCTCGCTAGAGTGAGTTGTGACCCTATGAGGTCCTTTGGAGGATTCTATTGAGTCCCTCGAGTCTTCATCTGACATGTCCTGCCCGTAGAGATTTTTGTTGGGGAAGTGATCTGAGAGAGTTTTGGGGGATCACTATGTTTCTGCTTCTTCTTTTGTGAGTGAGCCATGTTATAAAAAGTAGATAACAAACTTCCAAACTTTCTTTCTGTGATTGGGTGTGCCGTCCTCCGTGGTGGTTAGCGGGTGGAGAAATCAAGTCCGGCACCCCCTTACATGAGAGGCTTATCACTTCATAGTGCCTGAGGTGGGTGGGACTGGAAGAGGGTTATTCCAGAGATCTTGTTCACTATGTAGGAAACCTGTTGAATGATCTCATAGGCTGTATGTAGTCTGTTTCTCTCCATGGGAGATAGCTCTCTTCCGAGCGAGTAAGGGAAAAGGAGCTTGGGGTATGACCCATAGGCAATAAGGGCCGACAGGAAAGGGGGGAGATAAGACAGCTAGCTACTATATGTGAGTACCCTGTTTTAGCTGGTGGTAGGGCGGGTGATTAGAGGAGGTAAATCCTTAGACCGATCTCTTGGGACTACAGGCTTGCAAAAAAAAAAAAAAGTAGTCAGGTCAACATACAGCTTGAGTCCACAGGCCTAAGTGTATTATCAGCAATGGTTGAATATAATGTATAAGGTTGGCACTGAGGGACTTATTAGCTGTCTGAGTTTTATGTGTAGGGTAATGCTACAGAGATTGTATTTATTGTAATCTTGAACAGCTTTAAAAGTGAGGTAGCTAGAGCTCAGATATCTTCAATGGATTTATCCCTTTGTTTCTTTCTGGAGTCAGTAAAGGAGACCAGGGGAAGAGGAATATCAGTATTGAGCTATTAGGCCTCTAAAGGTCACTTGGCCTAAAAAGTTATTATCTCTGAGAGTGTACACGTGGGGCTGATGGGAATGTGACTGCCCCATAGAGATCTAAGCTGGCTTGCAATGGTCACAGTAAGCTCTGTGTTGGGCTGAGGGATTTCTAAGCGCCATGTAGTGCTGCCCAGTGGCCAAACCACATTACCAAGATGGAGATAAGTAAAGTATAATCCTACCTCCCCCAGTCGTTTACCGTCAAGCTCCTTGCTGTTTCTTCCGGAATAGGACCTCTGGTGAGGTAGTTGTCAACTAGGAGCCGTCGAGAGGTTTGCGACCTAAAGTTGGAGGGCTGTAGCTATATCCTCTTTCCGTGTGAGGGTAGCGCGGTGACAGGTGAGTTAGTCCGCGGTCTGTCCTCTGTCAGAGTATCCCCACTGTGCACTTAAGTAGTGCCGATGGCCACCACAGCACTTCTCTCATTTCTGCTCCACCGGCCATTCGGGATCTTACTGTCCTCAGTTCCAGATGAAAGGGTGTTAGCCGGTCAGAGAAGGCAGATAAATAGAGCAATCAGGTGAAAGTAGTTAAGTTTGCTGAGTGGCGCCAAAAATGGTCCGGAAGCTGTTTGCCAACGCTGTTAGAGGAAATGTCAGATGACAAAAGATAAGTCTCCTGATCTTCCCTACACCAAGTTTTCTTCCTCTCACCTTGCTAGTGTGGTACCAATAAAGTTAAGGATGTAGTATCCGATGAAAAAAGGAGTAAAAACCCGAAAGAATATATTAAATAAGCACTTGGTCTGCAGAGCTTTCTACAAATGCAGCCACTTTGTAGCGTGGCAAGCTCCACCCCCGCACTAATATATTTTTGTAATGTTTGTAATACTTAGGGCTAGATTACAAGTGGCCTTGAGCTTTTTGCACAAGCGATATTGTGTTTTTGCAAGCCTTTTCAGTGTGATGCTATTGCAAGTTGAGCAAAATCATGATTGCACTAGCGCAATCACTATTTACGCTTAAATCCTTACCGCGATCTCAGAGTTGTGGTTAACTTTTTTCTGAAACAAAAGAGTTGCACAAAACACTTCAAAAATACATTGCAAAGTAAAGTTACACTCATATCAACACTGTCTAATAAAATATTATTATTTGAAAAATATTATCCAAAAAATTATGAGATCTCAGGTGTTAGAAAATAAAAGGCAGGCAAATGGTGTTAACATTAAAACACATACATATACATGTCTAAATATGTATTTGTATGTATGTGTGTGTATGTATATGTATATATATATATATATATATATATATATATATATATATATATATATATATATATATATATGTATATATATATATATATATATATATATATATATATATATTTAGGAAACAGGGAGCCAGCACTCACTATTAAAGGCAACTTCCGGGGGGGGAACTTCAAAGCCCAGTATCCAATACACAAATATTAGGAAGGCAATACTATTGAATAAATTATTATTTGAAAAACGGAGAGTGCCTTCCTAACATTTGTGAATAATTTATATATATATATATATATATTTATATATATGTGTGTACATATATATTAATGTTTTTATATGTGTATATATGTATCTACAGTCATATACACATATAAACAGCTCAGGTGTTAGACAAAAAAAAGCCAGGCAATTGGCGTTAACATTAAGACACATACATATACAGGACACAACCTGGTTACAACCCAAAAACATGGGGTGTTATCACTGTTCATGCTGTACTACGTGCAACTCAATGCTTCCGGGGGCTATGTTTGGACATCCACACAAAAAGAAGAAATATATCATCAGCCACCGATTGACCTGTACAACGAAATATGTTGTATACCTGCTGAGCTGTAGTTGTGCCAAGTTCTACGTGGGTAAAACTACTGACGACGCCCTTACAAGAATGGTGAACCACAGATATGCGATTAGAGCTGCCATCAAAAACAACAAGAGGGAACAACCAGTTGCAAGACATTTTATGGAAGCTGGCCATAATCCAACAGACCTCCAATTTGTCTTGATTGACCACATGCCCCCCTTGAGATATGGTGGTGATAGGAATAGGATCCTCCTTCAGGTTGAAGCTAGATGGACATACTGTTTGAACACCATACAGCCGCATGGATTAAATACCATGTTAGATTGGCATTGTTTTCTTTAATGAGGGTGTCCATGGATTTATTTGATCTTTTGGTTTGAGAGCCTTCAATTTTTGCTCGTGGGCGGTGAACCGAGCAGTATATATATATATATATATATATATATATATATATATATATGGCAGACCAAGTGCTGTGGGGTCAATGAAAGAGGGGGGAGGGGAGGTGCCGCGGGGAGTTCCCCATCTGGGTCGGACTTGTCTAGTGAGGAGGCAGAGAGAGGAATTAAACAACAAAAATAGCATGTCACATTAGTAAATCTAACAACATTAACATTAGTCACATTTCTGAAGAAGCTGGGATTCTTTTCAGCGTGATAAACTATATAAGTGACTAAGAGTAGAAACATTATAACAAAACACAGTATGGTCATAATATTATATAGTCATTGCAAGAACTATATCTGCGGGATAGTCCAGAATAAAGTTAGGGTCACCTCAGTCTCTGCAGCGACATTTTAAGAGCAAATGTACATACAACGTGGTAATATGATTAGTTATTGGGTGCGTGGGCACAATGTCAGAGTTATATCTTCTTAGTACAATATAGAGGGAGTGTATGGTTGTCGCACTGTTAGAGTATGGGTACCTGGACAGTCGCCTTGGGGATCTCTGTCTGCTACATTAATGAAGTAGAGCGGGCGCTCTAAGTCACCTAAGTGCTAAAATAAACTCTGACTATGGAGTGAATGTACGGTTGTGGGACTACGTGAGTTCAGTGAGTTGTGTCTCTTGCCCTGTGTCACTAAACGGGGTATAATACACCTGCAGCAGCTGCAAAGAATGTGAAGTATATAGGATTCAATCCTCCATAGTCATCTAAAACATCTTTACCAGTGTGATCACTGTCTACTAACAGATCTAATGTTAAAGAGATGTATGTGGGACTAGGCTATCCCGCAGAGAGTGTGTACAAAAGTAGAACCCCACTTAATAAAGACACACAGAAACACTTTCAATACTAGTGTGGGTTATAAAATTTTCCTGTGGAAAAAAAACACACTAAACAGAACAACAGAATACAAGCAGATAAGACAGAAAGGTAACATAACCATAATTATGGTAACATATTAAACTAGCATCTATACTGTGTAGAGTACATTACCCAATGTCCAAAGTTCGCTTGATATCTTTCCAGGTTCATAAGATGACCAGGTGTTTCTGCTTAAGTAAATAGGTCGTAGAGGATATTGAGAATGGAGAGAGGAAGAGAAAACATAGTAAAACAATGTAATGTCTAATGGGTCAGTTCTCAAAGTATATCCTTCATCTCTGGGAATTAGGTATCTTTGATGGACGATGAAACATCTTTCCTTGTATCTTGGTAGCTGAAAGTTTGTGGTAAAGGATGCCATGCTGGCACTGTAGCATTGAGTTTCTCTGGTTTTCAATAGTAGGGTTAAGTTGGTTTGAGGAGGGAAGTAATTTCAGCGACTGCAGTAACTTAGTTCCTTGATCTGGAGTGGTGATGGAGTAGGAGGAGTCTTCAATTTGAAAAAAGAGCTTGACCGGAAATCCCCATCGATATTTGATATTATTGTTGTGGAGGCATTGTGTAACTTGTTGAAAGGAGTGCCTCCTGGACAGGGTATGAGTGGATAGGTCTGGGAAGAACTGTATGGCCTGGAGCATTGAGTTTCTCCGGTTTTTCAGTAGTAGGGTTAAGTTGGTTTGAGGAGGGAAGTAATTTCAGAGACTGCAGTAACTTAGTTCCTTGATCTGGAGTGGTGAAGGAGTAGGAGGAGTCTTCAATTTGAAAAAAGAGCTTGACCAGAAATCCCCATCGATATTTGATATTATTGTTGTGGAGGCATTGTGTAACTTGTTGAAAGGAGTGCCTCCTGGACAGGGTATGAGTGGATAGGTCTGGGAAGAACTGTATGGCCTGGAATGGGTCTTTTAAGTTCTTGTTCTGGAAAGCAGCTCTGAGAATCCTTTCTTTAAAGGTATAATAGTGAAGTCGAATGATTACGTCTCTGGGTGAACCCGAAGGTGAATTCCTCGGTCTGAGAGCTTGATGAGCTCTATCTATAAGGGCTTCCTGTCCCTGTATGGGGCCCAGGGGCTCTCCAAATAGATCAAGCAAGTATTTAGTGAGATCAGGGGTGCCAACTTCTTCTGGGATGCCTCTTATTCTTATATTGTTAGGCGTGACCTGTCTTCTTGGTCTGCTATTTTGGATTCTAAATCTGAAACCATCTCAGCGAGAGATTGGGTATAGGCGAGGAGGTTGGAGTGGTCAAGGTGGAGATCTTCCTGTTTCTTTTCTAAAATTTCTGTTCTCTCGCCTAGAGAGGAGATATCTCTCTTAAGTTCAGAAACTGACATTTTAAGTTCTTGCTTAAGAGAGGAATGGTGGGAGTCCATCTTGTCCGTTAGCTCTTTAATGGAGTCTAGTATAGAGGCAGAAGAATTAGAGGATCTCTCGCTAGAGTGAGTTGTGACCCTATGAGGTCCTTTGGAGGATTCTATTGAGTCCCTCGAGTCTTCATCTGACATGTCCTGCCCGTAGAGATTTTTGTTGGGGAAGTGATCTGAGAGAGTTTTGGGGGATCACTATGTTTCTGCTTCTTCTTTTGTGAGTGAGCCATGTTATAAAAAGTAGATAACAAACTTCCAAACTTTCTTTCTGTGATTGGGTGTGCCGTCCTCCGTGGTGGTTAGCGGGTGGAGAAATCAAGTCCGGCACCCCCTTACATGAGAGGCTTATCACTTCATAGTGCCTGAGGTGGGTGGGAATGGAAGAGGGTTATTCCAGAGATCTTGTTCACTATGTAGGAAACCTGTTGAATGATCTCATAGGCTGTATGTAGTCTGTTTCTCTCCATGGGAGATAGCTCTCTTCCGAGCGAGTAAGGGAAAAGGAGCTTGGGGTATGACCCATAGGCAATAAGGGCCGACAGGAAAGGGGGGAGATAAGACAGGTAGCTACTATATGTGAGTACCCTGTTTTAGCTGGTGGTAGGGAGGGTGATTAGAGGAGGTAAATCCTTAGACCGATCTCTTGGGACTACAGGCTTGCAAAAAAAAAAAAAAAAGTAGTGAGGTCAACATACAGCTTGAGTCCACAGGCCTAAGTGTATTATCAGCAATGGTTGAATATAATGTATAAGGTTGGCACTGAGGGACTTATTAGCTGTCTGAGTTTTATGTGTAGGGTAATGCTACAGAGATTGTATTTATTGTAATCTTGAACAGCTTTAAAAGTGAGGTAGCTAGAGCTCAGATATCTTCAATGGATTTATCCCTTTGTTTCTTTCTGGAGTCAGTAAAGGAGACCAGAGGAAGAGGATGTCAGTATTGAGCTATTAGGCCTCTAAAGGTCACTTGGCCTAAAAAGTTATTATCTCTGAGAGTGTACACGTGGGGCTGATGGGAATGTGACTGCCCCATAGAGATCTAAGCTGGCTTGCAATGGTCACAGTAAGCTCTGTGTTGGGCTGAGGGATTTCTAAGCGCCATGTAGTGCTGCCCAGTGGCCAAACCACATTACCAAGATGGAGATAAGTAAAGTATAATCCTACCTCCCCCAGTCGTTTACCGTCAAGCTCCTTGCTGTTTCTTCCGGAATAGGACCTCTGGTGAGGTAGTTGTCAACTAGGAGCCGTCGAGAGGTTTGCGACCTAAAGTTGGAGGGCTGTACCTATATCCTCTTTCCGTGTGAGGGTAGCGCGGTGTCAGGTGAGTTAGTCCGCGGTTTGTCCTCTGTCAGAGTATCCCCACTGTGCACTTAAGTAGTGCCGATGGCCACCACAGCACTTCTCTCATTTCTGCTCCACCGGCCATTCGGGATCTTACTGTCCTCAGTTCCAGATGAAAGGGTGTTAGCCGGTCAGAGAAGGCAGATAAATAGAGCAATCAGGTGAAAGTAGTTAAGTTTGCTGAGTGGCGCCAAAAATGGTCCGGAAGCTGTTTGCTAACGCTGTTAGAGGAAATGTCAGATGACAAAAGATAAGTCTCCTGATCTGCCCTACACCAAGTTTTCTTCCTCTCACCTTGCTAGTGTGGTACCAATAAAGTTAAGGATGTAGTATCCGATGAAAAAAGGAGTAAAAACCTGAAAGAATATATTAAATAAGCACTTGGTCTGCAGAGCTTTCTACAAATGCAGCCACTTTGTAGCGTGGCAAGCTCCACCCCCGCACTAATATATTTTTGTAATGTTTGTAATACTTAGGGCTAGATTACAAGTGGCCTTGAGCTTTTTGCACAAGCGATATTGTGTTTTTGCAAGCCTTTTCAGTGTGATGCTATTGCAAGTTGAGCAAAATCATGATTGCACTAGCGCAATCACTATTTACGCTTCAATCCTTACCGCGATCTCAGAGTTGTGGTTAACTTTTTTCTGAAACAAAAGAGTTGCACAAAACACTTCAAAAATACATTGCAAAGTAAAGTTACACTCATATCAACACTGTCTAATAAAATATTATTATTTGAAAAATATTATCCAAAAAATTATGAGATCTCAGGTGTTAGAAAATAAAAGGCAGGCAAATGGTGTTAACATTAAAACACATACATATACATGTCTAAATATGTATTTGTATGTATGTGTGTGTATGTATATGTATATATATATATATATATATATATATATATATATATATATATATATATATATATATATATATATATATATATTTATATTTAGGAAACAGGGAGCCAGCACTCACTATTAAAGGCAACTTCCGGGGGGGAACTTCAAAGCCCAGTATCCAATACACAAATATTAGGAAGGCAATACTATTGAATAAATTATTATTTGAAAAACGGAGAGTGCCTTCCTAACATTTGTGAATAATTTATATATATATATATATTTATATATATGTGTGTACATATATATTAATGTTTTTATATGTGTATATATGTATTTACAGTCATATACACATATAAACAGCTCAGGTGTTAGAAAAAAAAAAAGCCAGGCAATTGGCGTTAACATTAAGACACATACATATACAGGACACAACCTGGTTACAACCCAAAAACATGGGGTGTTATCACTGTTCATGCTGTACTACGTGCAACTCAATGCTTCCGGGGGCTATGTTTGGACATCCACACAAAAAGAAGAAATATATCATCAGCCACCGATTGACCTGTACAACGAAATATGTTGTATACCTGCTGAGCTGTAGTTGTGCCAAGTTCTACGTGGGTAAAACTACTGACGACGCCCCTACAAGAATGGTGAACCACAGATATGCGATTAGAGCTGCCATCAAAAACAACAAGAGTGAACAACCAGTTGCAAGACATTTTATGGAAGCTGGCCATAATCCAACAGACCTCCAATTTGTCTTGATTGACCACATGCCCCCCTTGAGATATGGTGGTGATAGGAATAGGATCCTCCTTCAGGTTGAAGCTAGATGGACATACTGTTTGAACACCATACAGCCGCATGGATTAAATACCATGTTAGATTGGCATTGTTTTCTTTAATGAGGGTGTCCATGGATTTATTTGATCTTTTGTTTTGAGAGCCTTCAATTTTTGAGAGCCCACAACTTTTGAGAGCCTGCAATTTTTTGAGAGCCTCCAATTTTTTGAGAGTCTCCAATGGTTTGAGAGCCTCCTAATGTTCTAATTCTTTTAATTTTTTTGACCGACCATAATTGTTTAAGAACCCCCAATCCTTTGAGAGACCATGATCTATTCCATTCCTTTGGGATTAGCATCCCAGTAGTCATCCCCTATATTCATTAAGTCCGTTTCATGGTATGCTATATGAACATGGTACAGCCACACCATTCATTTTTTGGAGAGTCTACCGGCACTGTTATGTTACCTTTTTTCACCCTAAACTCAATAGTTGTACAATGGTTGTTCCTTTGAATATATTGACAGTTTTCTTTAGTTCTTTGTTATGTTATTATTTCCATTTTTTAACTTTTTTCAAATGTATTCTAAGGTGGCAACATGAAATTTTGCTATCATTTGGTTTATGAATTTGTTTATAAAACATTTTTATAATTTGTTATGAATTGTTTCTCTAATTGTGTGTATTGTGCACTTTAAATCTATATATGGGCACCAGTGCTATGTATTTTTGGCCATTTCCCAAGCGCTGGTTTACAATCCTGACAACTCTTTGGTATGTTCTACCCAGGTATGCGCTATTCCCTTAGTGTAGGCTGATTTGGTGCTCTCATGGAGGTGTTAATACCACCCAAGTCATTTCTCATTTTTTGTCCCTTGTGTTATAATCTCAGTGCAACCAGGTTGTGCATAATTTGTAGTACTGCAATATTCATGTGTATTTTCAAGCCACTTGTATGCGGTGCTTTCACTCTGTGTTAAGCCCTGCCGTGTCCACTGTGACAGTCTGTGAGCGAGCAGACCAGCTGTTAAGGGTTTTTGGTTCCCAGCTGACTTAACGTGATGGTGTCACATGGGTCTCCAATTGGCCACACGCTGCCAGCATGAGAGCGGTCTGGCGTTCCCCTGTCTCCTTGCAAGTTAAAGTATACAAGTTGTAAGTGGTTCAACACACTGTCTTTTTTGACACACTGCTGTTTTGATATTGCATGTTTTGCACTGACAAAATTATACTTGATCGTGCAGCTTGTATGCCTGTGTTATTCTGATTCTATTTACCTCTAGCTGAATGTAGACTAGCGAATATGCGATTGTTTATTGTGTTTATTGTAGCTGTAGGCTGCATTTGTGATCTCTGGCTATGTTTTAACTTCTTGAAAAGAGAAAGTGGAGGCTGTTTCCTTAAAATTAATTCCTTTATTTATTCAGTTTAAAACCGGCAAACACAGCAAGGATAGGGTATGGTGTAGAAGGCGCAGCACAGTCTGGCTTACGCGTTTCGGATGAAATCCGTAGTCATAGCCTACTGTGCTGTGCTCCACACCTGCTTAAAACTAGTTAAAACAAATGTGATTGGTGCACACATAGAAAACAACGCCTTCAAGTTTAACCAATACCAACAGTGTATAAAATTAACCCACTGGTGTCAGAACCGCACAATCTAATACATTACCTGAGCCCATACAACCGTAATATACACACTGCAATAATTATGTCAATAACCAACATAGTGGTATGCATAGTAGACAAAATGTCAAATACTAAGGGTTAGTAAGTAATTAAATGTTATTAAAAATTCTAATGCCCAGATAGTGCGTATAGGAGTCTCTATTAATATATCCTCGATATGTGAGAGTTAAATCATTACTCTATCCTATCTAATGCACTAATGGGCAACAGAATTCAAACAATACCCTAAGTGAAGAATATCACAATAGATGCTATCATGTATCAAAAATAAATAAATGTATAAACAAATTATAAAAATATTATAAACATGCAATAAGCAAATAATTCTAAATGAGGAGTAACCTGTCAAATACTATATGAATTAAAGATATCTAAACAAATTGTCATCATAATGGTATATGGTAGAAAATAACAAGCTAACAAATAGCGTCTCCCCATAAAATAATCCAATGTGATATGATACAGGTTGAGCACACATGACCATCCGATGAGTCTTAAATTATAATAAACAAGGAGATCTATTGGTAAATGTATTGCGAAATACCATAATATTCATTCCCACAGGTTCATTACGTCATATCTTGAATTTAGACCATCAGGCACCCGAGTGCCTAAGGTAAAAATCCAAAAGGCTTCGCGTCTAGCGAGCAATTGGTCCAAATTACCCCCCCTAGCAGGTCTAGAAACTTTCTCAATAGCACACCATGTGAATCCTTTAAGGTTGTTGTCATGGTAGACTCCAAAGTGTTGTACTATTGGAGTCGTGGATCTCTTAGTGGAGAAAGACGAAAGATGTTCCCTAATTCTAGAGTTCAGGTCTCTGGAGTCCCACATATTGAATCTGGCACAATGTGCATTCAATCATATAGACTACCGATTCCGTTTTACAATTCATACAAGAATTGATTTTGTAACTTTTCCTCGTTCTTACACTCACAAATTCCTTAGTCACCTTGGCATAATCACAGGGCTTGCACTTCCTGTGACCGCATCTGTACATCCCAGTATGTACCAACCATGATCCCCTCTCATCTTTGTCAGTTTTTAGCAGGGTTGGCGAAAGAATAGAACCCAATGTGGGGCTTTTCCTGTAGGCACATCTGAGTCCTTGTCGGACTGTGTCAACCAATTTATCCTCGGCCTTCAATATTGGAAAATGTTTCCTGATAATCTCACATACCTGAGGATATTGGGTACTGTGTGTTGTAACAAAAGTAATTCCCTGTTTGGTTGTACTGTGCTTATTTTTAGTTTTCAGTAAGCTCTCTCTCGGTATTACCTGTACAGATTCTCTTGCCCTTTTGATCACTTTTTTGGGATACTTTCTCTCTTTTAATCTCATCTCCAATCTTTCTGCCTCCTTGCAAAAGTCCTCATTGGAGGTACAGTTCCTTTTAATCCGGGTATATTCACCTTTTGCAATAGCATAGGGAACATGTCTGGGATGACAGCTTGTTCCTAAGAGTAAGGAGTTCCCTGAAATGGATTTTCTGAAAATCCTGGAAAGTATTTTGCCATCGGAACTGCCCTCCAATGTAATATCCAAATAGTTAATTGAACTCTGACTTGCTTCAAAAGTGAAGCTTAGTCCAATGTCATTATGATTCAGATAGTCAATGAATCCCTGAATGTCAAACTGATTACCCGACCAGATGAAGAGAAGATCATCTATGTATCTCCTATAAAAGGAGATACATTTCCTGTAAGGGTTTCTATCTCCAAAGATGTGGTAAAACTCCCACCAGCCCAAAAAAAGATTTGCAAAGGAGGGAGCAAATTTGGCCCCCATGGCGGTACCACATCTCTGGAGATAGAAAACATCCTCAAATTTGAAAAAATTGTGTGACAAAAGAAAAAGTGTGACCTTCAAAATGTACTTAATGAAATCATCAGAGTAATCAGTATTGTGTTCCAGAAAAAAGGCAATGGCCTCTATCCCTTTGGAGTGTGGAATACTGGAATAGAGCGACACTGCGTCCACTGTGAGCCATATAGATTGTGGTGTCCATCTTACATTATCCATAACATTAAGGATATGTTTAGTATCCCTAATGTAAGAATGGAGAGTGACAACAAGGGGTTGAAGGATCGAGTCCAACCACTCTGACAGATTACCCAGAAGGGATTCCACACCACTCACTATTGGCCGTCCCTGGACACTGTTACTAAATGGAGACATTGTTACTAAAAGAATCTAAAACCCAGTGGGATATCTGGACATTAGAAAAGTATTTGAGTCTAAGTATGATACCGAGGGGATTAAGGCTTTACAAGTTTCCGACCTTTGACGTGGATGCACAAGATAAAGACTTTATAGATGCTTGGAACAGTGTACTATCTGAATGCTCTATGAGACTTATGAAATTGCTAATACAGTATACAAATAAATTGTTGGATAACATTAGAGCAGATATTAATGAATTACAGATAGAACTGAATAGGAGGAGCAGTCATAATGACTTTGCTAGATTTGATAAAACTTTGAAAGAGTTGGTTGCTAAGGGGAGGTCTGGGATCATGGAGACGAAACATACCAAATACATTAGGGATAAATATGACTATTCTAACAATTCTGTGTATATATGGAATAGAAGTGCTAGGGGGAATTTTAGGGCAAATCAACCTAGGTTTGGCCGTAGGAGGAGGGGCAATAGAAATCGCAGTAGGAATCGTGGCAATGATGGTAAAGGTAATAATAATAAAAAGAATGTGACCTTCTCTGGTAGTGATTCAGAGGGATCAAGTGAGGGTGAAATCATTAGTGAACAAACACGGCCAGATTTTGAAGATACTGCCCCTCCTAATATTGTACATATTCCGCAAATAGCTTATACAAATACAATGAGCACTAATCAAGGCTATGTACAACACAACACAGTGGCAGTTAAACCCAAACAAGGTAACTACACAGAATTAGCACCTAATATGTATTTTCAAAAAAGACCAGACACTCTAGCCATCAATCAGGTTTTTCCCCAAGACCAGGATGCATCAGCGGGGGGAGGGAAACAGAACAAACAGAATACACAGCCCAAAGTGCATTATGCAAAGAATCAAGACAAGTATCAACTGAGGGAACCCCGTCCACAGACCAAATACAAATAATCAATTCCAAGATTGTAGGCAATGTCATAAATTTATCATCCAAACAGCTTAGTATTGCACAATATAGTGTTTTGAATAAAGGTTTAAATTTTGCACCCACTATAGATTTTGATGTATTTAGAACTATCATGGATGTTAACAAATTAACACGAAATTTGACTTTGAAGAAACATTTTCATGGATTGAGTACTCTTGATCATACCGATGTGCCAGTTACCCATGTTGATACGGATACCAGGGACCCAATTGATTTTGAACATAAATGTGACACAGTCACACTGCAACAGCTGCAAATAGAATCAATGGGGAACTTGGGTAGTCGCAACATGGGTCCTAAATTCAAGGAGAAATCTAAATTCTACCCTATTCATAACAGGGGATCAGTCATTGAAACATTTTACAACAGGGTCGAAAGGGATCTTTTACAACTAAAGGCCGATCAACCCCCAAGTAAATTTAATTTGTCTCTTGCTGAGAAGGGTGCTTTGGCCTCTCTTAAAGAGGACCATAGTCTGGTGATCAAAAATTCGGACAAAGGTGGAATGGTTGTGGTCATGGACCGACAACAATATATAGATGAAGGCCACAGACAACTATGTAATGAGAATAATTACTTAGTTTTGCAAAGAGATCCCACCACTCACTTTCGTTCCAAATTAGTACATCTTTTGGATGATGGATTGGAACAAGGTTTTGTGGATCAGGCAACAATGGACTATTTGTTAGTTGATTGTCCGAAAATACCGTTGTTCCACCATTTACCTAAGACACACAAATCCCTGGAAAGTGTCCAGGGACGGCCAATAGTGAGTGGTGTGGAATCCCTTCTGGGTAATCTGTCAGAGTGGTTGGACTCGATCCTTCAACCCCTTGTTGTCACTCTCCATTCTTACATTAGGGATACTAAACATATCCTTAATGTTATGGATAATGTAAGATGGACACCACAATCTATATGGCTCACAGTGGACGCAGTGTCGCTCTATTCCAGTATTCCACACTCCAAAGGGATAGAGGCCATTGCCTTTTTTCTGGAACACAATACTGATTACTCTGATGATTTCATTAAGTACATTTTGAAGGTCACACTTTTTCTTTTGTCACACAATTTTTTCAAATTTGAGGATGTTTTCTATCTCCAGAGATGTGGTACCGCCATGGGGGCCAAATTTGCTCCCTCCTTTGCAAATCTTTTTTTGGGCTGGTGGGAGTTTTACCACATCTTTGGAGATAGAAACCCTTACAGGAAATGTATCTCCTTTTATAGGAGATACATAGATGATCTTCTCTTCATCTGGTCGGGTAATCAGTTTGACATTCAGGGATTCATTGACTATCTGAATCATAATGACATTGGACTAAGCTTCACTTTTGAAGCAAGTCAGAGTTCAATTAACTATTTGGATATTACATTGGAGGGCAGTTCCGATGGCAAAATACTTTCCAGGATTTTCAGAAAATCCATTTCAGGGAACTCCTTACTCTTAGGAACAAGCTGTCATCCCAGACATGTTCCCTATGCTATTGCAAAAGGTGAATATACCCGGATTAAAAGGAACTGTACCTCCAATGAGGACTTTTGCAAGGAGGCAGAAAGATTGGAGATGAGATTAAAAGAGAGAAAGTATCCCAAAAAAGTGATCAAAAGGGCAAGAGAATCTGTACAGGTAATACCGAGAGAGAGCTTACTGAAAACTAAAAATAAGCACAGTACAACCAAACAGGGAATTACTTTTGTTACAACACACAGTACCCAATATCCTCAGGTATGTGAGATTATCAGGAAACATTTTCCAATATTGAAGGCCGAGGATAAATTGGTTGACACAGTCCGACAAGGACTCAGATGTGCCTACAGGAAAAGCCCCACATTGGGTTCTATTCTTTCGCCAACCCTGCTAAAAACTGACAAAGATGAGAGGGGATCATGGTTGGTACATACTGGGATGTACAGATGCGGTCACAGGAAGTGCAAGCCCTGTGATTATGCCAAGGTGACTAAGGAATTTGTGAGTGTAAGAACGAGGAAAAGTTACAAAATCAATTCTTGTATGAATTGTAAAACGGAATCGGTAGTCTATATGATTGAATGCACATTGTGCCAGATTCAATATGTGGGACTCCAGAGACCTGAACTCTAGAATTAGGGAACATCTTTCGTCTTTCTCCACTAAGAGATCCACGACTCCAATAGTACAACACTTTGGAGTCTACCATGACAACAACCTTAAAGGATTCACATGGTGTGCTATTGAGAAAGTTTCTAGACCTGCTAGGGGGGGTAATTTGGACCAATTGCTCGCTAGACGCGAAGCCTTTTGGATTTTTACCTTAGGCACTCGGGTGCCTGATGGTCTAAATTCAAGATATGACGTAATGAACCTGTGGGAATGAATATTATGGTATTTCGCAATACATTTACCAATAGATCTCCTTGTTTATTATAATTTAAGACTCATCGGATGGTCATGTGTGCTCAACCTGTATCATATCACATTGGATTATTTTATGGGGAGACGCTATTTGTTAGCTTGTTATTTTCTACCATATACCATTATGATGACAATTTGTTTAGATATCTTTAATTCATATAGTATTTGACAGGTTACTCCTCATTTAGAATTATTTGCTTATTGCATGTTTATAATATTTTTATAATTTGTTTATACATTTATTTATTTTTGATACATGATAGCATCTATTGTGATATTCTTCACTTAGGGTATTGTTTGAATTCTGTTGCCCATTAGTGCATTAGATAGGATAGAGTAATGATTTAACTCTCACATATCGAGGATATATTAATAGAGACTCCTATACGCACTATCTGGGCATTAGAATTTTTAATAACATTTAATTACTTACTAACCCTTAGTATTTGACATTTTGTCTACTATGCATACCACTATGTTGGTTATTGACATAATTATTGCAGTGTGTATATTACGGTTGTATGGGCTCAGGTAATGTATTAGATTGTGCGGTTCTGACACCAGTGGGTTAATTTTATACACTGTTGGTATTGGTTAAACTTGAAGGCGTTGTTTTCTATGTGTGCACCAATCACATTTGTTTTAACTAGTTTTAAGCAGGTGTGGAGCACAGCACAGTAGGCTATGACTACGGATTTCATCCGAAACGCGTAAGCCAGACTGTGCTGCGCCTTCTACACCATACCCTATCCTTGCTGTGTTTGCCGGTTTTAAACTGAATAAATAAAGGAATTAATTTTAAGGAAACAGCCTCCACTTTCTCTTTTCAAGCTATTATTGTCCGGAGTTTGGCTGTTTCCTGCTGTGCATTACGAGCTTATACTCTTCAAAGAGGATTGCATTGTGTGCTTTTCTACATTTGGCAGTTCCCTATTGCAAGCAGGAACTGTTTTTCACTACGTCACTGGCGGAGGGATACTGTATTCTATCGGAGGAACAAGTGTCTGGAATAAGTTGAGGCGGAGCAAGGGATCTCTGCCTCGTTCCAGAGTGTGTTCCATTGGCCGGAATTGGGCCGAGCCCCCTTAGAGGCGTCCGGATTGAATCTACAGACGCGAATGGCGATACCCGCCTTCTCCATTGGATTGGGTGAGTGAGATCTCCATTGTCCACGCTGGAGCGAGTGAATGAGTGATATACCAAGGAACTTGAGAGTTTCTTTTTAGCACCTTGCACTTTATTTGATACCTTTTTGTTGTAATACAATACAGACTGCCTATCATATTCTGGGTTTCCTTTCCTTACATTTATGTTTTAACTTCCACATGTAATTTCTCTATTCTCTATTGGTTTCTGGTGTTATGATATATGTTTACATTTCTATCCTCCAGATTGATGTGAGGAAATGTGGGTTTTTAATTTCTGTGTTTATTTTTGTTACTATGACTACTATTTTGGCTCTCTTTTTTGGGTCTAATTAGGGGGTGGGGTTTGTTTCTGTTAGTTGTGTGATGCCTAAATGTGTTCATTTCACTGTGTTTCACTGTCTGAGGAAGGGGATACGGTCCCCGAAATGTTACAATAAAGACACGTTTTTGTAAAGACCAGCGAGTGCAAGCCACCGTTTATTGATATATTGTTTTCTGTATACACCCTGGCAAGTTGTCCTATGTAGTGAGAGTGCATTCCATCTGTTAAACTATATATATATATATATGTATATATATATATATATATATATTTATATTTATTTTATATATGTGTACATATATATTAATGTTTTATATGTGTGTATGTGTATTTATAGTCATATATACACATATAAACATCTCAGGTGTTGGAAAAAAAAAAAAGCCAGGCAAATGGCGTTAACATTAAGACACATACATATACATGTCTAAAGATATATTTGTGTGTATATATATATATATATATATATATATATATATATATATATATGTATGTGTACATATATATTAATGTTTTTATATGTGTATGTATGTATGTATTTACAGTCACATTTACACATATAAAACATTAATATATATGTACACACATATAGACATATATAAATGAAATAGAGCCCTTTGCTATTAAGTAGATGAAAATCTGATAAAACATATTTATGCAATATTCATATTTCATAAAGATTTCAACTATGTATTTAGAGTAAATTTTTCACATCTGCTAATGCGAATATGCTATGTTGTTTGCGCAATGGGTGCTAATTTAAAAAAAAATAAAAAAATCTCCATTAACTTCCATGGGAATGTGAAAATGCAATGGTGTTTGCGCAATCTCATGTGTTAGGCTTTTTTTCTACTTTTTTCTCTCCATTAATTTCTATGGGGGAATATGTGCACGCGAAAACTTAAGTTAGGATCTTTTAACTATTCGGGTAAATACTAGCCAAAATAAGTTTTTTTGGAACTTGTAATATGAACACAACCTGAATAGCACAAAAAGCTTAACTCTAGCTGAATTTAACCGCTCCACTTGTAATCTAGCCCTTAGTAGGCAAGCCGCCTGGATCCTTTTCATTAGCCAAACTCTGTATCGCCTTCAGAATTTCCTGTATAGAGATTGGATCTTCCAAGAATTCTTTTTGCTCAGTCTGAGGAGATGCATATCCTGAATGTAAGAATACACCTTACCATCTTAATCCCAACTTGGGGAGAATGAGGAGGTTATAGAAGTTGGGATAAAAGTCCTGAATTGCCCGAGAAATTAGAGAATTATCATAAATTGTATTCCCCTTGATGGATTCAATAGCAAAAATATGGCTCATTAGGGATCTATGCCTAAGCACAATAGCCAATAGGGGACCTGCTTTATAAATAAAGCAGGGTCTAGAAGGATTCTGTTTGTATAGATGTTCAGTTCCACGTACCGTCTGAGATAGCTGTTTATACTCCAGCTCTCTATCCTCTTTAAGTTTAGATTTTTGTTCAGCAAGGACCCCACGCACAACAGCCTTACAAATGTGTCCTTATTCAATACATTGCAATTGCAATATTAGAAGTAAACCTGTTCAGTATTTTGTAAATTTAGCTTGGTTAACTTTTAATATTTCAATTGCACTGTACCAAATGTGTTATTAAAATAGAATATTATTATTCATGTACTAGTTTCACTATTGTATTGTAACAAAAGAGGTTCAGTTTCTGTTCCTATATGTAAATTGTATTGTCATTCACTACTATCTAAATAGATAATTTACATTACACTTTTGCTGAAGATGGTAATATTGCTTTCAACATTCTGACAGTGGCAGAGAACCTTTGCCTCCCACAGTGAAGTGTAGTAAAATGCCTCTTCGCAAGATTGCCTTCTAACAGTGATTTTATCCATTTAGAACATCTCACCTGCAATCTTGATAGTGATGCAGTTACCTTTATAATATAGAGCTATTGTGACAATGCTTACAACATCGAGTGTGAAGTTAACAAGGGAAAACCTACCTAGTCATGACATATATTCTCAGCAAATAAAAATTAAACTGAATAAATTTCACTACAGTTTAACTTGCATTTGGATCTAGTTAAGTATTCATTACTTTTTTGTCAGTTAATTTAACAGGTAGTCCTGTAAAATGTATGCAAAAATACTGGACACTTAAATTTCCATGTTTTTAAAAGTCCCCTGAGTGTAAGTTAAATGCATAAGGTCACCTGTGCCTCTATTTGCCACAAATGTGGCACAAAAGAAGTAACCTGTGCAGGGACTATTCTGTGTGTTACTGGCAAAGGGCAAGATTACAAGTGGAGTTCTAATTTATCACGTGCCCGTTAACGGGAAAATTTGCCCGTTTACGGGCGTGCAATAAATAACCAGCCTTTACAAGTGGCTGGTTATTGGTACCACAAGCTCGTGATAGCAATTAGCTCTCAAGAAATTAACCAGAGATCAGATTTCTGGTTAATTTTCTAAATGTGTCCCAATGGCCCCCAAATTTTAGTGTAGTGTTGATAATTAAAAAAAATTAAAAAATCTAGCATTTTTTTTTTAAAATAAACTGCAAGAAGCAGTTATGAGGGGTTAAAGTTGGCGGGTGTGGGGTGTTAAACAAAAAACGGCACTGAAAAGTGCCTTTACATTGTGGTCTATGGGGAACTGTGTGTTGCCTGTAAATATATATGTATATGCTTATATACATATATATTTATGTGTTAATATGTGTATATATACACATATAAACACATAAATATATGTATATAGTCATAACAAAAATATTTCAATTTGCTGCTCATCGCTACGCTACTTACCCCCTTCTCTGAGCTAGGTTCTCATGCCGCATCTTACGGCATGAGAACAAGGCTCCCATTTGAGCCTATGGAAGTATGCTCTCCTGAGCGCAAAGCTTCTGTGCAATGCGAACGCAAGGTCACGTTCACATTACACCTAACTTGTAATACATTTGTGTGCGCTGGTATTACTAAGTGGAGCACAAATATCACCCTTGCGAAAGCAATATTTTGCGCTCCACTGTCTAGCCCAAAGAATATGATTGTTTACATGCAAGTTTTATTGATAGTCTTTTTGTGCTCCTGTCAGTATGCATGTGTTACTTGTAGCCAAAGAGCAATAATTATTTATGTGCAAGTTACGAGCAGCCAACCAAATGAAATGACTGCTCAGTTGAAAAAAAAGTTGGCGTCAAAGCTGGGGTCTAAGATAGAGCTTTGGGGTGTGACCACACCTGTAAACAGTCACCTTTAGGATGTCCAGTATTTTTGTGGAAGACAACTGGCAACCCTTTATACAGCATCGTATTTAGGATTGTGATCTGTACAAAATGTAATGTTTCTGTGTAACTTTAATAAATTAGGATTATATGCTATATATTTCTGTGTACGTATCTGATACAAATTGCATTACCATTTTTTCTCTGTGAAATTAGCCTTACAGTTTCAGAGAGTAGGCTGGATACTAGAAAATAACAAGGGAAAATGCTGTTCAAGGTGATCATAATCCATTTTCACAATACTTTTCAAAAGCTTTTCAGCAACATATTTCCCTTACTGAATACAACAGCTAAAGAGACATGATAACAGATTGGCCTTTTCGACTTCTTAAAAAATATCCCAATATAACCTCTTCGAAACAGTGGTTTTGTGCATGGACAAAACACATTCAAATTAGCTGATCTCACTGATCATGCCAGCTATATACTGTTAAAGGCTAATCAAAATTCACAATACATTAATTTAACTGGCAGAAAAGTAATGCATGATAAAAAACTAGAAGCAAATAGAAGTTAAAGTGTAGTGGAAGAATTTTAGTCTAAGTTGTATTTGCTTCAACATAAGATTTACATAAGTGCCTGGTGCTCCTCTGTTAACCTCACTCTTATTCTGTATTCCAGGGTACCCCATTATTACTTTTTTTCCATAGCAGACAGCTCTATTTGGGTTTTCCAGATTTTTTCTCTCTACACAATGATTTCAATCCAAGCTAGAGAATTTTTTGAGAATCTGTGCCTTATTGAAATACAGCAAATACAGATCTGACTGGAGATCGTTTAAGAGTTAGGCCCATGTGTGAACTGCTGTTAGATTTTTGCACCACCTTTAGCAACTAAAAGAAACTACATTTTCCCATATCACCTTTAAAGAGATCAGAACAAATGTATAAGAATACCAATTACGCTTCTTAATGATTCATCTGCAATAGTCAACATTAGAATTCTAAAGGTGTTTTCTGCTAATACAAAGGGCAGCGTGATTCTGAAATGCTTAGTTTAGCAGCTCATCATCATTTTAAACCTGGAGAGTTGCCTCTGGGATGTTTCATTGATAACTGATATACATGTTAGTTATTAGTACATTGCAAATACTGCATGCACGATCACACTTAAAACAATATGTTAATTTATATTTTATTATTTATATTTTCCACAGAGGATTCTGATTATCCTATTAGGTAGTGGTTAATCATACTTGCTATACATAATATTAACCCTGCTGAAGAGATGATTAAGTCCCAAAAGATTATTTTTTTTAATTTTGAAAGTAATTATGATTTTAATTATTATGACAGAGCTTAAATGGTTGATAATGACATCTTTTGATTATGTACATAGTGTGATTACATCATGGTCAAAAGGAAAACAGTCTGCTTTTAAATATGTAATTACAAAATAAATAATTTGCTTTAAAAGAAAAAAGTAAAGTGGTAAATTGTTTATTGTTGTAATAAAAAAAAAACACTAATTAGTGGGTTTATACTTAACTAGTCCTAAAGCCCGTTCACACGGGCCATTTTTTGCAGTACAGTGGTCCCAACCCTTGCGCTCTCTCCCTCCCCCTCTCTTTTGTTCTCTCTCTCTCCCTGCCCCCTCTTTAGCTCTCTCTCTCCCCCTCTCTTTTGAGCTCTCTCCCCCCTCTCTTTTGCGCTCTCTCTCTCCCCCTCTCTTTTGTGCTCTCTCTCTCTCCCCCTCTCATTTGCACTCTCTCCCCCTCTCTTTTACGCTCTCTCTCTCCCCCTCTATTTTACGCTCTCTCCCCCCCTCTCTCTCTCCCTTCTCTTTTGCGCTCTCTCTCTCCCCTCTCTTTTGTGCTCTCTCTCTCTCCCCTCTCTTTTGCACTCTCCCCCCCTCTCTTTTGCGCTCTCTCCCCCCTCTCTTTTGCGCTCTCTCCCCCTCTCTTTTGCGCTCTCTCCCCCTCTCTTTGCGCTCTCTCCCCCCTCTCTTTTGTGCTCTCACTCCCCCTCTCTTTTGCGCTCCCCCCCTTTCTTTTGCACTCTCTTTCTCTCACTCTCACCTCTCTTTTGCACTCTCTCTCCCCCCTCTCTTTTGTGCTCTCTCTCCCCCCTCTCTTTTGCGCTCTCGCCCCTCTCTTTTGTGCACTCTCCCCCTCTCTTTTGCTGTCTCTCTCCCTCTCTTTATCCCCCCTCTTCTGCTCTCTCTCTCCCCCTCTCTTTTGAGCTCTCTCTCTCCCCCCTCTCTTTTGCGCTCTTTCTCTCCCCCCTCTCTTTTGTGCTCTCTCCCCCTCTCTTTTGCACTCTCTCTCTCCCCCTCTCTTTTGTGCTCTCCTCCCCCTCTCTTTTGCGCTCTCTCTCTCCCCCCTCTCTTTTGCGCTCTCTCCCCCCCCTCTTTTGCGCTCACTCCCCCTCTCTTTTGCGCTCCCCCCTCTCTTTTGCACTCTCTTTCTCTCCCCCCCTCTTTTGCGCTCTCACTCTCACCTCTCTTTTGCACTCTCTCCCCCCTCTCTTTTGCGCTCTCCCCCCCCCCCCCTCTCTTTTGCGCTCTCGCCCCTCTCTTTTGTGCACTCTCCCCCTCTCTTTTGCCGTCTCTCTCCCTCTCTTTATCCCCCCTCTTCTGCTCTCTCTCTCCCCCCTCTCTTTTGCGCTCTCTCCCCCTCTCTTTTGCGCTCTCTCTCCCCCTCTCTTTTGCGCTCTCTCTCTCCCCCCTCTCTTTTGTGCTCTCTCTCTCCTCCCTCTCTTTTGTGCTCTCTCCCCCTCTCTTTTGCGCTCTCCCCCTCTCTTTTGTGCTCTCTCTCTCCCCCCTTTCTTTTGCGCTCTCTCCCTCCTCTCTTTTGCACTCTCTCTCCCCCCTCTCTTTTGCACGCTCTCTCTCCCCCTCTCTTTTGCGCTCTCTCCCCCTCTTTTGCGCTCTCCCCCCTCTTTTGCGCTCTCTCCCACCCTCTCTTTTGCGCTCTCTCTCCCCCCTCTCTTTTGCTCTCTCTCTCCCCCCTCTCTCTCTCCCCCTCTCTCTCTGCCCCCTCTCTCTCCCCCCTCGCTCCCCCCTCGCTCCCCCCCTCTCTCCCCCCACTCTCTCTCTCCCCCCCACTCTCTCTCTCTTTCCCCCCTCTCTTTCTCTCTCCCCTCTCTCTCCCCCTCTCTCTCCCCCCACTCTCTCTCCCCCACTCTCCCCCCTCTCCCCCCTCTCTCTCCTCCCTCTCTCCCTCTCTCCCCCCCCTCTCTCCCCCCTCTCCCCCTCTCTCCCCCCTTTTCTCTCTCCCCCCTCTCTCCCCCTTCTCTCTCTCTCCCCCCTCTCTTTTGCGCTCTATCCCCCTCTCTTCTGCGCTCTCTCTCCCCCTCTATTTTGCTCTCTCTCCCCCCTTTTTCTCTCTCTCCCCCCTCTCTCTCTCCCCCCTCTCTCTCTCTTCCCCCTCTCTCTCTCTCTCTTCCCCCTCTCTCTCTCTCTCTCTCTTCCCCCCTCTCTCTCTCTCTCTTCCCCCCTCTCTCTCTCTCCCCCCCTTTCTTTTGTGCTCTCTCTCCCCCTCTCTTTGTGCTCTCTCTCCCCCCTCTCTTTTGCGCTCTCTCCCCCCTCTTTTGCGCTCTCCCCCCTCTTTTGTGCTCTCTCTCTCCCCCTCTCTTTTGCCCTCTCTCCCCCCTCTTTTGCACTCTCTCCCCCCCTCTTTTGCGCTCTCTCACACCCTCTCTTTTGCCCTTTCTCTCTCCCCCTCTCTTTTGCGCTCTCCCCCTTCTCATTTGTGCTCTCTCTCCCCTCTCTTTTGCTCTCTCTCTCCCCCCTCTATTTCTCCCCCCCTCTCTCTCTCTCCCCCCCTCTCTGTCTCTCCCCCCTCTCTCTCTCTCCCCCCCCCCCTCTCTCCCCCCCTCTCCTCCCTCTCTTTTGAGCTCTCTCTCTCCCCTCTCTTTTGCTCTCTCTCCCCCTCTCTCTCTCTCCCCCCCTCTCTTCCCCCTCTCTCTCTCCCTCTCTCTCTCTCCCCCTCTCTTCCCCCTCACTCTCTCTCCCCTTCTCTCTCTCTCTCTCTCTCTCCCCCCTCTCTCTCCCCCCTCGCTCCCCCTCTCTCCCCCCACTCTCTCTCTCTATCCCCCCCTCTATCTCCCCCACTCTCTCTCCCCCCACTCTCTCTCCCCCCCACTCTCTCCCTCTCCCCCCCATTCTCCCCCCTCTCTCTCTCCCCCCCATTCTCCCCCCCTCTCTCCCCCCCTTTCCCCCTCTCTCCCCCTTCTCTCTCCCCTCTCTCTCCCCCCTCTCTTCCCCCCTCTCTCTCTCCCCCCTCTCTCTCTCCCCCCTCTCTCCCCCTTCTCGCTCTCTCCCCCCTCTCTTTTGCGCTCTCTCCCCCTCTCTTTTGCGCTCTCTCTCTCCCCCTCTCTCTACCCCCTCCCTCTCTCTCCCCCCTCTCTCTCCCCCCCTCTCTCTCCCCCCTCTCTCTCCCCCCCTCTCTCTCCCCCCCTCTCTCTCTCTCTTCCCTCTCTCTCTCTCTCCCCCCTTTCTTTTGTGTTCTCTCTCCCCCTCTCTTTTGTGCTCTCTCTCCCTCACTCCCCCTCGCTCCCCCACTCTCTCCCCCCACTCTCTCTCTCCCCCCCCACTCTCTCTCTCTTTCCCCCCTCTCTTTCTCTCTCCCCTCTCTCTCCCCCACTCTCCCCCCCACTCTCTCTCCCCCCTCTCCCCCCTTTTCTCTCTCTCCCCCCCTCTCTCCCCCTTCTCTCTCTCTCCTCCCTCTCTTTTGCGCTCTATCCCCCTCTCTTTTGCGCTCTCTCTCCCCCTCTATTTTGCTCTCTCTCCCCCCTTTTTCTCTCTCTCCCCCCTCTCTCTCTCCTCCCCCCTCTCTCTCTCTCTCTCTTCCCCCCTCTCTCTCTCTCTTCTCCCCTCTCTCTCTCTCTCTCTCCCTTTCTTTTGTGCTCTCTCTTACCCTCTCTTTGTGCTCTCTCTCCCCCCTCTCTTTTGCGCTCTCTCCCCCCTCTCTTTTGCGCTCTCTCCCCCCTCTTTTGCGCTCTCTCCCCCCTCTTTTGCGCTCTCTCTCTTCCGCTCTCTTTTGCCCTCTCTCCCCCCTCTTTTGCACTCTCTCCCCCCTCTTTTGCGCTCTCTCCCACCCTCTCTTTTGCCCTTTCTCTCTCCCCCTCTCTTTTGCGCTCTCCCCCTTCTCATTTGTGCTCTCTCTCCCCTCTCTTTTGCTCTCTCTCTCCCCCCTCTCTTTCTCCCCCCCCTCTGTCTCTCCCCCCTCTCTGTCTCTCCCCCCTCTCCCTCTCCCCCCCTCTCCCCCCTCTCTTTTGAGCTCTCTCTCCCCCATCTCTTTTGCTCTCTCTCCCCCTCTCTCTCTCTCTCCCCCTCTCTCTTCCCCCTCTCTCTCTCTCCCGTTCTCTCTCTCTCTCCCCCCTCTCTCTCCCCCCTCGCTCCCCCTCTCTCCCCCCACTCTCTCTATCCCCCCTCTCTCCCCCCTCTCTCTCCCCCCACTCTCTCTCTCCCCCCCCATTTTCCCCCCTCTCTCTCTCCCCCCCATTCTCCCCCTCCCTCTCTCCCCCCCTTTCCCCCTCTCTCCCCCTTCTCTCTCCCCTCTCTCTCCCCCCTCTCTCTCTCCCCCTCTCTTCCCCCCTCTCTCCCCCTCTCTCTCTCCCCCCTCTCTCCCCCCTCTCCCCCCCTCTCTCTCTCCCCCCTCTCTCCCCCCTTCTCTCTCTCTCCCCCCTCTCTTTTGCGCTCTCCCCCCCTCTCTTTTGCGCTCTCTCTCTCCCCCTCTCTTTTGCTCTCTCTCCCCCCTCTCTCTCCCCCTCCCTCCCTCTCCCCCCCCTCTCTCTCCCCCCCCTCTCTCTCTCTTCCCCCCCTCTCTCTCTCTCCCCCTCTCTTTTGCGCTCTCTCCCCCCTCCTCTCTTTTGCACTCTCTCCCCCCTCTTTTGCGCTCTCTCTCCACTCTTTTGCGCTCTCTCCCACCCTCTCTTTTGTGCTCTCTCTCCCCCTCTCTTTTGCGCTCTCCCCCTTCTTATTTGTGCTCTCTCTCCCCTCTCTTTTGCTCTCTCTCCCCCCCTCTCTTTCTCCCCCCCCCTCTTTCTCCCCCCCCCTCTCTCTCCCCCCCTCTCTCTGTCTCTCCCCCCTCTCTCTCACCCCCCTCTCCCCCTCTCTTTTGAGCTCTCTCTCTCCCTCTCTTTTGCTCTCTCTCTACCCCTCTCTCTCTCTCCTCTCCCCCCTCTCTTCCCCCTCTCTCTCCCTCTCTCTCCCCTCTCTCTCTCCCCTTCTCTCTCTCTCTCTCTCTCTCTCTCTCTCTCCCCCCCTCTCTCTCCCCCCCTCGCTCCCCCTCTCTCCCCCTCTCTCCCCCCACTCTCTCTCTCTATCCCCCCTCTCTCCCCCTCTCTCCCCCCCCTCTCTCCCCCCTCTCCCCCTCTCTCCCCCCTTCTCTCCCTCTTCTCTCTCCCCTCTCTCTCCCCCCCCATTCTTCCCCCTCTCTCTTTCCCCCTCTTTCCCCTCTCTCCCCCTTCTCTCTCTCCCCCCTCTCTCTCTCTCTCTCTCTCTCCCCCCCTCTCCCCCCCTCTGTCTCTCTCTCTCTCTCCCACCCTCTCCCCCCCCTCTCTCTCTCTCCCCCCTCTCTCTCTCCCCCCTCTCTTTTGTGCTCTCTCCCCCTCTCTCTCCACCCCTCTCTCTATCTCCCCCCTCTATCTCCCCCCCTCTCTCTCTCCCCCCTCTCTCTCTCCCCCTCTCTCTCCCCTTGTACTCCTCTCTCTCACCCTTCTCTCTCTCTCCCCCCTCTCTTTTGTGCTCTCTCTCTCCCCTCTCTTTTGCTCTCTCTCCCCCCCTCTCTCTCTCCCCCCCTCTCTCTCCCCCCTCTCTCTCTCTCCCCCTCTCTCTCTCCCCCCCTTCTCTCTCTCCCCCCTCTCTCTCCCCCCCTTCTCTCTCTCCCCCCTCTCTCTCTCTCTGCCCCCCTCTCTCTCTCTCCCCTCTCTTTTGCTCTCTCTCCCCCTCTCTCTCTCCCCCCTCTTCCTCCCCCTCTCTCTCTCCCCTTCTCTCCCTCCCCCTCTCTCTCTCTCTCTCTCTCTCTCCCCTTCTCTCCCTCCCCCTCTCTCTCTCTCTCTCTCTCTCTCTCCCCATCTCTCCCTCCCCCTCTCTCTCTCTCTTCCCTTTCTCTCCCTCCCCCTCTCTCATCTCTCTCCCCTTCTCTCCCTCCCCTCTCTCTCTCTCTTCCCTTCTCTCGTCCCCCTCTCTCTCTCTCTCTCTCTCTCTCTCTCCCCCTTCTCTCCCTCCCCCTCTCTCTCTCTTCCCTTCTCTCCCTCCCCCTCTCTCTCCCCTTCTCTCCCTCCCCCTCTCTCTCCCCTTCTCTCCCCCCCCCCTCTCTCCCCCCACTCTCTCTCTCCCCCTCTCTCTCTCTCTCCCCTTCTCTCCCTCCCCCTCTCTCTCTCTCTCTCTCTCTCTCCCCTTCTCTCCCTCCCCCTCTCTCTCTCTCTTCCCTTCTCTCCCTCCCCCTCTCTCTCTCTCTCCCCTTCTCTCCCTCCCCCTCTCTCTCTCTCTTCCCTTCTCTCCCTCCCCCTCTCTCTCTCCCCTTCTCTCCCTCCCCCTCTCTCCCTCCCCTTCTCTCCCTCCCCCTCTCTCTCTCCCCTTCTCTCCCTCCCCCTCTCTCTCTCCCCTTCTCTCCCTCCCCCTCTCTCTCTCCCCCTTCTCTCCCTCCCCCTCTCTCTCTCCCCTTCTCTCCCTCCCCCTCTCTCTCTCCCCTTCTCTCCCTCCCCCTCTCTCTCCCCTTCTCTCCCTCCCCCTCTCTCTCCCCTTCTCTCCCTCCCCCTCTCTCTCCCCTTCTCTCCCTCCCCCCTCTCTCTCCCCTTCTCTCCCTCCCCCTCTCTCTCCCCTTCTCTCCCTCCACCTCTCTCTCCCCTTCTCTCCCTCTCTCTCCCCTTCTCTCCCTCTCTCTCCCCTTCTCTCCCTCTCTCTCCCCTTCTCTCCCTCCCTATCTCCCCCTCTCTCTCTCCCCCCCCTCTCTCTCTCCCCCTCTCTCTCCCCCCTCTCTCTTTCTCTCTCCCCCCTCTCTCTCTCTCCTCCCCCTCTCTCTCCCCCCCTCTCTCCTCCCCCCCTCTCTCCCCTGGCTACGCCCCCTTCACACCCAGCCACGCCCCCCCTCACGGCACTTCACGCCCAACCACGCCCATTCACGTCCGGCCACACTCCTGATCACGCCAGGCCACGCCCACCTCTGCCGCAGATCAGGTAGGGATCTCAAAGGCCAGGTGTGTTTGTCCTTGTGCTGTCTCTACTGCGCATGACAACTTCGGACAAACACACTTGGCCTTTTATATAATAGGATGGGACAGGAAACCCCTCAAAAAAATGTCATAATTTGGATAAAACATACAATTTTAAACATCTTTCAAATTTACTTCTATTATTAAATTTGCTTAATTTTCTTGTTATCCTTTGATGAAGGAACAGCATTGCACTACTGGCAGCTATATGGACAGATCTAGTAAGCCAATCACAAGAGACAAATGTGTGCAGGCACCAATCAGAAACTAACTCCCACTAGTGTAGGATATGTGTGTATTCTTTTTCAACAAGATATACGGTTATACCAAGAGAACCAAGCACATTTAAAAATAGAAGTGAATTTAAAAAGTGTCTTAAAATTACATGCTCTATCTGAATCAGACAAATTTAATTTTGACTTTCCTATGCCTACAATGAGAAATTCTAAGTGTTCGTTTAGCAAGAAAACAAGTACATTGTTTACTGTTTTATCTCTTTCTTTTTATGTTTACTTTAATTTAACATATTTTTTCTTACTAAATGAGCATTTGTTTAATTTCCCTTTAAATGGGGGAATTATAAGGACAGGTTCTCACTCACAGATATTTTTAAGGGAGAGGGAAATACCAATTTTAAAAATGTGCATAATGAAAAAGATAAATATTATGCTGTTTTAGGCAACTATGGTGGCTAATAATTGCCTGCAGACAAACTCCAGTACCCCAAAAAAGGCCTAGATTACAAGTGGTGTGGTAAAAGTAGTGCGCTAGCGATATTGACTTTTTGTGCACGACGGAAAAAAAGTCAACGCGATTGCGATAGCACAATCACATTTTATTCTTGTTGAGTTAGCACTACTAAAAACCTTGTGTAAAAGGAAGTGTGTTAAAAAAGTTTCACTAAACACTACATAAATACATTGAACATTACAGTTACACTCATATAAACACTATCTGATAAAAATTATTCATATAAATATATTTTAAAAAAGGTTATAAATGCTCAAAGGTATATTGTATATGACAAGGTGTTTGATGCAAAGAGGTATATTGTATATATACATACATATACAATACATGTCTAAATATGTGTATGTATGTATATATATATATATATATATATATATATATATATATATATATATATATATATATATATATATATATATATATATATATATGTACATATGCATGTATTTGTGTTTTACTGTATATTTACTGTGCATATTTCACATTCAAATGTTCTAAACATACAGAACTATACTATATAACCTATACCTGTATATCTATTCCTATATTCCCATAGGTATAGATACATGTTTTACCTTAACATTATCACATGTAATAGAAATGAATATTTAGTAATAATTTTTTCTAATGTAAAGAGCATAGGGATGGAAAATATGCATAAAGTTAATGTAGGGCCCAGCATGTGCCTGAAGCGTGCCAAGGGTTAAGGCTGTAGGATAGTGGGATAGGAGAAGAGGGTTGGTATAGTGGTGGCAACATTGTTGCAGAGTAGGGAAGGCTTCTCCTTACCTGTTAAAAGCTGAAGTTATCCAAGCAGCTTCCTCTTCTCCATCCGATCCAAAGGCTGAGATGTTTTTTTCCCTCCCTCCTTTACCCTCTTTTACATGGTGGCAGTCCTCATAATTGCGAATGGCAGGGCTATGGTTAATCAATCTAAGCCTCAATAAGTCTATAGCGTTAAGTTATGGCTCTCCTTTCTCTGTTTATTTGGTTCGAGCGGCTTGGTAGCAGAGAGGCCTTATACGCAGGTGAAGATTTACTTGCACTCTGGCTGCGGGAGGTTTCGGCCCTGTTGCGCAGGAGAAGTTCACTAGGGGTGAGTGATGACCAGACTTCAAGGGAGGGGCGGTAGGCCTCAGGTGCACATGAGGTAACCCCTCTCCCTCCCCTGTGTGGGGTTGTCACGTGATCTCTGTAACCCCTCAGCAACATCTCCTTTTGAGCAGAGAATGCTCTGCTGCCAATTCTGTTGGGCTGTTGATCTCCTGCAGTACTGAGTTAGTTGATCTCTATGCCTCCATCTTAGTTGTTTAATAAGTCTTGACCTGTAACGGTCAAAATTTTCCCAACAAGATGATGTCTGTGTTGTTATTTGTTAAACACATATTTAATATATTTATTTATAGTTATTAGTAAGTTAAGTTATTGGTTAACCCCCTCTCTGATGGAAACGGTCCATTAAGCATTTAATCCCTTATGAGCTTCAGTTTTTGTAATTTCGGTTGAACATGGTGTTGAATTAGTGAACATGAAGAATTAGTAATCTTAAAGCGTAGTTCTTGAAATATTAAATATAAAATATAAAAAAAAAATATTATTAATTATAATTTAAAATTATTATACATACTGTAAAATTTCTAAATAATCCATAGTGTATATATATATATATATATATATATATATATATATATATATATATATATATATATATATATATATATATATATATATATATATATATATATATAATGTTACAGAACATAAAAAAAACGAAATTGTAAAATAATGTAACAGCTATTAGCAAAAGCTAAGAACATAAGAGAAAAGATCCAATGGATACATGCAAAATAAGTAAATCAGTATACTTAATATGTGTGATATGGAAAAGTCCAACAGAACAGAGTCCTTTGATCAACTGACTGCAAAACCGGAAGAGATCTGAAGACAGACAGTTCTAGTCGCCTTATCTTTCCAGGAGAGTTTACCAAGATGTGGTAAAAAATGGTGTAATAATACTTAGCTTAGCTCCGCTTGATAAAAGTAATACTGGATCCTTATGAACGTATGTGTCCAATCTTGAACCTCGGAACCAAACGGTCTGTATAAGCAGAAATTGTAGTCAACATCCCCCGGCGTGTCCCGTCAGGCAAGCACCCCCCGGGTCCCGTTGGCAGGAAATGGACACAAGACACTGGTTCGGCCGTCAACACGTGGTAACAACACTGTAAAATTTCTAAATAATCCATAGCATATATATATATATATATATATATATATATATATACACACATACACATATATATATATATATATATATATATATATATATATATAAAGAGCCTGCTCCTAGGTGGTAATTTGCTATAGAACAAGCTACTGAGCCGTTGTTCGTTCCTGGTAGAGTGCTTCTCTCTTTGAATGTATATATATATGTATATATATATATATATATATATATACACATAAATATATGTATTTACAGCATGCATAATAATTAAAAATAATTATTCTCCTATCAAGAGTAATACTAAGGCACACTAGCTCATCAAGTGTATCAGGTATATCCACCCTTGCTAGTTCATCTTTCAATGACTCAGAGAGGCCTAGCGGAACTGATTCCTTAGAGAGAGGTCATTCTAGCCAGTGTCCTTGGACCATTTTTAAAATCTGTTATGTAGTCCTCTACTGGTCTTTTGTTTTGTTTAAGGGAGCGCATAGCTGTTTCAGCTGTTAACTGTTTATGTGGGTCCTCATAAAGTTGTGCCATGGCTTTAAAAAATTCATCTAAAGAATGAAGAATGGGATCATTTAACTTAAGGTAAGTGTTAGCCCAGGTGCGATACTCTCCTCTGAGATATGATATGGTGGTTAATACTCGAATGCGCTCTGAGGGAAAGGTCTTGGGTTTTAAAGTAAAGAGTAATAAACAGGCATTTTTAAATTGTCTAAACAGAGATCTTTCTCCAGAATTTTTTTCAGGGGGAATAACTTGTGGTTCAGGTTGAACATCAATGTGTCTAAAAGAATCTAATTTATCATTTATGTAAGACTTGAGTGAAATATTTTCCTGCTGTAAAGCAGTTAACCCTTTAGTCAAAGATTCAACCCTCTGTGTGAGGGCGTTGCAATGGTTAATTAATTCTGCTGGGTTCCTTTTTCTTGGCTTGGTAATACTGTGAGAGGCTTGAATCCTACAATAGAATTTTGTAGGTTTTAAATTACAATATGAACCACAACTGCAGAAGTAAATATTAAGTTTAAATAAATTTGATAATGTAGTAGAAACCTTACAATTGAAAATAAGAGTTTAATGGAACGCAACTGTAGACATGTAATTATTTCACAATGAGCACAAGGTAGCTTCAATTTACTCTTAGGTAGTGATGTTGCAAATAGTTCGCCGGCGAATAGTTCCCGGAGAACATAGCATGTTCGTGTTCGCCTCGGCGGGCAAACATATGCGATGTTCAATCTGCACCCTATTCGTCATCATTGAGTAAACTTTGACTTTAAATGCAGATGCCCCACAACAACACGCTATATCTTAAGTGCTAGCAGCCTGGGGCTCTTTCCTAACTTTGCCACACTCTGATTTGTTTGGTCACCACTGGCCTAATCATCACTCACCAAGGGTGGTTGGGGGCTCTTATATTGGGAGGCAGCTCACTTAACTCCCGTAACACCTGCTTTAATATAAACATTCATTTGATGACAGCCCCACCACATGCTGGCTTGTGGGACCCAGGGTACCCAGCACGAACTGGATTTGTCTATTAGCTGCTGTGTCAGCTTAACTGTCTTTGGGGATTCAACCCAAAATGGAGTGTTATAATGTTATTCTTCCTTAGCATGCTGTTATGGGCTCCCTTTTTCTTACACATTGCAGCCACACTGTCTCTGATTAGTGATGTCGCGAATTGTTCCCCGGCGAATAGTTCCCGGCGAACATAGCTTGTTCGCGTTCGCAACGGCGGGCAAACATATGCGATGTTCAATCCGCACCCTATTCGTCATCATTGAGTAAACTTTGACCCTGTACCTTACAGTCAGAAGACACATTACAGCCAATCAGAAGCAGACCCTCCCTCCCAGACCCTCCCACCTCCTGGACATCATCCATTTTAAATTAATTTGGAAGCTGCATTCTTAGTGAGAGGAGGGGCAGTGTAGCTGCTGCTGATTTAATAGGGAAATCGATAGCTAGGCTAGTGTATTCAGTGTCCACTACAGTTCTGAAGGACTCATCTGATCTCTGCTGTAAGGACACCCCATCAGTCTGCTTTTTTTTTTTTTCCTGTGTAATCTAATTGCAGTTGCCTGCCTGCCAGCGTGTGTGTCAGACTCACAGCGTATACTGTGCCCACTTGCCCAGTGCCACCACTCATATCTGGTGTAACAGTATTGTACATTTAAAAAAATAACACTTTTTTGACTGTGAAATAATAGCAGACAGCTGCCAGTACCCACGATGGCCACCAATAAGGCAGATGGGGAGGGTTAGAGAGCTGTTTTGGGGGGGATCAGGGAGGTTGGGGGCTAAGGGGGGATACTACACCACAGCATATGTAAATATGCTAAAAAATATATAATTTTTTTTAAAAAACCTTTTATTTTAGTACTGGCAGACTTTCTGCCAGTACTTAAGATGGTGGGGACAATTGTGTGGTGGGGGAGGGAAGGGAGCTGTTTGGGAGGGATCAGGGGGTCTGATGTGTCGGGTGGGAGGCTGATCTCTACACTAGAGCTAAAATTAACCCTGCAAGCTCCCTACAAACTACCTAATTAACCTCTTCACTGCTAGCCATAATACACGTGTAATGCGCAGCAGCATTTAGCGGCCTTCTAATTACCAGAAAGCAACACCAAAGTCATATATGTCTGCTATTTCTGAACAAAGGGGATCCCAGAGAAGCATTTACAACCATTTGTGCCATAATTGCACAAGCTGTTTGTAAATACTTTTAATGAGAAACCTAAAATTGCGAAAAAATTTAAGTTTTTTTTTAATTTGATCGCATTTGGTGGTGAAATGGTGGCATGAAATATACCAAAATGGGCCTAGATCAATACTTTGGGTTGTCTACTACACTACACTTAAGCTAAAATTAACTCTACAAGCTGCCTATATGCTCCCTAATTAACCCCTTCACTGCTGGGCATAAAACACGTGTGGTGCGCAGTGGCATTTAGCAGCCTTCTAATTACCAAAAAGCAACGCCAAAGCCATATAAGTCTGCTATTTCTGAACAAAGGGGATCCCAGAAAAGCATTTACAACCATTTATGCCATAATTGCATAAGTTGTTTGTAAATGATTTTCGTGAGAAACCTAAAGTTTGTGAAAAAGTGAACAATTTTTTTTTTATTTGATCGCATTTGGCGGTGAAATGGTGGCATTAAATATACCAAAATGGGCCTAGATCAATACTTTGGGTTGTCTACTACACTACACTTAAGCTAAAATTAACTCTACAAGCTGCCTACATGCTCCCTAATTAACCCCTTCACTGCTGGGCATAAAACACGTGTGGTGCGCAGTGGCATGTAGCAGCCTTCTAATTAACAAAAAGCAACGCCAAAGCCATATAAGTCTGCTATAATGGCATGTCTGGCACACAGTGCTGGGGCAAGGGTCCATCTGACCACTGATACCTGGTCTGCAAAGCATGGTCAAGGCAGGTATATCACCTACACTGTGCACTGTGAAGCGGGCGTAACCCTTACACTACCTGATCAATACCTCATGTTTTAAAGCACGTTATTCCAATCAATTTAGGAATGTTAGGTGATTTATGCCCTTTATGGATTAAAACCAGACTCTGCATCAACTATGTAATTTTCCATGGGAGTTTTGCCATGGATCCCCCTCTGGCATGCCACAGTCCAGGTGTTAGTCCCCTTGAAACAACTTTTCCATCACTATTGTGGCCAGAAAGAGTCCCTGTGGGTTTTAAAATTCGCCTGCCTATTGAAGTCTATGGCGGTTCACCCGTTCGCGAACATTTGAGGAAGTTCGCATTTGCCGTTCGCGAACCCAAATTTTTAGGTTCGCGACATCAATACTCTTAGGTTTAGAATGTAGCAATACTTATTTGTTGGCAGATTGTTACCCTAGCTTTGCTCAACAAAGTATGCATATGTTCTTAACCTTATTTTATGCATAAATAAAAGACAGCAAATTAACCATTAATATTTGTAATGGTAATTACATATAGATTTGTTAAAACACACTATAATCTTATTTGCAGTGAGGATATTCAGCACACAATGTTAGGAAACTAGTTTTCATTGAATTAGGGCAGGCAACCTTATTGTTTATATCCTTAATGAAAATAATAAGTAACTTGAAAAAAACAGTCCCTTGTAAGTTTTGAGCACAGAAAGTACTTGAAAGCAATGATGAAATCCTTGTAATTCTCTCCTGCAACAATCCAAGAAATCTGGATGAAACTGTAGAGCTCTGTTTGAAATCAAACTCTGCAGCCATGCTGGTGTGTGATGTCATAGCAGTGGGAGGAGCTTAAAACAGAGCAGGCTTTACACACAATGAGGAAGAAAAAGTTGTAGCTTTTTCACATGAACAATTCCTGTGAAAATGATCAGAATCAGCACAAGGTTAGAACAATTTAGAATCTTCAGTAAGGCTTGAAACTCCTCTGAGTAATTAGAATTACCAAGCAATGATGGAAGTGAAATCATGACAGAAACATGACAGACTGGGACCTCGAGAGGCCCGAAGAAGAGAGGAACCCTCACACAAAGCCACCAAAACAGCCGGCTGGTTGTCTGCAGAGTCCCGGTGGGCCCCGGAGCTCCCTTCAACTTGAAGCTCGATAGGCACAGCTGAAGTGGCGCAAACAGCCGCCATCTTGGACCTCAGGCCTACAAAGAAGCTCTAAATAACTTGAGCGCTGAGGCGCTTCAACCACTCACCCATCAAGAATGTGACCCGCGACTCTGGTCTTTCATCATTCTGGCCTGCAAATTAATGCTCGCAGCCCTCCTGTGCTTGAGACGTCCAAGATCACCACGGATCCAGGAACACCCGCCCATGTGGGCCTTTTAGGTGAGATAACCCCTATAATCTGCTGCACCATGCACTCCCACTAGTTACAGGGGCACCTACTGGGACACACACTGGGGCCTCAGGCTGATGATTGGCCTATAATACCATGCTGCCTTAATTAGGTACATAGATACATGACATACACTGGGGACTGTGCCCCTTCCCTGCTATCTCAGGAGATTGCTGGCCATAGCGGTCAATGAATAATCTGAAGGACAATTCAACACCCACAGGCTCAGGCAATAACAACTCTGGCCCTAAGATTAACCCTCACAGCAGGAGGATCTTGTTCTAAATGCAGATGCCCCACAACAACACGCTATACCTTAAGTGCTAGCAGCCTGGGGCTCTTTCCTAACTTTGCCACACTCTGATTTGTTTGGTCACCACTGGCCTAATCATCACTCACCAAGGGTGGTTGGGGGCTCTTATATTGGGAGGCAGCTCACTTAACTCCCGTAACACCTGCTTTAATATAAACATTCATTTGATGACAGCCCCACCACATGCTGGCTTGTGGGACCCAGGGTACCCAGCACGAACTGGATTTGTCTATTAGCTGCTGTGTCAGCTTAACTGTCTTTGGGGATTCAACCAAAAATGGAGTGTTATAATGTTATTCTTCCTTAGCATGCTGTTATGGGCTCCCTTTTTCTTACACATTGCAGCCACACTGTCTCTGATTAGTGATGTCGTGAATTGTTCCCCGGCGAATAGTTCCCGGCGAACATAGCTTGTTCGCGTTCGCAACGGCGGGCAAACATATGCGATGTTCAATCCGCACCCTATTCATCATCATTGAGTAAACTTTGACCCTGTACCTTACAGCCAGAAGACACATTACAGCCAATCAGAAGCAGACCCTCCCTCCCAGACCCTCCCACCTCCTGGACATCATCCATTTTAGATTAATTTGGAAGCTGCATTCTTAGTGAGAGGAGGGGCAGTGTAGCTGCTGCTGATTTAATAGGGAAATCGATAGCTAGGCTAGTGTATTCAGTGTCCACTACAGTTCTGAAGGACTCATCTGATCTCTGCTGTAAGGACACCCCATCAGTCTGCTTTTTTTTTTTTCCTGTGTAATCTAATTGCAGTTGCCTGCCTGCCAGCGTGTGTGTCAGACTCACAGCGTATACTGTGCCCACTTGCCCAGTGCCACCACTCATATCTGGTGTAACAGTAGTGTACATTTAAAAAAATAACACTTTTTTGACTGTGAAATAATAGCAGACAGCTGCCAGTACCCACGATGGCCACCAATAAGGCAGATGGGGAGGGTTAGAGAGCTGTTTTGGGGGGGGATGCTACACCACAGCATATGTAAATATGCTAAAAAAATATATAATTTTTTTAAAAAAAACTTTTATTTTAGTACTGGCAGACTTTCTGCCAGTACTTAAGATGGCGGGGACAATTGTGGGGTGGGGGAGGGAAGGGAGCTGTTTGGGAGGGATCAGGGGGTCTGATGTGTCGGGTGGGAGGCTGATCTCTACACTAGAGCTAAAATTAACCCTGCAAGCTCCCTACAAACTACCTAATTAACCTCTTCACTGCTAGCCATAATACACGTGTGATGCGCAGCAGCATTTAGCGGCCTTCTAATTACCAGAAAGCAACACCAAAGTCATATATGTCTGCTATTTCTGAACAAAGGGGATCCCAGAGAAGCATTTACAACCATGTGTGCCATAATTGCACAAGCTGTTTGTAAATACTTTTAGTGAGAAACCTAAAATTGAGAAAAAATTTAAGTTTTTTTTTAATTTGATCGCATTTGGTGGTGAAATGGTGGCATGAAATATACCAAAATGGGCCTAGATCAATACTTTGGGTTGTCTACTACACTACACTTAAGCTAAAATTAACTCTACAAGCTGCCTATATGCTCCCTAATTAACCCCTTCACTGCTGGGCATAAAACACGTGTGGTGCGCAATGGCATTTAGCAGCCTTCTAATTACCAAAAAGCAACGCCAAAGCCATATAAGTCTGCTATTTCTGAACAAAGGGGATCCCAGAGAAGCATTTACAACCATTTATGCCATAATTGCATAAGTTGTTTGTAAATGATTTTTGTGAGAAACCTAAAGTTTGTGAAAAAGTGAACAATTTTTTTTTATTTGATCGCATTTGGCGGTGAAATGGTGGCATTAAATATACCAAAATGGGCCTAGATCAATACTTTGGGTTGTCTACTACACTACACTTAAGCTAAAATTAACTCTACAAGCTGCCTACATGCTCCCTAATTAACCCCTTCACTGCTGGGCATAAAACACGTGTGGTGCGCAGTGGCATGTAGCAGCCTTCTAATTAACAAAAAGCAACGCCAAAGCCATATAAGTCTGCTATAATGGCATGTCTGGCACACAGTGCTGGGGCAAGGGTCCATCTGACCACTGATACCTGGTCTGCAAAGCATGGTCAAGGCAGGAATATCACCTACACTGTGCACTGTGAAGCGGGCGTAACCCTTACACTACCTGATCAATACCTCATGTTTTAAAGCACGTTATTCCAAACAATTTAGGAATGTTAGGTGATTTATGCCCTTTATGGATTAAAACCAGACTCTGCATCAACTATGTAATTTTCCATGGGAGTTTTGCCATGGATCCCCCTCTGGCATGCCACAGTCCAGGTGTTAGTCCCCTTGAAACAACTTTTCCATCACTATTGTGGCCAGAAAGAGTCCCTGTGGGTTTTAAAATTCGCCTGCCTATTGAAGTCTATGGCGGTTCACCCGTTCGCGAACATTTGAGGAAGTTCGCATTTGCCGTTCGCGAACCCAAATTTTTAGGTTCGCGACATCACTACTCTTAGGTTTAGAATGTAGCAATACTTATTTGTTGGCAGATTGTTACCCTTGCTTTGCTCAACAAAGTATGCATATGTTCTTAACCTTATTTTATGCATAAATAAAAGACAGCAAATTAACCATTAATATTTGTAATGGTAATTACATATAGATTTGTTAAAACACACTATAATCTTATTTGCAGTGAGGATATTCAGCACAAAATGTTAGGAAACTAGTTTTCATTGAATTAGGGCAGGCAACCTTATTGTTTATATCCTTAATGAAAATAATAAGTAACTTGAAAAAAACAGTCCCTTGTAAGTTTTGAGCACAGAAAGTTCTTGCAAGCAATGATGAAATCCTTGTAATTCTCTCCTGCAACAATCCAAGAAATCTGGATGAAACTGTAGAGCTCTGTTTGAAATCAAACTCTGCAGCCATGCTGGTGTGTGATGTCATAGCAGTGGGAGGAGCTTAAAACAGAGCAGGCTTTACACACAATGAGGAAGAAAAAGTTGTAGCTTTTTCACATGAACAATTCCTGTGAAAATGATCAGAATCAGCACAAGGTTAGAACAATTTAGAATCTTCAGTAAGGCTTGAAACTCCTCTGAGTAATTAGAATTACCAAGCAATGATGGAAGGAAGTGCTGGTAATTTATACAGGTTCCTAATTAATGTTAAACCTTGCCTTAAAGGTATAGCATATGCAGTGTAGATTAACCTTGTCTTAAAGGTATAGCATGCTATATGGTGGAATAAAGTGAAATCATGACAGAAACATGACAGACTGGGACCTCGAGAGGCCCGAAGAAGAGAGGAACCCTCACACAAAGCCACCAAAACAGCCGGCTGGTTGTCTGCAGAGTCCCGGTGGGCCCCGGAGCTCCCTTCAACTTGAAGCTCGATAGGCGCAGCTGAAGTGGCGCAAACAGCCGCCATCTTGGACCTCAGGCCTACAAAGAAGCTCTAAATAACTTGAGCGCTGAGGCGCTTCAACCACTCACCCATCAAGAATGTGACCCGCGACTCTGGTCTTTCATCATTCTGGCCTGCAAATTAATGCTTGCGGCCCTCCTGTGCTTGAGACGTCCAAGATCACCACAGATCCAGGAACACCCGCCCATGTGGGCCTTTTAGGTGAGATAACCCCTATAATCTGCTGCACCATGCACTCCCACTAGTTACAGGGGCACCTACTGGGACACACACTGGGGCCTCAGGCTGATGATTGGCCTATAATACCATGCTGCCTTAATTAGGTACATAGATACATGACATACACTGGGGACTGTGCCCCTTCCCTGCTATCTCAGGAGATTGCTGGCCATAGCGGTCAATGAATAATCTGAAGGACAATTCAACACCCACAGGCTCAGGCAATAACAACTCTGGCCCTAAGATTAACCCTCACAGCAGGAGGATCTTGTTCTAAATGCAGATGCCCCACAACAACACGCTATACCTTAAGTGCTAGCAGCCTGGGGCTCTTTCCTAACTTTGCCACACTCTGATTTGTTTGGTCACCACTGGCCTAATCATCACTCACCAAGGGTGGTTGGGGGCTCTTATATTGGGAGGCAGCTCACTTAACTCCCGTAACACCTGCTTTAATATAAACATTCATTTGATGACAGCCCCACCACATGCTGGCTTGTGGGACCCAGGGTACCCAGCACGAACTGGATTTGTCTATTAGCTGCTGTGTCAGCTTAACTGTCTTTGGGGATTCAACCCAAAATGGAGTGTTATAATGTTATTCTTCCTTAGCATGCTGTTATGGGCTCCCTTTTTCTTACACATTGCAGCCACACTGTCTCTGATTAGTGATGTCGCGAATTGTTCCCCGGCGAATAGTTCCCGGCGAACATAGCTTGTTCGCGTTCGCAATGGCGGGCAAACATATGCGATGTTCAATCCGCACCCTATTCATCATCATTGAGTAAACTTTGACCCTGTACCTTACAGTCAGAAGACACATTACAGCCAATCAGCAGCAGACCCTCCCTCCCAGACCCTCCCAGCTCCTGGACAGCAGCCATTTTAGATTCATTCGGAAGCTGCATTCTTAGTGAGAGGAGGGACAGTGTAGCTGCTGCTGATTTAATAGGGAAATTGATAGCTAGGCTAGTGGATTCAGTGTCCACTACAGTCCTGAAGGACTCCTCTGATCTCTGCTGTAAGGAAAGCACCCCAAAAAGCCCTTTTTAGGGCTAGAACATCAGTCTGTTTTTTTTTCCCTGTGTAATCTAATTGCAGTTACCTGCCTGCCAAGCCACTTGCCGAGTGCCACCACTCATATCTGGTGTAACAGTAGTGTAAATTTAAAAA
The DNA here is from genome assembly GCF_027579735.1 of Bombina bombina. Lineage (NCBI taxonomy): Eukaryota > Metazoa > Chordata > Amphibia > Anura > Bombinatoridae > Bombina > Bombina bombina. Next base: position 354,856,612 of record NC_069503.1, on the reverse strand, counting down.
AAAAAAACTTTTTTGACTGTGAAACATCAGTCTGCTTGTGTAATCTAATTGCAGTTGCCTGCCTGCCAGCGTGTGCGCCAGGCCCACTTGCCCAGTGCCACCACTCATATCTGGTGTAACAGTAGTGTAAATGTAAAAAAAAAAACTTATTTGACTGTGAAACATCAGTCTGCTAGTGTAATCTAATTGCAGCTGCCTGCCTGCCAGTGTGTGTGCCAGGCTCACAGCGTATACTGTGCCCACTTGCCCAGTGCCACCACTCATATCTGGTGTAACAGTAGTGTAAATTTAAAAAAAAAAACTTTTTTGACTGTGAAACATCAGTCTGCTTGTGTAATCTAATTGCAGTTGCCTGCCTGCCAGTGTGTGTGCCAGGCCCACTTGCCAAGTGCCACCACTCATATCTGGTGTAACAGTAGTGTAAATTTAAAAAATAAAAAACTTTTTTGACTGTGAAACATCAGTCTGCTTGTGTAATCTAATTGCAGTTGCCTGCCTGCCAGTGTGTGTGCCAGGCCCACTTGCCAAGTGCCACCACTCATATCTGGTGTATAAGTAGTGTAAATTTAAAAAAAAAAACTTTTTTGACTGTGAAACATCAGTCTGCTTGTGTAATCTAATTGCTGTTGCCTGCCTGCCAGCGTGTGCAAGACCCACTTGCCCAGTGGCACCACTCATATCTGGTGTAACAGTAGTGTAAATTTAAAAAAAAAAAAACTTTTTTGACTGTGAAACATCAGTCTGCTTGTGTAATCTAATTGCAGTTGCCTGCCTGCCAGCTTGTGTGACAGGCCCACTTTCCCAGTGCCACCACTCATATCTGGTGTAACAGTAGTGTAAATTTAAAAAAAAAAAAAATTTTAACTGTGAAACATCAGTCTGCTTGTGTAATCTAATTGCAGTTGCCTGCCTGCCAGCGTGTGTGCCAGGCTCACAGCGTATACTGTGCCCACTTGCCCAGTGCCACCACTCATATCTTGTTTAATAGTAGTGTAAGTGTACATTAAAAAAAAAAACTTTTTGGACTGTGAAACATCAGTCTGCTTTTTTGTGTCAGGCTCACAGCGTATACTGTGCCCACTTGCCCAGTCGCACCACTCAGGGGGAGGTCGTTGCAAGGAGCTAGTGTCACAGTCAGACAGCATGCATCGGCACCCGGGGTCAGCCAGACAGCACGCCAATCAATGCATGCTGTTGCCACCACCAGAATGCCGTCATCGCAGAGCTCAGCAGTGTGGCATTTTTTTTGTGTGTCTGCCTCTGACAACAGCGATGCCATTTGCAACCTGTGCCAAAAGAAACTGAGTCGTGGGAAGTCCAACACCCACCTAGGTACAACTGCTTTGCGATGGCACATGATCGCACATCACAAACGCCTATGGGATCAACACATGAGTAGAAGCAGCACACAAACTCAAAGCCGCCATCCTCCTCCTGGTCGAGCATCTTCAGCCACGTCAACCACTGCTGTCCTCCTTGCCCCCTCTCAACCATCCGCCACTCAGTCTCTCGCCTTGAGCTGTTCCTGCTCATCAGCCCACAGTCAAGGACATGTTTGAGCGTAAGAAGCCAATGTCACAAAGTCACCCCCTTGCCCGGCATCTGACAGCTGGCTTGTCTGAACTCTTAGCCCGCCAGCTTTTACCATACAAGCTGGTGGAGTCTGAGGCGTTCAAAAAATTTGTAGCTATTGGGACACCGCAGTGGAAGGTACCCGGCCGAAATTTCTTTGCACAAAAGGCAATCCCCAACCTGTACTCGATTGTGCGAAAGGAAGTAATGGCATGTTTGGCACACAGTGTTGGGGCAAGGGTCCATCTGACCACTGATACCTGGTCTGCAAAGCATGGTCAGGGCAGGTATATCACCTACACTGCGCATTGGGTAAAACTGCTGACGGCTGCCAAGCACCTGCAGAGGAGTTGGTGACACCACCCCGACTTGCAGGCAGGCCTGCTGCCACCTCCTCTACTCCTCCTACTCCATCCTCTTCCATAACCTCTTCCTCGGCTGAGTCCTCTTCTGCTGCTGTGTCTTGCTCCACATCAACGGCACCCCCCAGCTCCCCAGGTACTATTCCACATCCCGGATACGGCAGTGTCAGGCCATCTTGGGCTTGACTTGCCTGAAAGCAGAGAGTCACACCGGACCAACACTCCTGTCCGCCCTGAATGCACAGGTGGATCAGTGGCTGAATCCGCACCAACTGGAGATCGGCAAAGTGGTTTCTGACAACGGAAGTAATTTGGTGGCGGCATTGAAATTGAGCAAGTTGACACATGTGCCGTGCATGGCACATGTGTGTAATCTGATCGTACAACGCTTTGTGCATAAGTACCCAGGCTTACAGGACATCCTGAAGCAGGCCAGGAAGGTGTGTGGCCATGTGAGGCATTCCTACACGGCCATGGCGCACTTTTCAGATATCCAGTGGCGAAACAACATGCCAGTGAGGCGCTTGATTTGCGACAGCCCGACACATTGGAATTCAGCACTCCTAATGTTCGACCGCCTGATCCAACAAGAAAAAGCCGTTAACGAGTATTTGTATGACCGGGGTGCTAGGACAGCCTCTGCAGAGCTGGGATTTTTTTTTGCCACGTTACTGGACGCTCATGTGCAATGCCTGTAGGCTCATGCGTCCTTTTGAGGAGGTGAAAAACCTAGTCAGTCGCACCGAAGGCACCATCAGCGACATCATACCATTTGTTTTCTTCCTGGAGCGTGCCCTGCGAAGAGTGCTGGATCAGGCCGTAGATGAGCATGAAGAGGAAGAGTTGTGGTCACCATCACCACCAGAAACAGCCTTATCAGCATCACTTGCTGGACCAGCGGCAACACTGGAAGAGGATTGTGAGGAAGAGGAGTCAGAGGAGGAATGTGGCTTTGAGGAGGAGGAGGAAGACCAACCACAACAGGCAACCCAGGGTGCTCGTTGTCACCTATCTGGTACCCGTGGTGTTGTACGTGGCTGGGGGGAAGAAGATACCTTCAGTGAGATCACTGAGGACGAGGAACGGGACATGAGTAGCTCGGCATCAAACCTTGTGCAAATGGGGTCTTTCGTGCTGTAGTGCCTGTTGACGGACCCTCGTAAAAAAAAGCTGAAGAACGACCTGTACTGGGTGTCCACGCTACTAGACCCCCGGTATAAGCATAAAGTGCCTGAAATGTTACCGAATTAACGCAAGTCGGAAAGGATGCAGCAGTTCCAAAATAAATTAAAAAGTATGCTTTACACAGCGTATAAGGGTGATGTCACAGCACAACGGGAATCTAACAGGGGAAGAGGTGAAAGTAATCCTCCGACTCCCACGACCACGCCGGCAAGGACAGGACGCTTTACAGACGTGTTGTTGATGGTGGACATGCAGAGATTTTTAAGTCCTATGCATCGCCACAGCCCTTCGGGGTCCACCCTCAGAGAACGACTCGACCGACAGGTAGCTGACTACCTCGCCTTAACTGCAGATCTCGACACTCTGAGGAGCGATGAACCCCTTGACTACTGGATGTTCAGGCTTGACCTGTGGCCTGAGCTATCCCAATTTGCGATAGAACTTCTTTCCTGCCCCGCTTCAAGTGTCCTGTCAGAAAGGACCTTCAGTGCAGCAGGAGGTATTGTCACTGAGAAGAGAAGTCACCTAGGTCAAAAAAGTCTAGATTACCTCACCTTTATTAAGATGAATGAGGGATGGATCCCGAAGGGACTGACATTGGGCAATACATTAGAGTAAAAAAGGCCTGATGAGATGAGCTGCCTTGGGCTAAAAATGGTCCACACACTGCTGTATTTTATCTTCGAATGCCGGATGACTTGAGTGACTTATCCGCCACCAACTAGGGTTCAAGCCGCAATGTTTTAGGGCACTTTCTGCCTGGGAAACAAACATCAATTTTTCTGTCCGCTGCTACAGCAGCAGCCGCAACAATACCTAATTTTTCAGGCATGTGTACATGCCAAATTTTTCTGGCCTCTGGTGCAGCACTGTGGCTTCAAAAACCAAACAAAATAAAAGGCACATAACAGGGATTAAACTGATTGGAATAGTACTACTTAACACACCACTCCTATCTGGTGGCACATTAGATTGCACGTGCAGTGCCCCAAATTTGAAGTAAGAGGACCGACCAAGGATCTTCTTCCATCTCCTGGTTCCTAAAATCCATGCCATATACACGTCCCCTGATAGGGGACGTAACAGGGATTAAACTGATCAGAACAGTACTACTTAACACACCACTCCTATCTGGTGGCACAGTAGATTGCACGCGCAGTGCCCCAAATTTGAAGTAGGAGGACCGACCAAGCATCTTCTTCCATCTCCTGGTTCCTAAAATCCATGCCATATACATGTCCCCTGATAGGGGACGTAACAGGGATTAAACTGATCAGAATAGTACTACTTAACACACCACTCCTATCTGGTGGCACAGTAGATTGCACGCGCAGTGCCCCAAATTTGAAGTAGGAGGACCGACCAAGCATCTTTTTCCATCTCCCGGTTCCTAAAATCCATGCCATATACACGTCCCCTGATAGGGGACGTAACAGGGATTAAACTGATCAGATTAGTACTACTTAACACACCACTCATATCTGGTGGCACGGTAGATTGCACGCGCAGTGCCCCAAATTTGAAGTAGGAGGACCGACCAAGCATCTTTTTCCATCTCCCGGTTCCTAAAATCCATGCCATATAGGGGACATAACAGGGATTAAACTGATAAGAATAGTACTACTTAACACACCACTCATATCAAAAAAGCTTTATTGTAAGAAATCAGAATGTATATTACATATTATTCTCAGGCAACAAGCCCTTAAAGGGACAGTCTAGGGCAAAATAAACTTTCATGATTCAGATAGAGCATGTAATTTTAAACAATTTTCCATTTTACTTTTATCACCAATTTTGCTTCGTTCTCTTGGTATTCTTAGTTGAAAGCTTAACCTAGGAGGTTCATATGCTAATTTCTTAGACCTTGAAGCCCACCTCTTTCAGATTGCATTTTAACAGTTTTTCACCACTAGAGGGTGTTAGTTCACGTATTTCATATAGATAACACTGTGCTCGTGCACGAGAAGTTATCTGGGAGCAGGCACTGATTGGCTAGACTGCAAGTCTGTCAAAAGAACTGAAAAAAGGGGCAGTTTGCAGAGGCTTAGATACAAGATAATCACAGAGGTTAAAAGTATATTATTATAAATGTGTTAGTTATGCAAAACTGGGAAATGGGTAATTAAGGGATTATCTATCTTTTAAAACAATAAAAATTCTGGTGTAGATTGTCCCTTTAAACAGGGAGTTTGGTCTGTCACTGTGAAGCGGGCGTAACCCTTACACTACCTGATCGATAAAACATCATACCTGATGTTTTAAAGCACGTTATTCCAAACAATTTAGGAATGTTAGGTGATTTATGCCCTTTATGGCTTAAAAACAGACTCTGCATCAACTATGTAATTTTCCATAGGAGTTTTGCCATGGATCCCCCTCCGGCATGCCACAGTCCAGGTGTTAGTCCCCTTGGAACAACTTTTCCATCACTATTGTGGCCACAAAGAGTCCCTGTGGGTTTTAAAATTCGCCTGCCTATTGAAGTCAATGGTGGTTCGCCCGGTTCGCCCGTTCGCGAACAGTTGCGGAAGTTCGCGTTCGCCATTCGCGAACACAAAATTTTAGGTTTGCGACATCACTATCTCTGATATCATTTTGTTGCATTGTGCTAGTACTGTGGGATAACTTTATATACTTACTCACACCTTGTCTCCCGTCTCCCCGCTCCCGCCCAGCTCGCCTGAGTGGATCCCATTACCCCATGGCGGGAGCCATACCTTTTTAGGGTTCTATTTAAATGACTTGTTTAAATGCCCTTCTGAGTGTTATACTTACTTTGTTCAAGGTAACTCCTTATATCATACCCTTTTACATTAGTTCTATATAGGTTTGGGTGGTGTCCGTTCGGGCTCTGGGTTACGCTTATTAGCCCCTACTACTTAAGCCCCTAGCTTAAAATTTAAGAGAAGCATTGGTGGCCTGGTAAACTAAATAAAATTTAAGCCTGAAACTTTCTACCCCTCCACCCCGGCCCTAGGCAACTTTAAGTGCCTAACTCCCCCCCTCTGATTCTAGAACTCTTCTCACCTAACCACTAATCTAACTATCATGACCTAGGGGTCCCGACGGGGCGCCACCTATCCCTGATCTGCAGTAACAATATGTAGAGTAGGGCAATCTGACTTGCTTTCTAAAGGATAATTTTACAGTGTGCTTACATAACTTCTACCCCAGGAACCTGACCTCATAATTCCTAAAGATGCCTCATACCTCTAGGAGACAAGTGAAGACCCCCATTGTTGTTAAAAAGACAGTTTACAATCATTTCCCTCAACCTGGAAAGGAATCTACCATAGACCCAAATGCAGAGCTAAGTGACCCTGAATCACTTGATGAAGAATCTCAGTCAAGTATAAGCTCAGCTGCTCCTTCACATCACTTTATCACGAAATCTATCTTAAAGAAGATGTTAGCTAACCAGACACGCACACAAGAGATTCAACAGATTCAACAGAATTCTGCAGAACTGAAGAAGGACATTTCTGAGATAGGCGAGAGGGTTGACGCCTTTGAGCGTAAACAAGACGATATGGTGGTAGACCAGACCAGTTTACTATCCTACACGGAAAATCTAGCAGAACAGTTAACGCAACTGGAGTTTAAAATGGCTGACATCGAAGACAAATCCTGATGGAACAACATCCATTTCAGAAGGATCCCTGAGAGTGTCGCCAAGCCTTTCTAAGAGAACTCTATGTAGAACTCATAAGTACCCCAGAGGGCCTTGTCGATACTATGGAAAGTTCACAGAGCCTTGAGGTCTAGATCGGTACTGATGGATAAACCAAGAGATATGATAGTCTGCTTTCATATTTACATCTACAAAGACAGATTGATACAGGCGGCATTCAGGAAACCATCCCTGTCAGAGAAATTCAGTGATATTCTACTCCTACCTGATCTCTCTATACACACCTTGCAGTACTGCAAAACCTACCATCTGGTCACCTCAGCTCTCCGAAAATCTAATATTAAATACCGCTGGGGCCACCCAACAAATTTGGTGGTCACAAAAGACAAACTAACCCATGCATTATCTACTATTCATCAGGGACTTGATCTCTTTCCAGCCTGGGGTCTTCACTCAGATCTATCCCCTCCACAACCAGCTATGAACCCGAAACTGAGAGCCTCAGCTCCTGAATAGACTATCAAGGAAAAAAGTTCAATAAAGCCAAAAAACAACCCGTCTCAGGGTATAACGTGATCTCCATCATTCCTCTCTCCTATACAGAGATGTCGCACTTTAGAGTATTAGACTTACTTATTATGGAGAATTCCTAAAAGTTAGCGTAAGTTTACAGGTTCAAATGTACTTTACCAGTCTTATCTTATTTATGTTTGCTGATTGCACTGTTTATTTTTGTTCCTCTTATTATACGTTTTCTATGACACGTTAAGAAAAGTTATGTCTGCGGAGCATGGTTGACCTCTGCTTCTTACGGTTGTTCTCCCCCCCCCCCCCACAACAGAAGTCCACACTAGGGTTCCACTGCGACGGACTATTCCCACCAATTTGTCTTCCGCCAATTTGTCTTCCCTGTACACAATCCTCCATTTCCTTACCCACCTTACCTCCCACACAATCCCCCTTTTTCTGGTCCCAATTCTTCACTACTGGTTTACATGCCTTCCCTGAAGCTTCTGACACACAATGTTAGAGGTCTAAACTCCCCACATAAGCATAGCTTACTGGCAAGGTCCCTTAAATACCACAATCCTGCTGTAGTTTTCTTACAGGAGACTCACTGGACTTCTGACAACCCTCAACATACCATATCTAAGGACTACACTGTGTTAGAGTATGCCCTATTTTCAAAAAAAGCCTGGGGTACTGCAATTCTGATATACAAGAGAATAGCAATTGAGCAAACTCGAGTCATTAAAGACCCCAAAGCCAGGTTCTTAATTCTAGTTTGCAAATTAGATCATGTTAAGTATACATTAGTATCTATCTACCTTCCCAACTCTCATCAACCTAAATATTTAAAACAAACACTTCTTGCTGTAGACCGGGTGAAAATTGGCAGAGTTATACTAGCAGGAGACATTAACATGATTTGGGACCCTCCTATGGATAGAAAAACCAGCAAATGCAAACAACAGACTTCCCAGGTAACACAACTTTCAACCAAATTTAGACAAATCCTCACCCAATCTAATTACTATGACATGTGGAGATCCCTACACCCCAGATATAGGGACTATACTTATTATCAACCTAAATATTTAAAATGAACACTTCTTGCTGTAGACTGGGTGAAAATTGTCAGAGTTATACTAGCAGGAGACTTATGATTTGGAACCCTACTATGGATAGAAAAAACAGCAAATGCAAACAACAGACTTGCCCAGGTAACACAACTTTTGACCAAATTTAGACAAATCCTTACCTAATCTAATTACTATGACATGTGGAGATCCCTACACCCCAGATATAGGGACTATACTGATTTTTCTTGCCCACATAAAACATACACCAGGCTGAATCATATTTTCTGCTCAGCGGAAACCTTAGATTCAGTCAAAAGCGCTAAAATATCTCTGTGTCCTTAGTCAAACCATAACTTGGTCACAGCAGATCTTCATTCGACGGAACACTCTGGTAATAATAAATTCTCCTGGCGCCTCCCCCACTAGGTCCTCTCGGATGTTCCCTTTAGGGAGGAACTTAGAAAAGATATTATATTCTATTCTCAAACAAACAATAACAAACTAGTTTGAGATGACACACTTTGGGGAGCTGCTAAGGCCACCCTCAGGGGCCTTATTATTAGGAGGCAAGCCCAGTTGAAAAAACAGTCTGGTTTGCCCCTATCTCAATCCCATATTGAGTTACGATGCCTAGAACTCTCCAACCAGTCCACACCCTCAGTCTCCATCACAGAACAAATCACAAAACTTAGGAACCACATCTGTTCACTTGAACTAAAACGCACTCAATCCAACCTCCTAAAGTTGAAACAACTCTTCTACTATAAGAGTAACAAAGTGGATACCCTCTTAGCCAATAAACTAAGACACAGGACAAGCGCCACTAGAATTCACCACATTCATTCTGGGAATCAGACTTACCAATTACCATCCCAAATAGGCACATGTTTCACACAATTTTATTCGAGCTTATACAATATAGAAGAGGCAGTAGGACACACATCAGCCACCCCCTCAGACATTCGAGTGTTTCGAGATAATCTGAATCTTCCAACTCTTCTAGACGAACATCGCGATCCCTCACGGCTCCATTTACACTTCGGGAAATTAATTAAAGGTGTCATTAAAAAGATGAAAGCCTTCAAAACAACGGCCCCGATGGGTTCCCGACATTTTAAAACATACATTAATGAACTCTCACCTTTACTCCTTAGGTTTTTTAATCTAGCGAAAGAGGAAGGCGAGTTCTCTAGTGAGTTCTTGGAAGCTACGATTATCACTATTACAAAACCCCTGAAAGATCCGTCGTCTGCTCTAGTTACAGGCCAATCTCTCTTATTAACTTAGATGTCAAAATGTATGCCAAATTATTAGCTAACCGTATATCCCTATTACTCCCCCACCTTATTGACTTAGACCAAGTGGGGTTTATACCTAATTGTGAAGGCCCTGACAATACTAGGCGACTACTCAACATTTTGAATAGGCCTTTCTCTGTCATCTCGCTGGATGCAGAGAAAGCTTTTGATTGGGTCTGATGGAGTTACCTATGGGAGGATCTTAAAAACCTTTGGTTTTCCAGAGACAACCCTGTTAGCTATTCAAGCGCTATATTCTATTCCCATGGCGACGGTTAAGGGTTTAGGGTTCCATTCACCCCTTTTCCCAATCTCCAACGGAACCAGACAGGGATGTCCCCTCTCGCCCCTGCTGTTTGATGGCATCTCCCTACATGGCACAAATCACAAAATAGCTCTTTTTGCTGATGATGTCACGATTTTCTCATCAGACCCATTGTCCTCACTCCCTAAGCTTAAAGTTATTCTTGACTCTTTTGGACACATGTCTTTTTACAAATTGAATTTAGCTAAAACCAAAATTTTTACACGGGGCATACCCCAAACAGTAGTTCAACTCCTTAAAACCCATCACAATGTAAATTGTGTTGACAACTTTGTCACACATCTAGGATTTAAGATATCACATAATATACCGCAGCTGTCTGAGCTACGTACTCTGAAAGAGAAATGGGACTATACATACATTTCCTCAATAGGCAGATTCACATTCCTTAAAATGTCCTTTTTGCCCAAAATAACATACCTCTTCAGGTGTCTCCCAGTTAGAATCCCTAGATACTTACTCCACCAGTTTCAAAGTGAGTTTACTAAATACATCTGGCAACACAAACCCCCTAGAGTGTTCCATAAAATTTTACAGAGTCCTCTTCATCGAGGAGGGATAGCCTCCCCCTCTATTTTCCATTACTATGAAGGGAAAATGTTAACACACATCTCACAATGGGGGGCAACGAAATCTCCCAGCAAACGGAAAGTTATAGAGCAGGCCTCCTTACCACACCACATATATCTACCAGATTTAATTTGGATCCCCCCACTCCTGTCGAACCTTACACATTACTAATCCCATAATCTGTGAGTGCCTTGGGATGTGGGACAAAATTAGACATTATCCTCACATAGCCCCACACCCCTCTCCGGTTACATCCCTCGCTGGTCTATTTTTGGGCCTTCCCGACTCAACTAAAAGTAAAGGTGGTCTCAGACAACTGGTCCTCCTCTCCGCCATCACGTTTTTACAAACTTGAAGAATTAAAAGATGTCTCTCCGACACCTCAATACATGAAATATGAACACATTAGACTGAAAAGTTTCTTGACAAGTTGGGGCTTCAAACCTGACCTTTCCCGCCCTCGCACACTGTGGGAAACTGTATGGCAACAGGGCAACAGATTATGTAAACCTTTATCCCTACACTATACCCTCATAGGCAATACAGATGGCGAAAATAAACTACCTCACCTAATCAAATGGGAGTTACACCTCAACACTACCATCTCCCCTCAAATATGGCAGTCCTCTCTAACCCTTACTAAAAAGGCCCTGCACTGTGTCACATTACTTGAGACCTATTACAAGTTACTGACACACTGGTACTATATCCCCACAAGACTTGCTAAAATGTATGGGTCTACCTCGCCTATGTGCTGGCACGAATGCGTGTGCTGGCACGAATGCGGACAGATAGGAGACACTTTGCATATCTGGTGGGAATGCAAACTCACACCTCTATGGAACACTTGTTTCTGTGTGTTATCAGGTCTGGGTATAGCCCCCCCCAAGACCCCCTCTAACGCTCTCCCTCACATTGGAACCCATACCCTCCCCAAACACCAGACATATTTATGTATATACCTCTTAACCACGACCAAAGCGGCAATTGCCACGGCGTGGAAAAACACGTCCCCTCCAAGTTGGCCTCTGATATTAAATTCAATGGCATATATCTACACAATGGAGAAAGGTATATTTTACACAACTAGACAGGTCAGACTTTTTTGAGCTTATTTGGGCTGATTGGGGAGCATGTCACGACACTACCTGGGCACCCAATGCCCTGGTAAACTCTTGAACTTGACTATTGGACAATACTGACCCTACGAACCCTGACCCTCTTTTCCTCCCTACTTCCCCACCTCACCCCATCCTCTTCTACCCTACCTCCCTCACCTTCCCCTACTAGTTAAAAACATCAGATGTCGTTATATTTATGTATGACCTACATGTGATACTCACTTATTATCTGTACCGTTTATATGTTTGAATGTAGGGGCCTGCAAGCCTCCTACATTACTACTCTTACTAATCTTTTGTGTCAGATTACTATTTTTGTTTCAATAAAAGTTTTGAAACTAAAAAAAAATTCTAATGATTCAAATTCTAAAAAAAAAACAAAAAAAAAACATGATAAATTAAACGTGTTATTGTTAAAGTGTTAGGTTGATTTGAAATAACAAGCCTAGAACACCAGTTCATATGGAACAGCATCTATCTTGTAACCTTTGACTTCTCACTGCATAGAACAAGTTCCACTGTGAAGGATACTGGCACCTCAAAATGCATTCAAAACCTTACAAATTAACCAAATTAAAACTGGAGAAAATACATTGTCTAGAAAAGAGTCTATTCTAGCATATCAGGGTACCAAGAACCAGACAGACGTGAATTGCTAAATTAATCACACCTTCATTAAACAATAACAAAATATTGTAACAAGTCCAAAAGCCAAATGACAAGCTAGGAGTCAAAGCCAGAGCAGATAGTCAGACGAGCCAGGTTAGGAACCAAAGCGAGTAGTCAGACGAGCCAGGATCAGGAACACAAAGATCAGCAAAGTCAGGAACAGGTCAGGGATCAGGAACCAGAAGGTACGTCAAACAAGCCAGTTTATACACAGAGTCAGGAACACATGAACTCACAGAGAAGTCAGAGACAACACAAGGGCAAAGGCAGACTGAACTGAGGCACTTAAATAGTAAGTGATGACATCATCATTCTTGGACAGTAACTTTTCTCTCACTGATGATGTTCTCCAGTTTGGCTATAAGAGGGAACTTGGGTGTAGCAAGCAACGTTACACACTCTGCTTCAGGCAAGGAGAAAACACAGGTAAGTCTGACATGGCAGCCATGACAGAAAGCTGCAAACAACAAGCGAAATCAGGATAAAACCCTTACACATTGTCAGCTTTGAATTAGAAAGACACAACCGCAAGATGAGGCATTTCACAGGAGCTATAGAGTAGTTATAAAAAATGCATGCATTACCCTGCTTTAGGTGAAAAACCCAGATCATGCCATCAGAACACCCCAAAATGTTCACGGTCAGCCTTTGGTTCTCTCTGCAAGGTTTCTGTTATGCCTGTTGTTATACCCAGTGGCACTACCTGTCTATAACAGACATAAGAATATTTTACATTTACTATTTACTATGTTTCTGAACTTATTGTGGTTTTAATTATTTTGACCACTTACCAATACGTTTTTGTTTTATGTGCGAGGTTTCATATAGTGGACACTTAAGGCAGCTATAGAAGTTAACAGCCGGAAGGCCCAGTAATGGTATGCTGGGAAAGATAGGTTGAAGCGAGTCTCAATGAATCTTGGACATGACCTTTAATACAAGGTCCTTTGACAACCTCACTAGTGCCTGTGAATCAACTCACAGTTGTGTCAGGAAATATCCACTTTGGAGAACAAAGGGTAAAGCGTAAAACAATTACATTCAGATAAAGGAATTGCTTCAAAGACTGAAACAGAGATATCATTATTTTCAAGAATGACTATCACCAATCATGTAGAGTTCTTAAAGGGACAGTTTGCCCTATTTTTCCCCTTTATTTTGTTCTCAATTATCTATTTTACTTTCTCTCTTACCTTTATATCAGCAACTGAAATAGCTGCTTTTGCTTGTGGTATCCCTACCTGCAATGAAAGTTTCTATACTTAAGTATAGGCTATAGAAAAGCTGTGTAAACATAGCCAGCAGAAGAAATTACACTCCCAATGGGAGGTTAGAGAAATAAGTAATAAAATTACTTTTCTCTAAGTTTTGAGCTTTGGTATACAGACAGAGATAATATAAAGAAGCATGAATGTGTACATAAAGTGATAAAATAAGAAGATATGATTACCTTGCAAGCTCAACCCATTTTGAAGGATTGTGGTTTCAAAGAACAAAGACAGCTATTTCACATACAAAAATAAACAAACAATTTCCCATACATGTTATACTCTGCAGCTGGTATAAGTCATTAGAAACAAATTAGATGGAAAACAATTTTACAGTTCACTGTCCCTTTAAAGACACTTTTGTTCTTGAGAACTTTATTTTGTCAGTCTTGCAAAACTGTTGAATTTGCCTTGAATGTTTGTTTTACTTTCTTCAAGATTTCTTTTTCTACTTATGTTGTTGTGGATTTTTTTATCACAGCTGGTATTTTTTTTTAATAGTTTGTTATGTAACTTTTTGAAGGCATTTGTGTGATGCTGGTAACCTTTGTGGAGATTTTTCTCTGTGCCAAGAGGTGAATGATTACAAGTTAGAAACCAATCTATTTATTATAATGATGAGTCTTTAGCAACTCATTTTGTGGCAAGTTTCTTGCTCAAGATATGTTGTTGAAAAATTAAGTTTTATTGAATGGGTAACCTGTTTGTACAGAAATAGACAAGACAGACAGACAGATATATATAGATAGATAGATAGATAGATAACATTGTCCCTTTGCTTTTCTCAAAGTTACTGAGCACTATATATCAATCAATAATCAATGAGTATCTTTTTTAAGATAGATAGATGATAGAGATAGATAGATGATAGAGATAGATAGATAGATAGATAGATAGATAGATAGATAGATAGATAGATGAAAGATAGATAGAGATAGATAGATTATAGATATATAATAAATAGATAGATTACAGAATACCTAACAAATATATGCAATGACATATAACTATAATTGGATTAAAAACTGTTAATCACCTAATATTAAAAAATTAAATAAAAAAAACACACAAACAATATAAAATAAGCAAAATAAGAAACTTTGAATTATGGGCCTATATTTTTGGGGACAACCTTCCAGACTTATGGCTTATGGTGCTACCAAAATTCCTCCATGATCCAATAGCATTATAATCCCTTATTGTATATGATATATCTTATGATGTGTGTGGGTATAATTCTTGCTAAAGCTTTGCAGTAGTTAGTGAATGTACTTTAACATTACCATATTATGATGCACCATTATAACTGTTCAGATCTAATGGTGACCTGAGATAATGTGAAATGGAATTAATAATTATCGCTGCTTCCTTCAGCGCAATATTAATTTGTTGCCTTTCTAAGGCTGTTGCGATGATTGTGCATTCAAAAAAGTCTTATATTTGTGAAAATGATAATAATTAAAATGTCACAATGAAATTATATAAAAACGTTTAACTTTGTTGTTTTAGAAGCGAACATAATCATTTTGCAACTCCATGCTATGCTTCCCAACTGTGCTAATTATTGAATGTAAATACCATTTAAATTATATTTCTACTGCATATAGTAATTCACAAATTTGTGTTAGTGCATAATGCAAAAAGTATGTAAAAAGTAGCATCTTTAGTCTTGGAAGCTGGTTTTAAAGCAGCCGTGCATAACTAGATTGTGATAAGATAATACATTTATAACTGAGAAAAAATAATTCTAATTTAAAGGAACACTGAACCCAAAATGTTTCTTTCGTGATTCAGATAGAGCATGCAATTTTAAGCAACTTTCTAATTTACTCCTATTATAACATTTTCTTCATTCTCTTGGTATCTTTATTTGAAAAGCTAGAATGTAAGTTTAGATGCCGGCCCATTTTGGTGAACAACCTGGGTTATTCTTGCTGATTGGTGGATAAATTCACCCACCAATAAACAAGTCCTGTCCAGGGTCTGAACCAAATATTGGCTGGCTCAGCTTAGATGCCTTCTTTTTCAAATAAAGACAGCAAGAGAACAAATAAAAAATAATAATAGGAGTAAATTAGAAAGTTGCTTAAAATTGCATGCTGTATCTGAATCACGAAAGAAAAAAAAAAGGTTCAGTGTCCCTATAAGATCACAACACAAAAACTTGGACATCTTCATAAACTTCCACAATGGAAATACAGTAAATATGTAAACACAAACCAAGGAATAAGCAAATCTTTCATAATAAAAGCATACAATATAAAAATCTGCTCTGTTACTTATATAAAGTAACAGAGCAGATAAAGATAAAATAAAAAAAAAAAAATTAAAATGTGTTTTAGATGTTTGTAAGCAAAATGCTAAAATGCCTAAGGTATCTTATTCCAAAACACAACAAAATTATAGCACATTAATAATTATATATGCCTAATCATATAACACAGCTTGATGGTGATTTATATAGTTATGTTAAACAGATACAGCATCATTAAACATGATTTTGTAGAGATTTCCATTTGTAATCATACTTTATAATGATATAACATTAAATAAATGAGCTGATGACTGCATACATTGAGATTGCATTGTAAAACTCAAATAGCACCAAGACATATACTATTTTTAATATGCTATGAATTCACATTCAAAGTGCAAATTTTTATAAATGGAAAAACATTGTATAGTTCTATGTACAGTCTAATATGTATTTAATTCATGTACTTTTATTATATTCACAGTCAAAATGTGTTTGCAAACATCGCATTTCTAAATAAATGTGCATATAATCAAGACAAAGTAAAAGTGACACATAACAGCCAAGTCTATCAGCAGTTAGATAAATATAAAGAGCAGGGTTAGCCGTGACAAGTCTGCAGTGTGCATTTTCTCAGAAAATGAGAAAAGTCACAATTTTCACAGCTAATTTAAATTAAATGTGTGTGGGGGGTAAATAATGAATACACAGTATACTGCAAAGTTTTCTTACTATGCATAACTAAACATTGTACTGCCCCTTTAACATCTGCACACTATACCCAAACATATATGACAACAAAGGTTTTCATTGCCATATTTTGGCCAAAGCTTACCCAGCTAAGCTAACTTAAAATCAGTTTTAATGGACACACATACTCTGGTTATGTTAAGAACTTAAAAGAAAAACAAACACATATTTTTTTAATAATTCAGATAGAGCAGGGTTCTTCAAACCACGGGCTTGGACCCATTACTGAGTTGCAACACCATGTGATTCAAAATTAAGCTGGAAGAAGCCCTGAGCCTAAAGGGTGAAATGTGCAAAGCTAAGTCGCAGCTCTCTGTTTTTCACAAAAGCCAGTTACTGCTAGCGCATAGTCACAACGCCGCTAATTCATCATAGGAACAGGGACCATGTGAGATTATGAAAACAAGGTGGAGAGTGGTGAGCGATCCAGTACCAGAGAAGAAGGAGACACCTAAAAAGAACACTATCGGCCCCATGCAGATACTTGGAAGTAAACAAAGAGGAAGCAGAACCATTTGGAAACACAAATGTGGGTACCTATTAAGTTCACTGGATAAATACTGTACATATAGGGTTAGAATACAGTTGGAGCGTAAAAACAGCGTTTACGTGAAGCCGTAAATTGTGCTGTGAGATTTTTCTATCGCAAACCTTGCGCATGGTGTTTTGGTATGGGATTATAAGTTGAAAGTAGAACTATTGCTTAAATACAAAAGAAACAAGGCTTGTCAGCAGTATTATCTTATTTCTTATATCAACATATAGGATATATAATGCAGTAGTGAAGACTAGTTAAAGGGACACTCAAGTCAAAATAAACTTTTATGATTCATATAGAGCATGCAGTTTTAAAATACTTTGTGCAAAATTTGATAATGGAAGTAAATTGCAGTCTTTTTATATTTTCACTTTCTGGGGAATAAGATCCTACTGAGCATGTGCACAAGCTCACATGGTATACGTATACTAGTCTGTGATTGGCTGATGTCTGTTGCATGATACAGAAAAATAGAATTTATCAGAAAAAAATCTACTGCTTATTTGAAATTCAGAGTAAGTGCAATTGCATTGTCTTTTTATTATGCACTTGTTAACTGTGCAATTCTACTCCATTGAGTGGTCCTTTAAAACCTACAACTTTAAAATATTAAAAAAAAGTAGTAAAATGTTTGAGTCTCAGTCATAAATAGACACAAATGTAATGTCCTCTATGTATCAAACAATAAATATTGTACACTTAATCACTATAGTCCTTGAGAAAGTTTGCAAAAGAGCAGATGAAACGCGTAGGCTTTTGGGCTATTTATGACACAGGTATTTTAGTTATTTGGACAAGAGTCGTCCTGCTTATTAAGCACAACCAGAACTTCCAGTATCGGACTATACTACATTACATATATCCAGGAACTTTTATATAACATTATATCTGACCGGTTTACACATCTGGGAACTTTGGAATTTCGGTTACTGCCACGGATACTGGATCGTAAATGATGGGAGAACACATTGGAAGTGGAAAATAACTAACTAATGTACTTTATATGCCTTGTATGTAGTCAGTGCATATTTGTATTATGCTGTTCTTAATGAGCAGAGGGGAACAGGAATAGTGATCTCCAGCATCAATATACGTATACTGTCCTGGGCCCTGAAACATGCGTAACTCAAAACACTGCTACTAAAACTATAGTAGACTGAGCAAACATCATGTTGGAAATATCTTTATAAACGTGTGCGCACATTATGACTGCGTGTTAAACAGAGAGGAGGCATTATGTAGTTTGCAAACAAACAACTGTTTAGACAGGAATTACGTGGGTAATACTTGATTACATTGCTGATGCGAATATTACAAAATTAACATCAATAAAATGAAGAAATAGTTTCATGAACACATGAAGAATAAATATTACAACAGTTTTGTAGAGATTTCTTTTGAGTGCGTGAACTATGTTCCAAACATATTCACATTGCACCCACACAAATACTCTTGAATTTGCTATAGCACAATAAGTGACCTCTATGTAAATACATAAGCCACTACTTGGGATGGATGTGTTTAAAGGGACAGTGTACTAAAATAATTGCACACATCCTATTATAAATTTTCATTTATAGTAATCTGCAGCTAGCTCACAGTAGCAAATTAAATAATAAAAGTAAAGTAGTTTAAAATTGCATGCTTTATCTGAAAATTGTTTTTTATGTTACTTTTATATAGAAGCCAATTCAAGTTTTCAGGGATATACTAGTGGGCATTTGCTTGTTAATAAGAGCTACTTACTACAAAAACAGCCTGCCTGCTTCCTATACATTGTTATCAATGTTACTTAAAAGTTGAGAGAACAGTCAGCATTAAACTTTCAAAAGATTTGGATAGAAAACACAACACATGCTGGTAAACATAATGCTGTACAAATGACACATCTCAACTGTTCTCGTTCCTCTGTTAATGATCTATTAAAGCGCTAATCAATGATACTCTGTAATATCCCTGAGTAGAACAAGCGTGAACAGTGGCAAGTCACACATATAGATGTGCTTTAAAAATGCAGATTATGAACATATTAATAATGCATCAATGCCCATGCATTATTCATTATGCAGCGTAAAGAGCACATAGAATGATGCATGAATATAAAAAAAATCATTAACATTACATGTAGAAAGTCAAATTTTAATGTGTCTTGGCCCATGCTAACACTCATTTAATATGAAGAGTGCTGGGAAAAACACTCAACATAAACACCTCTTTGACATACTAAGGATTATAGAACAGAGGGAAAAAAACTACTGTTTGTAGGTATGATTGTTACAGGGTTTCTCAAATTATTAGCAATATTATATGACATCCAACTCTAATTGCAGTAGTTTACACTGAACTCATTTTCATTCTTCTTAATTGGGTTATTAAGGGGAAATGTTTTATGTTTTCTTAAAGGTTCTAATAACTTATAATACATCATTATAATGATGATTTTTTTTTTTTAAATATGTTTACCAATTAATAATTATAATTAATATTTTATATGAAACAAATTCATTATGCACCTTTATATAACTCCTGTCAGATTTAGTGTACATGCAGAACTTACGCGACCCAATATAAATAACTCAGTTCTTCATGTATGCTAATGTGTGCTAAAGTCGATAGTTACAATAAAGTGCGGTATGTATTAATTTAATATATTAAACATATTTAAAAAATAATTAATTGTGGTAATTCATTATTTTAATTTATAATAACCTTTATAATAATTATTTATTTTATTAATAATATTTTTAATATTAATTTTATTAATAATATTTAATAATATTTGTTTATACTTTATGTAAAATAAACAAATTATGCACCTTAATATAACTCCTGTTGGCTTTAGCACACATGTACCTATTCTATTTCTCTTACTAGAGCCAATGTTAGCTCTAATAAACGAAGGTGCACATTTATAAGCAGCTATCATGGGACTATTTTGAAAAGCATAAATATTGGGATTACATTCCTTGACAATCTGCCAGTACTTTTAGAAATCAAATTGCTCTGGTTACAATATTATTATATAAATAGTACTCTCTCCATAGATTTCTTAATATTTTTGTATGTAGTTTGAGTATTGTCAGGGATCCAGGAATCAGACAAAGACATGGAATGCTAAATAAATCACGCAACAAAAAATAATAAAGAGTCCAAAAGCCTAGTGACAAGCCAGGAGTCAAAGCCAGTGCCGGGTAGTCAGACAAGCCGAGTCCAAAATCAAAGCAAGTAGTCAGACAAGCCAAGGTCAGGAACATGAAGATCAGCAAAGTCAGGAACAATCCAGGAATCCAAAGAGTCCAAAAGCCTAGTGACAAGCCAGGAGTTAAAGCCTGTGTGGGTAGTCAGACAAGCCGGGTCTGGAACCAAAGCAAGTAGTCAGACGAGCCGGGGTCAGGAACATGAAGATCAGCAAAGTCAGGAACAAACCAGGGATCAGGAACCAGAAGGGACGTCAAACAAGCCTGGTTATACACAAAGTTAGGAAGACAGGAACTCACAGGGATGTCAGAGACAACACAAGGGCAAAGGCAAACAGGACTGAGGCATTTAAATAGGGAATGATGACATCATCATTCTGGGACTGCAACCTGTCTCTCTCTGATGATGTTCTCCAGTTTAGCCATAAGAGGGAGCCTGGAGTAGTGAGCAGCGTTAAACACTCTGCTACAAGCAGCCAAAATAAAAAGCAGCAAATAACTATAAAAGTCAGGAAGAAACCCTGACAAGTATCCCTCTTCACCATACTCAATATCTCTCTGACATTTTTCTCTATCAACTTCTTAGGATAACCGCTAGCTATAAACTGGTTAACCATTTCTTCAAGTCTCATTTGTACTATATTTTCATCAGACACAATCCTTCTAACCCTAAGGAGTTGACTCCTGTGTAAGGATTTGATCAGAGAAGGAGAATGGGCACATAGCATAACAAGCTGTTACAGTCAGTAGATTTCTTAAACATATTAATACATAATCCTTATTTGCCTTTATAAACTTTCACATCTAAGAAGGCTATACTAACCTCACTCCAAGATAATTTAAACTTAATTCAATCCATGGCACTATTCAAATCCCTTACAAACTTCATCAAGGTTCCAATGTTGCCCATCTAAGAGCTAAATATATATCTAATATAGCACCACCAAGTGGTGCCATATTGTCTGAACAAACAATGATCATATAAAAAATGCTTCTCAAAAATGTTCATAAAATATTATCATAATTGGGGGGGACATTGGAACCCAAGGATGTACCGTGAATTTGTAAGTAGTACTGATATTGGAATAGAAAATATGTCCAGGAGCTAACGGCATTAACACATGTGTCCGGTAAGCAACTTACACAGGAGGAAGTTACTTTATTGGAAAAGGGCTTGTCTTTTTGCCCCAAACAAAACTAACTTGTTTGTGTTGCCCCAAACAAAATTGTGACTTGTTAGTGTTACATCAGGATCTTCAGGGGTTTTTTTTAGGTCATTAAAATTAAAAATTTGTCACAATCAGAGATCATCCTTGATTCCTTAGGAACTGATAATACTGGGGTGTTAAAATCGAGAACTTTGGGACTGTTTAACAAGAGTTCCTTTATTCCTAAAGTGACAAATGCAAGCATTGATACTTATTGTAATCTAGTATTAAAGGATATTGATAAAATGCCCTATGATATTAGTAATGCAACACATGTAAGGTTTGACATTATTTCTGAGGTAGACAAGTGTGCAGTAAAATCCTATCAATGTATAAATATATAATTTTTAAGAAAGCAGATAAAGGTGGTGCAATAGTTGTTATGGAAAGGATTTTGTATGTTAATTAAATATTACAGAAATGAGCAGAAGTGAAGGTGTATATAAATTTTTCTTATAACCAAGTATTTTCTTTTCAGAAAGATACACAATCAGTTGTTACTTGGGCATTAAAAAATTGTATCATTGATATGGTTTTTTGTTGAGAGATAATAGAAGAACTCCTGTATTTTACACTGTCCCCAGAATACATAAGGACCGTTTAAGACCCCCAGGCCGCTCTATAGTTGCGGGAAATGATTCAGTCATGTTTTTTGTTAAAATCTTAAGACTATTTGTGGAAATTGCTAATTCATACTTGAGAGATACAAGAGATTTCTTAAATAAGTTCAGTTTATTGCCTTTCAGGGCGATATATGTATATTGTTTATGCAAGCTTTAACAAGTCTGTACTTTTCTACACACACTAATGGTATCAATGTAGTAAGGGAAACTTTATACAACAGTGAGAAATATACATCAATGCAGTGTACAGTGATGGGTTGCAATGGGTTGTGTGAACTGCAGTAGCATGATTAAGGGGACTAATTTTCTTCATCAAATGTTTGGCAAAAGATACCATATTAATGGATATTATACAGGTGATGCCGATTTTGTGGTCTAACTTATTAACTGCCTATCTGTCAAAATCTATATAGGAGAAACTACCCATAGGGTATGTTACTATATTGTTGAACATAGAGCTAATATTAATGCTAAAATTGAGGATGCTCTGATATCCTATAATTTTCTCTCTGTAGGACATACTGTGTCTCAATTGCATTTTCAAATATTAGAACAAGTTAAATTACCAAGGCAATGTGGGGGGGGGGCTATTGTTGAAAAGTAGTGAAACACATTGGATTTTTCACTTTAGTACTCTGGTGAATAAAGAGATAAACTGATCCACTTTATTATATTTTTTTTAGTTTAGGACAGGCCTTTTAATATGATAGTATAGATAGGTTAAACATCATGGGCCCGATCCGATAGATTTTACGCGATTTTGGTATTACATATACGGTGTAGCATACAAGTTATGCACGTATATTTCAGCCTTCGCCCGTATTTTTTTACCTTTACACTAACATAGAAAAGACGCGCAATTTGGTATCCAATATACAGCGTCTTACTTACGCGCGCAGAATTCAGAAAATCTACTCCATTCTCATCTCGCCACAAATTGCAGGCGCAGCAACCCTTGCACTGACTTAAAAACCAACGTAACTCTCTGAAGGCCTAACAAACGCATGCTCAATCACAAACATATCAGCCTCTTGATCTCAAACAGTTAAACCTCTTCTAAGCATTTATTATTCCTGCCCCTGCAAGTGTGTCAAACCAATCACAAACAGCACAACAAGGGCTGGTTATAGGATCAGTGGTATCTGCATCAGTATAATAAAATTCAGCACTATAAAATAATAGTTTTAATTGTAAATGTACCTTGGTGTCCTTCACTAAAGGTCTTTACTTTAGAAAATGTCCGCCACAGCCTTGGCTGGTGCCTATCCCTGCCCGTGTGTCAATTTCTATTGGATGTGAGAAACCTTGATTTACATCTTATAAGTGAATATTACTATATGCACCCTTCATACACAACTATGTGATGTGGTTTATAGAACATGTATATGTCATAAACATGATAATATTACCTTTTTTGGGCCATTTCCACACAGGCCTTATTATATGTTTTAACAATATTAGTGTACTAAAACATACCTCACATGGATGTGGATGACAATTATATGGTAAATAACAGAGGACAAGATTTATGGTGAACTATAAGAATATTTATTTCTTTTTAGGCTTCTTGGATGAGGGGGCTGAGGTGACTGTAGTGGATTTCCTTGTTCTCCTGGTTTGAGAAGATTCAGATGTTTCTGCTGGAGTGCTGGCCACAGATGATAGGCTGGAGGCAGTGCCCTGCAGGTGGCGGCATGCCTGTGACTGGTGGTGATGGTGGAGGTGGCGGCATGCCTGTTTGCATCCTCGTGACAGGTGGTTCTGTGGAGGAGTCAAATGATGAGAGGGATTAGTACAGTCATATATATGTCCATGTAGGCATACAATGTACATTGATACATGCTAGGGCCTATACTGATTATCATGTCAAACTCTATAACATGCATGTGCACATTGTGATTTGTGATATGAGGGATTTTAATATGCGCAGTATACAGGTATGTGTTTCATACAATAGTTATGTGTACATGTCAATGATGGAAAAAATGTGTTCTTTAAGTGACACTAAGGTCACACAATTTACTTTAGCCTGATGTAGGCACAGAACCTGCTTTCTTGATCTAAAAGTATTGTGATGGCTATAGTGTCCATTTACTGAAAACTCTACATGTGGCTTGTGGCCTGTGTTACTCTGAGACATGTTAGTATTGCACTATTCCTCCTCATATCATGAATTGCATTGTGTTAAGTAGCATTAATGTCAAATATAATTGTAGATGTTTTTGTTAGTAGGCCAAATACCATGCTCCTCATTGTGTACATGAATGTGTGACATTAAAGGATGTTATATCTCAAATACATATAATACTGGTGTGTGGGATGTTACTCACCAGCATGATGTGCTGTGGTTGCAGCCCCTGAGTCATGAGCCCCTGGAAGTCCACGGACTGCTGTGATACTCAGGGACCTGCGTATCATCTCCTGCCAGGTGTTGTATTCTATGTCCAGGGGTGGACCACCGCCTGTTCCCCTCTGCATAGCTTCCTGCCCCATCTTAGTCCTCCTCTGCAGGGCCACACTGTTGACGGCATCCACTACCGCCAACCATGCTGTTTTACGCCTCTTGGCATTGCCTTTGCCCTTCTCCTGGCCAAAGAGGGCACTGTCATTGTCCATGATGGCCTGGACTAGGGCAACATTTTCATTGAATGAGAAGTTTGGACATCTCATCCTCTGTGGACACCTGGCTTTCTCCCTGTGATGTCCCTGGTGTGGGTTCCTCCCTATCCTCTCCCTCATCCTCCCTTCTGTCCCCATGTGCACCTTCTATCCCTCTTCTAGATGTGCCTGGTCTCTGGGGCTCTCGGGCATCTCCCCTCCCATCATCCATTCTAGGTCTCCCTCTCCCCACTCCACTTACTCCCTGACGGGGACCCCACTGCTCCTCCTGTCCTCTACAATACTCTCCTTGCCACTCCTCTCCCCTCCTCCCCTCCGCCCTACCTCTCCCTGCCATCCTCATACTACACACACTCACACACTCACACTCACTCCCAGTTCAATCACACACAATCACAACCAAACACTCAGCCTATCACACTGTAAAATTGAAATAAAATGTGTGAGGTGTTAGAAAAAAAAGTGTTGTGTATTTTGTATATGTATGTATGCAATATGTGTGCAATATGTAAAAATATGTGTAAGTGTACACGCTTAATCAATCAACAATGCGACCTAACTAACTCCTCTGTTTGCGCCTCTCTCTCTACTCTGACTAATCCTCCACTCCACTCCACTGTAGTGTGCTGTAGCTCAACGAACCATCCAAACACACTTAAGAAAATGGAGGCTGCGCATGGGTTTATATATGACTTTTGAATAGCGCAATTACGTGTCGCATTTTTAGATGGAGTCGCGGTTAATTTTTATGAGTGTTAGCCTAATTTGCATAAAACTACTCTTTATTGAGACTTTACGTGGACAAAATACAGGCGTAAGTTACTTGCGACGACTAAAATGTGTATTTGCGCACTTTTCGGAAGATCGCCAATTTGTCCTACTTACGCCAGTTTAGCGGCGCAGTATATGTAATACCCCGATGTGCAAGGTTAAAAACTACGCCGTATATCGGATCGCGCCCCATGTGTATATTTCTATTAGGAAGAATATTTCATGCATAAAGTGTAAATAGAAATTTCATGTCAGTATTGTTTTTGGGCAACTAGAGGGCCTACATTTAACCATTAGGAATAAATTAATGTAGGATGGAGAAGTGTTAATTCTGTTAGCCTCACTTTGAGTTAATTGTGAGTTTAAATTTGATGTGTACGTATTGCATTTTTACGCAACATGATTAAGGAGTAACACCCGAAAGGTTTCTGTTGTGCAACTGCACTGCCCTGAA
This sequence comes from Bombina bombina, assembly GCF_027579735.1. Taxonomy (NCBI): domain Eukaryota; kingdom Metazoa; phylum Chordata; class Amphibia; order Anura; family Bombinatoridae; genus Bombina; species Bombina bombina. The sequence goes on along the minus strand of NC_069503.1, from coordinate 354,830,611 downwards.
ATAAACAAATAATTGGAAGAATTGGTGCTGCTGTATACTTTCATTTCTTATAAATCCTTCTAATAGAAACCTGTAGTCTTCTTGTTTTCAGATGTAGATGACGCCAAACTGCCAATAAATGTGTTCAAATTTGCATGTGCATCAGGCAACTTACATATGTAAATACTCACTTAAAGTATGTCACTTCTTGCCTCTCATTTTTGTTCCAACTGTATCTGCCTGTTGCACTGTTACAATGCTGTCCACCTCAGTACCACATGGTGCACTTACTAACTTCTTCACCAGTAAGTAATACATATGATGAAACCAGGATGTTTGTTCTTGTGTGGCACTCCAAGTAAGCTGGTTAATGACTAGTACAGAACAAACTTGATAATGAGTAAAAGTAAAAATGTCATTATTCCACAAGCAGTAACACAATATTAATGTGAGTAACACAAGCAATACAAACGTGTGCAAACAAGGGAAATAATTACTATAGTTGAACAAAGTGTAATTAGTCTATATCTTAATGTCTTTGTCACCCGCTCAAAGTCGAAAAAGTGAAATGAAAACATCAGAGAACTGCATTTTCTGCATGTTTGCAGCATTACACATAAATTGATGGTTAACAGAAAAATCACTCCCCCACAATCTGAGTAACAAATTTGTAACATGTATGTGTTTGAAACAAATATAATTTACTATATTCACAACTGAGCTTAGTTCGTTGGGTTAAATTATGCATATGATCTAAGATGTTAAGTTGATGACTACCTTAAATGAGCAGTGCACACAAAATAGCAAATTAAATGGATATGTTTATCTCAAAATGGATATTAAATATATATTATTATCGTAACTAAAATTATAACAAATTCTCTCAGAATACTTAATCACTTATTTTTTAAATTAGACCATTTCTTAGGTATGTGAAAACATGCAAGGCTTTTTATAATGGTAAAAACATGTCACATTTAGGGCTAGATTACAAGTGGAGCATTAATTTATTGCGCACCCACAAATGGGCAAATTTGTCAGTTTGCGGGCACTCTATAAATACCCTTCATTACAAGTGGCTGTTTATTGCTAGTGCAAGCTTGTGGTAGCAATTAGCGCTTATAAAATTAACCAGGGATCAGATCTCTGGTTAATTTTATAAATGTCCACACAAAATGCCCCCAAAATCAAGTGTGATATATTTTATTAAAAAAATAAATATAGTAGCATTTTTATTTTTTTAATAAAATAACTGCACAATGCAGTTTTGGGGGACTGAAGTTGGAGGGTGTTGAGTTTTAGAAAAGAAACGGCACTGAAAAGTGCCTTTACATTACATTGCGGTCTGTGGGAACTGTGTGTTCCCAGTATATATATATATATATATATATATATATATATATATATATATATATATATATATAATAACAAATATCAGAGGGAACGCAATTGCTGTAAAAGAGCTTTTTATATGTAAAGCCGACAGTAAACCTTCTAGTTCTGTCAGTATTTAAATTGTAATGGTGCAGACCCTTATAAATAATTTATCATGATTAAGCAAGAGGAGAGAGAAATCTAGGAATGTAATCCTAGTTAAGAAAAGACAGGGATTTTAGCACTCTTTTTGGAAAATAAAGCTCATTAGACCAAAATGTGTTTTTGAACAGTGAATTCTTTAATCCAATTATGAACAGAGAAAACTTCCAGCTATATATACACCACTCCCCCTGAGGAAAGGACTCAATACTTATTGTATTAGTAAAAGGGAGTATCGAAAAGAAAATAAAATTTACTTCAAGATATACTAGAGTTAGTGATATAAACCTGACCGGTCAGGGGTGCACATTTAGTACATGGATACACAGCCAAACCCTACATGGATTTGTAGATTGACACCTATATATAACCTCTACACCCTGCTGCTCACAGAACCCCTTTAAAAGAGGTATAGCCTGGGCAGGTTTTAAAAGGAATGGGATCTAAGAGGTTAATTAGGGGTATCAAAGACAGAAGCAGGTCACAGTTTGTTATCGCAATTACAATATGGTATACAATGAATAGCGTATATTGGTATACAGACATGAAGTGTAAAGCCTGAAATTCGAGATTCACTACACCTAGCTGCTCACAGTACTCCAGTTAAGGAGAGTATAATACCGGGCAGTACAACAAGTGGTAATATCTACCAGGATCTAAGTGATCTCTAAGTTAGGCTTTGTTTACACTTAACAAAACACATTTGAGCGACTTTTTGCAATAAATACAGACAGTATGTGCCCTTATTATGCTTTTTTGTATTTTGTTAGTTTGTCATGCAAAGCTTTGCTGTAGAAAGAAATAAGCAGAAGTGTAGAATTGTAGCATAGAGCACAGTGCATGATATCTTCTTAATGGTGCTGTAATCGTGGAAGTGCTGATACATAAAGCTGCATTAAAGGAAACATTGTAGCAAGCAGAAGAAAGAGCAGTTCAGATGCTGTTAGTTAAAAGTTCAGCTTAGCGTATGTAACACAGTGTTGCAATTTCTTGGCAGCTATTGTAGCAAAATCCGTGAATTTCTTTTGTAAACGTATTCCTCACAAAGCAATCAAACATTGCAGTTTTCACTGGTAACCATATTGTTATATTCGACCGTATTACAGTTCATATCAGTGAACCTTACTGTGACACATACGACCTTGTTTAGTTCATTCAGACGTATCTCCGATCCTCAGAGTGCCGTTGTTTACACTTCTGTAAATTTCACCGCAGGTACCTTCAACCATGCGGTTTAGGAGGCTGTGTTTGTGGCGTGCACCACGTAGGCCGGTCGGCTTAGCCAATGCCGACGCGCGTTTCACCCGCAGGGCTGTTAGACACACCGGGCTTCGTCAGGGCCTGACGAAGCCCGGTGTGTCTAACAGCCCTGCGGGTGAAACGCGCGTCGGCATTGGCTAAGCCGACCGGCCTACGTGGTGCACGCCACAAACACAGCCTCCTAAACCGCATGGTTGAAGGTACCTGCGGTGAAATTTACAGAAGTGTAAACACCGGCACTCTGAGGATCGGAGATACGTCTGAATGAACTAAACAAGGTCGTATGTGTCACAGTAAGGTTCACTGATATGAACTGTAATACGGTCGAATATAACAATATGGTTACCAGTGAAAACTGCAATGTTTGATTGCTTTGTGAGGAATACGTTTACAAAAGAAATTCACGGATTTTGCTACAATAGCTGCCAAGAAATTGCAACACTGTGTTACATACGCTAAGCTGAACTTTTAACTAACAGCATCTGAACTGCTCTTTCTTCTGCTTGCTACAATGTTTCCTTTAATGCAGCTTTATGTATCAGCACTTCCACGATTACAGCACCATTAAGAAGATATCATGCACTGTGCTCTATGCTACAATTCTACACTTCTGCTTATTTCTTTCTACAGCAAAGCTTTGCATGACAAACTAACAAAATACAAAAAAGCATAATAAGGGCACATACTGTCTGTATTTATTGCAAAAAGTCGCTCAAATGTGTTTTGTTAAGTGTAAACAAAGCCTAACTTAGAGATCACTTAGATCCTGGTAGATATTACCACTTGTTGTACTGCCCGGTATTATACTCTCCTTAACTGGAGTACTGTGAGCAGCTAGGTGTAGTGAATCTCGAATTTCAGGCTTTACACTTCATGTCTGTATACCAATATACGCTATTCATTGTATACCATATTGTAATTGCGATAACAAACTGTGACCTGCATCTGTCTTTGATACCCCTAATTAACCTCTTAGATCCCATTCCTTTTAAAACCTGCCCAGGCTATACCTCTTTTAAAGGGGTTCTGTGAGCAGCAGGGTGTAGAGGTTATATATAGGTGTCAATCTACAAATCCATGTAGGGTTTGGCTGTGTATCCATGTACTAAATGTGCACCCCTGACCGGTCAGGTTTATATCACTAACTCTAGTATATCTTGAAGTAAATTTTATTTTCTTTTCGATACTCCCTTTTACTAATACAATAAGTATTGAGTCCTTTCCTCAGGGGGAGTGGTGTATATATAGCTGGAAGTTTTCTCTGTTCATAATTGGATTAAAGAATTCACTGTTCAAAAACACATTTTGGTCTAATGAGCTTTATTTTCCAAAAAGAGTGCTAAAATCCCTGTCTTTTCTTAACTAGGATTACATTCCTAGATTTCTCTCTCCTCTTGCTTAATCATGATAAATATATATATATATATATATATATATATATATATAAACATAATTTATGCTTACCTGATAAATTTATTTCTCTTGTGATGTATCGAGTCGACGGATTCATCCATACTTGTGGGATATTATCCTTCCCTACAGGAAGTGGCAAAGAGAGCACCCACAGCAGAGCTGTCTATATAGCTCCTCCCTTAGCTCCACCACCCCCAGTCATTCGACCGAAGGCTAGGAAGAAAAAGGAAAAACTATAGGGTGCAGTGGTGACTGAAGTTTTTTTAACTAAAAATATGCTACCTGTCTTAAATAAACAGGGTGGGCCGTGGACTCGATACATCACAAGAGAAAGAAATTTATCAGGTAAGCATAAATTATGTTTTCTCTTTTAAGATGTATTGAGTCCACGGATTCATCCATACTTGTGGGATACCAATACCAAAGCTTTAGGACATGGATGAAGGGAGGGACAAGACAGGTACCTTAAACGGAAGGCACCACTGCTTGTAGAGCCTTTCTCCCAAAAATAGCCTCCGAAGAAGCAAAAGTATCGAAATTGTAAAACTTGGATAAAGTATGAAGCGAAGACCAAGTCGCCGCCTTACAAATCTGTTCAACAGAAGCCTCATTTTTAAAAGCCCATGTGGAAGCCACTGCTTTAGTAGAATGAGCAGTAATTCTTTCAGGAGGCTGCTGGCCAGCAGTCTCATAAGCCAAACAGATGATGCTTTTCAGCCAAAAGGAAATAGAGGTAGCCGTAGCCTTTTGACCTCTCCGTTTACCAGAATAAACAACAAACAATGAAGATGTTTGACGGAAATCTTTAGTTGCTTGTAAGTAGAACTTTAAAGCACGAACCACATCAAGATTGTGCAACAGACGTTCCTTCTTTGATGAAGGATTAGGACACAGTGAAGGAACAACAATCTCCTGACTGATATTCCTATTAGAAACAACCTTAGGAAGAAACCCAGGTTTGGTATGCAAAACCACCTTATCTGCATGGAAAACAAGGTAAGGTGAATCACACTGTAAAGCAGATAACTCAGAAACTCTTCGAGCCGAAGAGATAGCTACTAAAAACAAAACTTTCCAAGATAGAAGCTTAATATCTATGGAATGCATAGGTTCAAACGGAACCCCTTGAAGAACTTTAAGAACTAAGTTTAGGCTCCATGGCGGAGCAACAGGTTTAAATACAGGCTTGATCCTAACCAAGGCCTGACTAAATGCTTGAACGTCTGGGACATCCGCCAGACCTTTGTGTAAAAGAATAGACAAAGCATATATTTGTCCTTTTAAGGAACTAGCTGATAATCCCTTCTCCAATCCTTCTTGGAGAAAGGACAATATTCTAGGTATCTTAATCTTACTCCATTAGTAACCCTTGGATTCACACCAATAAAAATATTTGCGCCAAATCTTATGATACATCTTCCTGGTGACAAGCTTTCTAGCTTGAATCAGGGTATCAATGACCGACTCAGAGAAAAGACGCTTTGATAGAATCAGGCGTTCAATCTCCAAGCAGTCAGACGCAGAGAAATTAGTTTTGGATGCATGAATGGACCTTGGATTAGAAGGTCCTGTCTCATTGGCAGAGTCCACGGTGGAACCGATGACATGTCCACTAGGTCTGCATACCAAGGCCTGCGTGGCCACGCAGGTGCTATCAGAATCACTGAAGCTCTCTCCTGCTTGATTCTGGCAACCAGACGTGGGAGGAGAGGAAACAGTGGACATGCATAGGCCAGATTGAAGGACCAGGGCACTGCTAGAGCATCTATCAGTACCGCCTGGGGATCCCGGGACCTGGACCCGTAACAAGGAAGTTTGGCAATCTGACAGGACGCCATCAGATCCAATTCTGGTGTGCCCCATAGCTGAGTCAGCTGGGCAAATACCTCCGGATGGAGCTCCCACTCCCCCGGATGAAAAGTCTGATGACTTAGGAAATCCGCCTTCCAGTTCTCTACCCCTGGGATATGGATTGCTGAGAGATGGCAAGAGTGATCCTCCGCCCATCGGATTATTTTGGTTAACTCCATCATCGCTAGAGAACTCCTTGTTCCTCCTTGATGATTGATATAAGCTACAGTCGTGATGTTGTCCGACTGAAATCTGATGAATTTGGCCGCAGCTAGCTGAGGCCATGCCTGAAGCGCATTGAATATCGCTCTCAGTTCTAGAATGTTTATCAGGAGTAGAGTTTCCTCCCGAGACCATAAGCCCTGTGCTTTCAGGGAGTTCCAGACAGCACCCCAGCCTAGCAGGCTGGCATCTGTCATTACTATAAGCCACTCTGGCCTGCGGAAACACATTCCCTGAGACAGGTGGTCCTGAGACAACCACCAGAGAAGAGAATCTCTGGTCTCCTGGTCCAGATGCAGTTGAGGAGATAAATCTGCATAATCCCCATTCCACAGTTTGAGCATGCATAGTTGCAGTGGTCTTTGGTTTAGGCGGGCAAAAGGAACTATGTCCATTGCCGCTACCATGAGTCCGATTACCTCCATACACTGAGCCACTGATGGCTGAGGAATGGAATGAAGAGCTCGGCAAGTGGTTAAGAGTTTTGATTTTCTGACCTCCGTCAGAAATATCTTCATTTCTACCGAGTCTATCAGAGTCCCTAGGAAGGAAACTCTTGTGAGAGGGAAGAGAGAACTCTTTTTTTATGTTCACCTTCCACCCATGAGATCTCAGAAAAGCCAACACGATGTCCGTGTGAGACTTGGCTAGCTGGAAAGTCGGCGCCTGAATCAAGATGTCGTCTAGATAAGGTGCCACTTCTATGACCCTAGCACCTTTGTGAAAATTCTGGGAGCCATGGCCAACCCGAAGTAAAGAGCCACAAACTGGTAATGCCTGTCCAGAAAGGCGAATCTGAGGAATTGATTATGATCTCTGTGAATAGGGATGTGTAGATACGGATCCTTTAAGTCCACGGTAGTCATATATTGACCCTCCTGGATCAACGGTAGAATAGTCCGAATAGTCTCCATCTTGAATGATGGTACTCTGAGGAATTTGTTTAGAATTTTGAGATCCAAGATTGGTCTGAAAGTTCCCTCTTTTTTGGGAACCACAAACAGGTTTGAGTAAAACCCTAGCCCTTGTTCAGCTTTTGGAACTGGGTGGATTACTCCCATGGTATGTAGGTCTTCTACACAGCGTAAGAACGCCTCTCTCTTTGTCTGGTTTGCAGACAATTGAGAAATGTGAAATCTCCCCCTTGGGGGAGAGTCTTTGAAGTCCAGAAGATATCCCTGGGACACAATTTCTAAGGCCCAGGAATCATGAACATCTCTTGCCCAAGCCTGAGCGAAGAGAGAGTGTCTGCCCCCTACTAGATCTGGTCCCGGATCGTGGGCTACCCCTTCATGCTGTCTTAGAAGCAGCTGCGGGCTTCTTGGCCTGTTTACCTTTGTTCCAAGCCTGGTTAGGTCTCCAGACTGACTTGGATTGGGCAAAATTTCCCTCTTGCTTTGCAGCAGGGGAAGCTGAAGCGGGACCACCCTTGAAGTTCCGAAAGCCTGAATTCTTTGCCACGAATTTAGCCAGTTGAAAATCGGCATTTGTAATGAAAGAATTAGCCAAGTTAAGGGCCTTAATTCTGTCCATAATATCCTCTAATGGAGTCTCCATCTAAAGAGCCTCTTCTAGAGCCTCGAACCAGAAAGCAGCTGCAGTAGTTACAGGAACAATGCACGCAATAGGTTGGAGAAGAAAACTTTGATGAACAAAAATTTTCTTCAGGAGACCCTCTAATTTTTTATCCATAGGATCTTTGAAAGCACAACTGTCTTCGATAGGTATAGTTGTACGCCAGTTGTATGCCAGAGTAGAAATAGCTCCCTCCACCTTAGGAACTGTCTGCCACAAGTCCCGCATGGTGTCAGATATGGGAAACATTTTCTTAAAAACAGGAGGGGGAGTGAACGGAATACCTGGTCTATCCCACTCCTTAGTAACAATATTCACAATCCTCTTAGGGACTGGAAAAACATTAGTGTAAACAGGAACCTCTAAGTATTTGTCCATTTTACACAATTTCTCTGGGACCACTATAGGGTCACAATCATCTAGAGTCACTAATACCTCCCTTAGCAATAAGCTGAGGTGTTCAAGCTTAAATTTAAATGCCGTCATATCAGAATCTGTCTGAGGAAGCGTCTTTCCTGAATCAGAAATTTCTCCCTCAGATAACAAATTCCTTACCCCTACTTCAGAACATTGTGAGGGTATATCGGATACGGCTACTAAAGTGTCAGACGGCTCAGCATTTGTTCTTAACCCAGAGCTGTCACGCTTTCCTTGTAAACCAGGCAGTTTGGATAAAACCTCTGTGAGGGTTGTATTCATAACTGTGGCCATGTCTTGTAAAGTAAATGAATTTGACGCACTAGAGGTACTAGGCGTCACTTGTGCGGGCGTTACTTGTTGTGACACTTGGGGAGAGCTAGATGTTAAACCCTCATTTCCTTCTGTCTGAGAATCATCTATTGCAATATTTTTAAGTGCTAAAATATGCTCTTTATATAATTTATAGACATATCAGTGCAAGTGGGACACATTCTAAGAGGGGGTTCCACAATGGCTTCTAAACACATTGAACAAGGATTTTCCTTGGTGTCAGACATGTTAAACAGGCTAGTAATGTAACAAGCAAGCTTGGAAAACACTTTAATCAAAGCAAATAACACTTAGAAAAAAACGGTACTGTGCCTTTAAGAGAAAAAAAGCTGCACAAACTCTGCAAAACAGTGTAAAAAAGCAGTAAACTCAACGAAATTTTTAAAGTAGCATCATAAAGCCTTAGTAACTTTGCACAGCTATGCAAATAAACAATTAACCCCTTAATGTAAAAACCGGATTGACAAAACGTCAAAAAACGGTAAAAAACATTCAGCACCTTGCCACAGCTCTGCTGTGGCGCCTACCTGCCCTTTAGAAACGATTTGTGGGGAAAAAACTTCTTTACAGCCCTCAAACACAGTAGGAACCTCTAGAGAAGTAGCTGGATGTCTCTGAGAAAAAGAAACTGCGCAACTGAGGCACGAAAATAGGCCCCTCCCACCTCACTCTATGTTATGGGGCCTAAAAGAAACACAACAGAGTGTTTCCTAAACTAGCCATGTGGGTTAATAACCCTTAACCAAGCCACAATGACCCCTTAAAGTCCCTCAAAAAACGTTATATTTGCATATTTTTTATAAAAAACAAAAACGTTTTTTCCTATCAGTGTCACCAGTAACTAATGAGCCCTTTATGCAAGCTAGGATTCCTACTAAGTGTCTGAATACAGCTTACCCTTCCCTCATGGGGCTATTCCCAGTCTTTTCTAGAATAATCACAATCTGTCTAGAAAATAATAGACTGAACATACCTCAATGCAGTTTAGCCTGCAAACTGATCCCCCAACTGAAGTTTTCCTGTACTCGTCAGCCCTTGTGAGAACAGCAGTGGATCTTAGTCACAAACAGTGGTGTCGCTACAGGGGGGCGAGGGGGGCATATGCCCCCCTTGATTGATGAATTGCCCCCCTGTATGCCCCCACCACCAGGCCCACCCTTTGGTACACAGCTATTTGGAGCAATAAAGCAGGGTATAGGTGTCAGGCTTGTTGTGAAGTCAGTCGGAGTTAAACTGTATAGAAGCTGTCACATAATTTAACAAGGCACTGGCAGCCTACATAACCGTCGCTCCTAAGTTATGAGCAGTGCGAATGGCAGGTCAGGTGAACCAATAAATAATACTGCTGCAGTTACCACTCGTTGCTAAGGGGGCGTGTGCAACATCCTACTTCCTTATGTGCGGCAAATTTGTACTGAAAATGACTGTTCCTGGTTTCCTACTGTTTCAATGCTGCTGACCGGGAAATAAAGCTTCTGCTTTTGCTTATTTCCCCTCCCCTCCTTGGTCCGGTATGCACAGCTGGTAGTGGGCGCTGGGTACTATCACTCTCATTCTCCCTGACGTTTTCTATCAAGTTCCTTCCTCCTGTCCTGCATGATATATGAATAGTGGATAAACAGCTGTGCAACATTCCTTCACCCCGTTGCTGCTTCAGCTAGACCTCTGTCCTAAAGAAGTTATATTAACTCCTTGACTGCCAGAAGATACTTGCCTACTGTCCAGTGAGTGGTTCAAATATAATTACAGTATGGCATTGTTCTCAGTTCTTTTGAATATAATATATATATATATATATATATATATATATATATATATATATATATACACTGTGTGTGTATATATATATATATATATATATATATATATATAATATATATAATCATGTAGATTTTCTTCAACACAAGTGTGTGTGTGTGTGTATGTATATATATATATATATATATATATATATATATATATATATATATTTATATGTTTTATAATGCAGAATAAAATATAGATTTTTTTTAAACACCCAGACACATAATGTAAGTATGTGTGTGTGTATGTATGTATATGTGTGTGTGTATGTATTATATATGTGTGTGTATGTGTATATATATGTGTGTATATATATATATATATACACACACACTTGTGTTGAAGAAAATCTACATGATTATTTATAAATATATGCACAAACATATGTATATATATGTGTGTTTGTGTATGTATATTTATATATATATGAAATATTTTACCCACATCATACAGTGCAACATGTATATGGTACAGCGTTTTTAACATCAGTATAGAACCTCATCTTTCTTATACATCACTGTGTGACCTTTAAGAATTAACATTAACTGTCCCTTTAAGAATTAACATTTGTAAATGGAACATATTGATAGAGTAAAAAAATTAAAACTGCTCACTCTGGCCTATATATACAGTATATATATATATATATATATATATATATATATATATATATATATATATATATATATATAGGCCAGAGTAACATTGACAAATGTTAATTTTTAAAGGGACAGTGAGGCAGTGTGGGCTTGTACTAATGCAAGATTTCACGTTCTAGGCAATATAAAGTGGTGGCTTGCCATTAGTGTTTGGTAACAAAAGTTTAAATTTTTTAGTCACCAGTTTAATGGCACATTTTTAATAACATTTTGAATTATGCATAATGAAACAAATTTGCAATGCGCTTCCATTACTTATTTTTCCTGCTTTTCCTGTAAGTTAATGCAGAAAATTATAATGTTCCCCCAGAGAGACTGGAGTGCATGTTGTGGAATGCAGGACCTTGACACTCCTACATGCTGCAAAGTGCTTGGTTAATATGTGCAGGAGTTCATTAATATATTTTCTAATAAAATAATAATAATAATACATTGTTTTTCATGCAGATCCTTTGCAATAAAGTGAATGATTTCTGATGCACACATTAAAAAATGTCTTTAATGTCCTTTTAAGAATCAACATTTCCAACATATCAAACCCAGACCAGCCTACTTTTTATGAAGGAGTATTGTATGTTTCACCTGGTTAGAGGTTTGGGCTTGTTTCTGCTTACAGGGAAATGAAATAAATGGTTTGTGATTGAGACAGAACATACCATTTAAAAAAAGTTTCCAATGTACTTTTATTATCAAATTTGCTTTGTTCCCAAGATACTGTGTTGAAGAGATACCTAGGTTGGTTGCTGGAGCACTTCATGGCAGGAAATAATGCTGCTATCTAGTGCTCTTGCAAATGGATAATTTTTTTGCAAAACTGCTGCCATATAGTGGTCCAGAAATGGGCTGGCTCCTGAGCTTACTTTTCTGCTTTTCAACAAAAGATACCAAGAGAACAAATAAAAAATAATAATAGAAGTAAATTAGAAAGTTTTTTTTTTTTTTAAATGCTGCTCTATCTGAATTAAAAAAGAAAAAAAATGGGTTTTATATCCCTTTAAAGGGGTTGTTGGACTTATGCACATGCTCTGAGATTTCATGTTCTGGACTTAATGTATGGGACAAGGCCAAGTATTGTTTGATTAAAAGCAAAGTTTTGGAGGATCTTAGCTGCCCCACCAACTCAAAACATCACCACCCGCCACTACTGAGGTTTAAGATCCGCACGCTGTGTGAGTAGAAGGGCAGGCTGGAGGTAGGGGGGATAATTAGCCCCTGACAATCAACTGCGCATAGCCGAACTGATGGACAGCTAATGACCTGCCAAGTTATTATCTGATAATGATAGTTGTATATTTTTTTTAAGTTTAAATTCTCACCTAATTCTTGTTTTAAGAGACATTTCAAAAAGTCTAGCCACAAGTCTTTCTAATAGCTGACTGGCATAAATGGAGGGTCTGACTGGACTTTTACAGATACATATTTTTGACATTTCTGTGGTGCATTTTACTTTCTCAGTATACAACCTTTTTAATTGCATTGTAATCCGTATTTTCACCTTTAATGGGGGTGAGGAATTAGGGGGCTGGGGGTCCCCACAAATTTGTCTTGCCCAGGGCCCCGCAAATGCTAAGGGTGCTGAATTAAACAAATAAGGCGGCCGCAAGGTGTTCTTGCAGTACACATATTTATAAATAACACACACTGCTGTCACACTCATGCACTCATAAACACGCATTTGTGAATGATTTTTTTCAGTGGTATGATATAGTCGCGAAAATTATTAGTGCCCCCCTAGTTTTGACTGTGGTATCTTATGTGCCCCCCCTATATATTGTTGCTAGAGTCGCCACTGGTTACAAAGTGCTAAGATCATCATCCTCCTTGCAGAAATCTTCATCCCTTTTCTGCCAGAGAGTAAATAGTACACACCGGTACCATTTAAAATAACAAACTTTTGCTTGAGAAAATAAAAACTAACATTTTTGTCACCACACTCACTTTACCCTTCCTAGTACTTTAGAGTAGGCAAAGAGAATGACTGGGGGGTGGAGCTAAGGGAGGAGCTATATAGACAGCTCTGCTGTGGGTGCTCTCTTTGCCACTTCCTGTAGGGAAGGAGAATATCCCACAAGTATGGATGAATCCGTGGACTCAATACATCTTACAAGAGAAATATATATATATATATATATATATATATATATATATATATATATATATATATATATATATGCTTATATACAACACACATAAAGGTCAGCACTCACAAACAAGCTCTCAGCTAGGATTAAAAAGCAAAACCGGAAGAGTTAGTTACCGCATTTGGCCAAATGGGACAAGCCCAGGTACCACATCAAGGTCTCTTCCACTCACCTGGGTCCCTAATACAACCATACAAATGCAGCCATGCACACAAATGCAAGCTAATAATCAAACAAACTGGGAAGGCCCAGGGTTAACTGCCTGTGACTCTGCAGATAGAGGAACTTTATGTGAGTGTGTTAGCAACCAAAGCTGAGCCTGTTTGTTGGTCATGGGATGTGCACCCGGTCCGGTCTGGATGTGCTGTCCTTAGCCCTTTTTTTTTGCTTTTCCCATGATGATTACAACAGTCTGTTAACCCTGACTTGTTCCCAGTTCGTTTGATTATTAGCTTGCATTTATGTGCATGGCTGCATTTGTGTGGCTGTATTAGGATCCAGGTGAGTGGAAGAGACGTTGATGTGGTACCTGGGCTTGTCCCATTTGGCCAAATGCGGTAACTGACTCTTCTGGTTTTGCTTTTTAATCCTAGCTGAGAGCTTGTTTGTGAGTGCTGGACTTTATGTGTGTTGTATTGTGTGTTTCTGTAATTCTCCCTAAGGACCTGCACCCTAGCAGGCCCGGGTTAACTGCTTGTGACTCTGAAGATAGAGGAACTTTATGTGAGTGCGTTAGCAACCAAAGCTGAGCCTGTTTCTGGGTCATGGGATGTGTACCGGTCTGGCCTGGATGTGCTGTCCTTATCCCTTTTTTGTTGCTTTTCCCAGGATGATTACAAAAGTCTGTGAACCATGACTTGTTCCCAGTTTGTTGGATTATTAGCTTGCATTTGTGTGTATGGCTGCAGTTGTGTGGCTGTATTAGGGACCCAGGTGAGTGGAAGAGAACTTGATGTGGAACCTTGACTTGTCCCATTTGGCCAAATGCGGTAACTAACTCTTCCGGTTTTGCTTTTTAATCCTAGCTGAGAGCTTGTTTGTGAGTGCTGGACTTTATGTGTGTTGTATTGTATTGTCTGTTTCTGTAATTCTCCCTAAGGACCTGCACCCTGGCAGGCCTGGGGTTAACTGCCTGTGACTCTGCAGATAGAGGAGCTTTATGTGAGTGCGCTAGCAACCAAAGGCTGTTTGTTGGTCATGGGATATGTACCCGGTCTGGATGAGCTGTCCTTATCCCTTTTTTTTGCTTTTTCCCAGGATGATTACAAAAGTCTGTGAACCCTGACTTGTTCCCAGTTTGTTTGATTATTAGCTTGCATTTGCATGTATGTATTGTATGTATTGGGTACTTGTAAAGGGCGGCTAATCACCCGTAAGGGTCTCAAGGCGCGCTCATTTTATCTACATGGGAAGGATGAAAGGCTGAGTGGACCTCACCGGGGATCGAACCTGCAACCCTTGGGTTGCTACAGAGCTCAGCTACAGTGCCTTAGCATGCTGAGCTATCTGTCTGGCATTTGTGTGCATGGCTGCATTTGTGTGGCTGTATTAGGGACCCAGGTGAGTGGAAGACACCATGATGTGGTACCTGGGCTTGTCCCATTTGGCCAAATGCGGTAACTAACTCTTCCGGTTTTGCTTTTTAATCCTAGCTGAGAGCTTGTTTGTGAGTGCTGGACTTTATGTGTGTTGTATTGTATTGTCTGTTTCTGTAATTCTCCCTAAGGACCTGCACCCTGGCAGGCCCGGGGTTAACTGCCTGTGACTCTGCAGATAGAGGAACTTTATGTGAGTGCGTTAGCAACCAAAGCTGAGCCTGTTTTTTGGTCATGGGATGTGTACCCGGTCCGGTCTGGATGTGCTGTCCTTATCCCTTTTTTTTGCTTTTTCCCAGGATGATTACAAAAGTCTGTGAACCCTGACTTGTTCCCAGTTTGTTTGATTATTAGCTTGCATTTGTGTGCATGGCTGCAGTTGTGTGGCTGTATTAGGGACCCAGTTGAGTGGAAGAGACCTTGATGTGGTACCTGGGCTTGTCCCATTTGGCCAAATGCAGTAACTAACTCTTCCAGTTTTGCTTTTAAATCCTAGCTGAGAGCTTGTTTGTGAGTGCTGGACTTTATGTGTGTTGTATTGTATTGTCTGTTTCTGTGATTCTCCCTAAGGACCTGCACCCTGGCAAGCCCGGGTTAACTGCCTGTAACTCTGCAGATAGAGGAACTTTATGTGAGTGCGTTAGCAACCAAAGCTGAGCCTGTTTGTGGGTCATGGGATGTGTACCCAGTCCGTTCTGGATGTGCTGTCCTTATCCCTTTTTATATGCTTAAATACATATATATGTATGTGTTAATATGTGTATATACACATATTAACAAATAAATATATATGTATATAGTCATATACATATATTTACTAACTGCTGCACTACTTGCTTCTTCACTGCGCGAGGTTCTGATGTCATCTGTGACGGTATCAGAACGAGGCTCCCATAGGAGCCTATGTAAGCGCACTCTCATGAGCACAACAGGGCCGGACTGGGAAATCAGACCAGCCCTGGAAATTTGTATAGACCAGCCCAGCCACGCCCCCTCCAACACAGCCACGCCCCATCCAGCCAAGACACGCCCCCTCCAGCGCAGCCAACTATGCTTGCGCATCCAGGGCCGCCACTACTAAGCCAGTGGTAACGGTCAGCCCCCCCCCCACTTATATTTTGACCCTACACAAACCTAGCAATTTTTTTTTACATAGAAATAGCATAATAGGTCAATTGGATTTGGATGATAATATTAAAAGATCTCAATCTGGAAAATCCATTTTTTTCTTTTAGTTTTATTCACACAGTATGTAGTGCTACAATAATTGAGTAATTGTACTAATTGAGTGGCTGGTGGTACAATATATACTACTGGACGTCTTGTTCACTAATCACTTCCCAATAATTAAAAAAAATAATAATACATACATGATGGTTGTGATCGATTCAGAGTTCACTTCACTTGATGATCACTTCAGACTGTCTTGAACTGACTGTGCCCCTGCCTGCCTCTGCCACCGGTCAGCCTGTGAGTGTGACCGTTGTCTTTCTTCCATACCACACGTTGATGCAGCTGCTCCCAGGCTCCCTCCACTATGTCACGTGAAGTGGTGTGTGAGAAGTTGTTGAACGGAAGAGAGATTTACCTCAGTGACGTCAAGTAAGCGCCGGCCCACCCAGCCTGCTTACTAATTGATTCCTCCCTGGCCCGACCCGCCACCTCCTACATCCAGTGACAGTCATCTGACTGTGACAGACAGACTGAGCCTGTGACTGTGAGTGACAAACAGACACAGGCTCAGTCGTCTGAGTGAGTGATTCACTATTGCCTATTTGGTTAAAAGTAGTTGCGGACGTAACCGGTAAGGTTAACTTGCGGTCCGGAGGCGGTTACTAGACAAACAGTGCAGGGAGGCCAGTCACAGACAGTCAGTGAGTAGTGTAAAACAAACAATTTAGATAAGATTACCGGGCCGGCCGCATTCAATTATTAATATTAAAGCAAGCAATAATAATACTATAATTGTCATTTGCAATGCATCCTATACAAGCAGCAGCCAGCCTGAGTCTGAGCCCTCAGCCCAGCCCAGCTGAGCTGCCAGCCCACCGGGATTTTTCCCGGTATCCCGACTGTCCAATCCGGCCCTGGAGCACAATGTTTCCTATCAATACGATCACAAGGTCCGGTTCACATTGTGATCAACTTGTACTACTTTCTCAACTTGGCTTTCTCAAAAACGATATTTAGAGCTCCACTTGTAATCTGGCCAATAATGGCTATATAATCCAATGTATCTAATTTTTTAACATTCCACAGCCAGTCAGTCAGTGAACCAGTCTGTCTGTCTTACCTGGCCTGACTGGGCCCAGAAAAGTGCAATGATAATATTCCTTGAGAAATAATGCAAACACATAATTGATTTTCTAATTTCAATTAAAAATCATTTTAAAATAAAGTGTATATACTTTTGAGCCCTTCCCAGTCAAACACCTTGACATATAAAACATCATTTTTTTTTTAAATCAAAGTTTTTTATTTAAGGTATTTAGCAATACAAACTGTATGTCAGTACAACAGGCGCATCAACTCTATGACATAAAAAAGAGAAAACAATAAAGAAAAACAACACTCCTCTGTATACAATACACCTCAGAGATAATTCACCTAAATTTCAAGGCAACATTTCAGAAAATAGATAAACATGCATAATATATCATAACATATATGAAGGCTACAATAGTCATTACTAATACAAGAGTGATGGGCCAGTTTGATACCTTAAAGTTTTTGTATATTTTCAGATTTACTGATGTACCTCTTTACAAGAATAGACTGCCTATTAGAGAGATAATTTAAACTGAAATATTAAGAATAGTGGCAAATAATATGGTAGGTACAATACTTTATAATCATGCAACAAACTGCCTAAATGAAAGGTGGCGGATTAATACCGCAAAGATAAATTCACCATATTGGGTGAATAAATAATATCCCATGCAAATAATATAACAAAATTGAACTAGAAAGTAAGTACTAGCATAATACATTTTAGGTGATTTAAAAAAATAGCCCCCTTCAGTAGCTCTCACTCTTTGCAAGGTGGGGTTTATAAAACTTGAGGCAACAGGGGATAAGATTAAATATGGTACCATATAGTAGATATTATCGTGGCTAAAGAATGACTGGCATCAAAATAAACATAAATACTTTTAGGGAGGGGGAACATTCTCTTATTTAAATAAAAATGAATTACACAACTAGTGTGGGCTGTAAGGGCTCTTGCATGGATCCCCTGAATATGTGGGCCCATCATATAGAGAACTTTGAAGACATATCTTATTTGTATAGCATTTGCTAATCTCATCTGAATGGGTACATAAATACAAAACCCATGTTGGTCAGAATAATTGAAAATAATTGTTTGGGCCCTCAACTACACCTCAGACTAGAGAGTCGTCATTAACAAATTGAGAGCAATACAGCCAAACCGCCAATATGACCAAAGTTATATAAAGCAAAATCCTAGATAATGCAATCTCCTGTAACACTTTTCTAAATAAAAGATATCTCCAACTAAGCCAGTTGCGGGGGCTCAGTCATCCAGTCTCATAATTAGGAAGTCATCAATATCTTTTGGGGGTCTGTCAAGCATAATGATTCCATCTGTACCAGGACAAAGTTATCCAATCCCCCTCCTGACGTTGCTAATCTTATTACCCATGTAGTTTGAGCTCCAAATGGAGGACAAGATGAGCGAGTGTAGGCAGATGGGCTCTTCAGATTGCGACTGAGGCACCGGGGTTGAAAATTGTAGGTAAGTATGAAGGCTCAAGATCGCATCGGTCACTGATAGTGAATGGCCCACATGAAAATGCAGGTCTCTGGTCAGCAACGGAACATCGGGTAACATTGCACAGTATATCGGATGGTCGGCCGCACCCATCCGCACTAGTTTCTGCTTTCCCTTGATTCCGCTCCCAATCCCGGAGATAATATAGGTAGGTAAGTCCAGTCTGTTGCGGTGCCATAGGCCAGCTTCCTGCAACTTTATGTTTGGAGCCCTCTGTGGAACTAGGTTGATAGGAGTATTCTCTACTATACTGAGAGAAGGCTGCAGTTGGCTATGCTGCAAGTCAAGCTCCTTTGCAGTCGCCATTAACAAATTAGTCTCCTGCTTCTTTTGAGGGCGGGCTTTTACAAGTTGTATTAGGTGGGTAAAATTAACGTCTATTTTCTGATCTAGTGCAGCCAAAAGGGCTTGTAGCTCATTAGGCGATGTCACATCCATGTCTACAAAGAGCTGTACTCTCTAGTATTGGTAACGGGATATGTCTGCTTTACCCAGCAGACTGGGGGGGGGGGGAAATTCTGATGAAAAATAATGGCCGCTGCTGTGCCCATCCAGACACCCTAAACGATGATTCTACATAAACGATCTGCATATGTTGGATATCGATCAGTCCAGCTGTGCTTCAGGCTCCCAATTCTGTAAGAAGAAACTCCGGTCCTCTAGTTGGTGAACAAATAAACAACATATTCTTTTTAAGAGGCCCGGAGCTCCTGCATTTTGCATCTGGATATGGCGGCTGCTAAGTCACGCCCATAAAACATCAATTTTAAAGTAAATGTTTTGTTGTATTTTTAATAGAAATATTTCAACTACTTTTGTTCTTCTCTTAGAAGAAAACTTTCTTTTAATTTTTAAATATATATATATATATTTATATATAAAGAACATTTTCTTCTAAGTGAAGAATAAATGTATTAAAAGTATATCTTAATGAACCTTCATCTTTCAACTTGTAATACCAGCTCAAGAATAGGAGCGCTATTGATTTAACTTGAGAGCTGTTAGAGCTCAATAGCATTAATATTTTTGTGTTCCACTTCTTATGTAGCCCATAGTGTGCAATACACTTTGGGTATTATGGGATTGCTGTATTCTATACTTACATAAATTGCTTATTGATAGCTGTGTTTTTATAGTGATAGTATCCTTGAACATTATTCTCAAATGTTGCTCACCTTTTATTATTGATAGATTGATAGAAAGAGATAGATAGATAGATAGATAGATAGATAGATAGATAGATAGATAGATAGATAGGTACAGACAGACAGACAGAGTGACAGATAAACAGTTCCTATAAGGGACAAATGCCATGAATATTCATGAGTGCATCATGCTATATTTAAGGCTCTTAGATAGTAATTACAAATTATCTGTGAGCGAAGACTTTTTTCTTTTCTGCTTTGATTTAATCATGTTTTATAAAAAATGTCATTGGGATCTCAGCATTGTTTCATTGTTCCCAGTGATCCTCATGAACCAATAGCTTTCCGTTTCATTGCCTTCAAGCCCTGACTACCTGTGCATTAGACTGTCTTATTAAATACAGCTATGTTGTCCGTGTGAGTCAATTAACTTGACTTGTTCCCACTGACTGCAAAGAAGAGTCATATATGGAGTGATAGCAAAGGAAAGTAATAATGCCCCACAATATATGATGTGTGATGTTTTTGTAATTGATATGAACATCTGCAAAATGATGTCTGAATGAATTGATTTGGCAGGTGTGCAGAGTTCACACTTATTTTAATGTGCTTAGACTGAGCTCTGATTGTACTAGCTGTGATGAAATGTATTAGTCTGAACATATTTAGATGCCATTTACATATATTATATATATATATATAAAATAAAAGTTTTTCCTTTTACATCATGAGTGACATATCCTAAGGGTATACACATGATGCATAGATTGCACCATTGTAAGAGTAATTATTCTAGTTGCAAATGAAGGATCGCATGCCAATGACGTTGGCAGTACAGTGACTTCTTACTGTTGTCTTTATTTCACAATGTCACTACCAGCTGTTCTCATACGTCAGTGCTGCTTTTTTTATTTCCTTAAAGGTCCATTTTTTTTTGCTTAAAATACCTAAAATTGTTAACCATGTCTTATCCACTGCAGTGTCTTCTAACTATTTCTTTCCAATTGCAACTTGTCTGTAACCCATTTGTGCATGAAAGCAGGAGATACTAAAACAAACAAATAACGCATTTGCCTTAGAGGAGAGAATGCATTATTTTGAACATCTCAAACAATTTACTGCATTCTGTTGAAAAATTTGAAAATGTCAAAGTTTAATTAAATTTAAAGGGACAGTCAACACCAGAATTTTTGTTGTTTTAAAAGATAGATAATCCCTTAATTACCAATTCCCCAGTTTTGCATAACCAACACAGTTATAATTATACACATTTTACCTCTGTAATTACCTTGTATCTAAGCCTTAGCTGACTGCCCCCTTATTTCAGTTTTTTTGACAGACTTGCATTTTATTCTATCAGAGCTGTCTCCATGGTAAATTCACGTGCATGAGCTCAATGTTATCTATATGAAACACGTGAAATAATGCCCTCTAGTGGTGAAAAACTATCAAAATGCATTTAGATTAGAGGTGTCCTTCAAGGTCTAAGAAATTAGCATATGAACCTCCTAGGTTTAGCTTTCAATTAAGAATACCAAGAGAACAAAACAAAATTGGTGATAAAAGTTAATTGGAAAGTTGTTTAAAATGACATGCCCTATTTGAAACATGAAAGTTTTTTTGGACTTGACTATCCCTTTAAATATATGGAGAAATATTTGACCTTATTAGAAAAGCACAACTTCATTAATGTATAACTCCAGAAATATACTCACTATAAAAAGATTATTATGGCTGGTTGCAATAGCCATACAGTATGGAGCTTCTGACCTCTAATGCATTAACTAATTTAATAGACAGATATATAGATGGATATAAATTTATATAGATATTGCTATATATACACAAACCAGTTTTAAAATTCAGAGAGAGCCTTATCTCTCTCTCTCTCTGTATAGATATATATATGTAATATCTATCTCTATACCTTTATCTATTTAATTATCCTCCATCTATCTATCTGTCTATCTATCTATACAGTATATAAATATATACACACACACACACACACATATATATATATATGTAAACATCTGATCTCCTTGACCACTCATGTCTCCAACTAACCCTAACAGCCTTACCCTTATTACCTTACTACTACTGTTAAAGGGACAGTCAACACCAGAATTTTTGTTGTTTAAAAAGAAAGATAATCCCTTTATTACCCATTCCCCAGTTTTGCATAATCAACACTGTTATAGAAATATACTTTTTACCTCTGTGATTACCTTGTATCTAAGCCTCTGCAAACGGCCCCCTTATTTCAGTTCTTTTGACAGACTTGCATTTTACCAATCAGTGCTCACTCCATGGTAACTTCACGTGCATGAGGTCAATGTTATCTATATGAAACACATGAACTAATGCCCTCTAGTTGTTAAAAATGCATTCAGATTAGAGGTAGTCTTCAAGGTCTAAGAAATTAGCATATGAACCTCCTAGAATTAGCTTTCAAATAAGAATACCAAGAGAACAAAGCAAAATTGGTGATAAAAGAAAATTGGAAAGTTTTTTAAAATGACATTCCCTATTTAAATCATGCAAGTTTTTTTTTTTACTTGACTGTCCCTTTAAACTTAACCACAACCTCTTCCACTGCTATTAACTTTAAACACACAGGTTAAACTTTATTTCCCAAGGTTCTTTAGCTGCTGATAGTAATAAACCCATAAAGCTGCAGCTATCACTTTACACAATTTCAGGGATAATAAGAAGAGTTAGTGTGGGAATAACAAGAGCTTGCTAGAAATTGAGACTAAAATGTGATGCCTCAAAATATATTTTGAATCTTCCATTGAAATTAACGTGAAGCTCAATTTTTTTCCAGTCTGTCACTATAGGGCATTGGTTTATTTTGTTTGCACTGAGATTTTAATTTCATACAAACTCATGTTAATAATAACAGTCTTTGTACAGTTATCCTGCCATTCATTCCAGCTTATTTGTGATATAGTGTTACATATTAAAATGTTTCTATAATAAAGTTAAATGTAGAATAAAACCGTATACAAAAATCATAATTTTCTTTATTAGCAATATTGTAGAGATACTCAGCATAATTAATGGACTTGTGATTAAATTATTTTTACCTTTAGCTACATAGCTATTTTTCCATTTTAGACCTAAAGAATGAATTATGACTGTAGAGTAGGTCAGCCATGGCTTTATTTCAAATGAAGCTTTCATTATAAATGAGATTTTTTTTTATAAATACTTATACCTTTTGACAGCATCAAACGTCACTTACAAGGAGCAAGGAATATTCTTTTCAAATCCTGACAATTTGATGTAAGTATACAGGGTAGATTTTAAATGATTGAAAATGCGTAATTATGTATTTATTTAGCCTCCCCCTGTGTAATTAACTGTAAATATTGGGGGAGGGGGGTTCCAATAATGAGAATTGGAAGGTTACATTACCAACCTCACTAGCTTAAAGGGAAAGTGTACTTTAAAATAGTTTTCCTCTTAATGTGTTTCTATGTACTATCAGCAGTTGAGTATAAAATGTATGCGACACTGATCGTTTAGACCTATTTTTGTATATGAAATAGTTGGTCTTTGACACCATAACCCATTAAAATGAGCAGATCTTGCAGGGAGATCCGTTTCCTTACTTGATCGCTTTCCATACACACACATGCTTTCTTGGTGTGTCTCTTTTTGTACAACAAAGCCCAGTACTTAGAGATAACAATTGCAAATGAACATTTTATTACTTATCTCTCATACCTCCAACTGGAAGTGTAATTTCTTCTGATGGTTAGGTTTACATAGTTTTCCATAGTCAATATCGTATTGAAATGTTCAGTATAGGAAGGGATACCACAGGCAAAATTAGCTATTTCAAATATCAAAATAAATCTAAAGTAACTATTTGTAATTAATTTCAAACACTACAGCAGATAAATGGATACTTGGGAACAAATTAAAGGGGGGGGGGGTGTAGCAATACACTGTCCCTTTAATCCTACCACATAGCTGTCCCTAATAGGCCCAACAGAGGATATTAGAAAATATATTGAAAAACAAAGCAAGGTTTGCTAAAAAAATATGACAGTGGCAAGACTTGACTACTCCAAATAAGGCAAGAGAAGGGGAAGTTTACCATGATGCCAGCAAACAAGGTGTTAAATATTTCAGAAATCTTTCACACTAGAGCTGTACGCTAATTTATTGAAATGCTACACAACAGCCTTGTAATTACAATGGCCCAGATTACAAGTGCCGAGATAATGGTAGTGCAATATCAATATCACTGGACTGCATTAAATATTAGCTAGAAAATTTAGAAAAGTCCACGATAAAAAAAAATTATCAGAGAAGATTAAGCATGGCCAGCATGGGTTTAGTGCACCGTCAACTTTCAATGGATACTGCAACCATGCTAAATATCGCTGTAATTACAAGTTATGGGTTGCGCTGTAGCAAGACAAAATAGCGCTAGAATATTTAGTGTGACTTGAAACCAAAAGTTTAATATTTTTTTTTTTTTTGAGACCAGAAGTTTAATATGGATTTTTTTTTTAAAGGGATATGGTATATATATATATATAACACAGTAATGGGCCACTCTCACACTGGGCCATGTACACATCCTAAGCCACTGTAAATTTAACAGCCCTGAACACTGACAGACAGCTGCACAGTTCCCAGCAATGCAGGCAGCTAACCCCTGAGCAGCCTAGGTGACAGGCCCACAGGGAAGCATTACAAACATTATCAACACAACACACAGAAAACCTGGCACTCACCAGCAAGTACACATTAATGTTTAAAAGCAAAACTGTAGAAGTCAGCTACATTTGGCGCCAAAGGATCAAGCCCAGGACCACGCCAAGGTCCCCTCATTCCTGGGACCCTAATCAGCACCCACACAATGCATACTTTCAAGCAAACCAACTGGGAACCTCCCAGGATGACACAGGCTTTTATAATCTCCCCTAAGTAAATACAAATCTCTGGAATGGATCGCACTCTCAGACTCAACCGCATATACATCCTAAGCCACTGTAAACTCCACAGCCCTTAACACTGACAGACAGATGTACAGTTCCCAGCAACCCAGGCAGTTAACCCCTAAGCAGCCTGGGTGACAGGCTCATAGGGAAGCTGAGCAGTCTGAGAGTGCTACCCATTCCTGTGTTTTGTATTTACTTAGGGCAGACTACAAAAGCCTGTGTCACCCTGGGATGTTCCCAGTTGGTTTGTTTGAAAGTATACATTGTGTGGGTGCTGGTTAGGGTCGTAGGAAGGGGTAGACTTTGGCGCCAAATGTAACTGACTTCCCCCAGTTTTGCTTTTAAACATTACTGAGTATCTGCTTGCGTGTACCATGTTTTCTGTGTGTTTTATATATACGTATATACTGTATATATAAATATATATATTATATATATAGTACTAAAGACACATGTATACTCTTGAGCTCCTATGGGCCTACCTAGGGTTACTCTGCAGCAAAGGATACCAAGGGAACAAAGTCAATTTGATAATAGAAGTAAAATAGAAAGTTGATTAAAATCAAATGCTCAATCTGAATCATGAAAGTTTAAATTTAAATTTCCAGTTCCTTTAAGCCCTTAATTTCAAGGGCAAGTGTTTAACATCAAAAAATGAAATCAAGCGATCATTGATGCAATCACATGATTTCAAAGATCAAATCATGGGGGACTCCCTACTATGCTAGGTTCACCACAAAGTTGGATTCCCCATTGAATAAAATGGTGCAGGATGCAAAAATGTTCCATGCCGTCCTAACGACATTAAGTGGTTAATGTTATAACGTGTTATACTCCTACACTACTTCTACCCAACACCTAACCCCCACTTCTAAGTTAATACACCCTAAGTTACAAAAAATAACAAACAATCGCCTAGATTACGAGTTTTGCGTTAGGAGGGGTGCGGTGCTAACGAGCAGTTTATGCTCACTGCAACCCTTACAGACAGCGCTGGTATTATGGGTTTTTACAAAGAGCAAAATTTAGCTCCACATCTCAACTCAATAGCAGCACTGCTTACGTTAGCGGTGAGCAGGTAAAACATGCTCATGCACGATTTGCCCATAGGAATCAATGGGGGAGAGCCGGCTGCAAAAAAGCAGCGTAAAGCTCCTAACACAGCCCCATTGATTCCTGTGGGGAAAATACATTTATGTCTACACTTAACACCCTAACATGAACCCCGAGTTTAAACACCCCTAATCTTACACTTATTAACCCCTAATCTCCTGCCCCCGACATCGCCAACACCTGCATTATATTATTAACCCCTAATCTGCCGCTCCGGACACCGCCACCACCTATTTTATACTTATGAACCCCTAATCTGCCGCCCCCAACATTGCCGACACCTACATTTTATTTATTAACCCCTACTCTCCCGCCCCCAATGTTGCCGCAACCTACCTACATTTATTTACCCCTAATCTGCCGCCCCAACGTCGCCGCCACTATAATAAAGTTATTAACCCCTAAACCTAAGTCTAACCCTAACACCCACTAACTTAAATATAATTTAAATAAATCTAAATAAAATTACTACAATTAACTAAATAATTCCTATTACAAGTTATGGGTTGCACTGTAGCAAGACAAAATAGCGCTAGAATATTTAGTGTGACTTGAAACCAAAAGTTTAATATTTTTTTTTTTTTTGAGACCAGAAGTTTAATATGGATTTTTTTTTTAAAGGGATATGGTATATATATATATATATAACACAGTAATGGGCCACTCTCACACTGGGCCATGTACACATCCTAAGCCACTGTAAATTTAACAGCCCTGAACACTGACAGACAGCTGCACAGTTCCCAGCAATGCAGGCAGCTAACCCCTGAGCAGCCTAGGTGACAGGCCCACAGGGAAGCATTACAAACATTATCAACACAACACACAGAAAACCTGGCACTCACCAGCAAGTACACATTAATGTTTAAAAGCAAAACTGTAGAAGTCAGCTACATTTGGCGCCAAAGGATCAAGCCCAGGACCACGCCAAGGTCCCCTCATTCCTGGGACCCTAATCAGCACCCACACAATGCATACTTTCAAGCAAACCAACTGGGAACCTCCCAGGATGACACAGGCTTTTATAATCTCCCCTAAGTAAATACAAATCTCTGGAATGGATCGCACTCTCAGACTCAACCGCATATACATCCTAAGCCACTGTAAACTCCACAGCCCTTAACACTGACAGACAGATGTACAGTTCCCAGCAACCCAGGCAGTTAACCCCTAAGCAGCCTGGGTGACAGGCTCATAGGGAAGCTGAGCAGTCTGAGAGTGCTACCCATTCCTGTGTTTTGTATTTACTTAGGGCAGACTACAAAAGCCTGTGTCACCCTGGGATGTTCCCAGTTGGTTTGTTTGAAAGTATACATTGTGTGGGTGCTGGTTAGGGTCGTAGGAAGGGGTAGACTTTGGCGCCAAATGTAACTGACTTCCCCCAGTTTTGCTTTTAAACATTACTGAGTATCTGCTTGCGTGTACCATGTTTTCTGTGTGTTTTATATATACGTATATACTGTATATATAAATATATATATTATATATATAGTACTAAAGACACATGTATACTCTTGAGCTCCTATGGGCCTACCTAGGGTTACTCTGCAGCAAAGGATACCAAGGGAACAAAGTCAATTTGATAATAGAAGTAAAATAGAAAGTTGATTAAAATCAAATGCTCAATCTGAATCATGAAAGTTTAAATTTAAATTTCCAGTTCCTTTAAGCCCTTAATTTCAAGGGCAAGTGTTTAACATCAAAAAATGAAATCAAGCGATCATTGATGCAATCACATGATTTCAAAGATCAAATCATGGGGGACTCCCTACTATGCTAGGTTCACCACAAAGTTGGATTCCCCATTGAATAAAATGGTGCAGGATGCAAAAATGTTCCATGCCGTCCTAACGACATTAAGTGGTTAATGTTATAACGTGTTATACTCCTACACTACTTCTACCCAACACCTAACCCCCACTTCTAAGTTAATACACCCTAAGTTACAAAAAATAACAAACAATCGCCTAGATTACGAGTTTTGCGTTAGGAGGGGTGCGGTGCTAACGAGCAGTTTATGCTCACTGCAACCCTTACAGACAGCGCTGGTATTATGGGTTTTTACAAAGAGCAAAATTTAGCTCCACATCTCAACTCAATAGCAGCACTGCTTACGTTAGCGGTGAGCAGGTAAAACATGCTCATGCACGATTTGCCCATAGGAATCAATGGGGGAGAGCCGGCTGCAAAAAAGCAGCGTAAAGCTCCTAACACAGCCCCATTGATTCCTGTGGGGAAAATACATTTATGTCTACACTTAACACCCTAACATGAACCCCGAGTTTAAACACCCCTAATCTTACACTTATTAACCCCTAATCTCCTGCCCCCGACATCGCCAACACCTGCATTATATTATTAACCCCTAATCTGCCGCTCCGGACACCGCCACCACCTATTTTATACTTATGAACCCCTAATCTGCCGCCCCCAACATTGCCGACACCTACATTTTATTTATTAACCCCTACTCTCCCGCCCCCAATGTTGCCGCAACCTACCTACATTTATTTACCCCTAATCTGCCGCCCCAACGTCGCCGCCACTATAATAAAGTTATTAACCCCTAAACCTAAGTCTAACCCTAACACCCACTAACTTAAATATAATTTAAATAAATCTAAATAAAATTACTACAATTAACTAAATAATTCCTATTTAAAACTAAATACTTACCTATAAAATAAACCCTAAAACAGCTACAATATAACTAATAGTTACATTGTAGCTAGCTTAGGATTTATTTTTATTTTACAGCCAACTTTGTATTTATTTTAACTAGGTAGAATAGTTGTTAAATAGTTATTAACTATTTAATAACTACCTAGTAAAAATAAAGACAAATTTACTAGTAAAATAAAACCTAACCTAAGTTACAATTACACCTAACACTACACTACAATTAAATTAATTAACTAAATTAAATACAATTAATTACAATTAAATAAAATTATCTAAAGTACAAATACAAACAAACACTAAATTAGAGAAAATAATAAAGAAATTACGAGATTTTTAAACTAATTACACCTAATCTAATCCCCCTAAAGAAATAAAAAAAGCCCCCCAAAATAAAAAAAACCCTACCCTACACTAAATTACAAATAGCCCTTAAAAGTGCATTTTGCGGGGCATTGCCCCAAAGTAATCAGCTCTTTTACCTGAAAAAAAATTACAATTCCCCCCAACATTAAAACCCACCACCCACACAACCAACCCTACTCTAAAACCCACCCAATCCCCCCTTAAAAAAACCTAACACTAACTCCTTGAAGATCACCCAACCGGGCAGAAGTGGTCCTCCAGACGGGCAGAAGTCTTCATCCAACTGGGCAGAAGTGGTCCTCCAGACAGGCAGAAGTCTTCATCCAGACGGCATCTTCTATCTTCATCCATCCAGTGCGGAGCGGGCCCATCTTCAAGACATCCAACGCAGAGCATCCTCTTCATCGACGACTAAATGAAGGTTTCTTTAAATGATGTGATCCAAGATGGCGTCTCTTCATTTCCGATTGGCTGATAGAATTCTATCAGCCAATCGGAATTAAGGTCGAAAAAATCCTATTGGCTGATGCAATCAGCCAATAGGATTGAACTGGCATTCTTTTGGCTGATTGGAACAGCCAATAGAATGCCAGCTCAATCCTATTGGCTGATTGGATCAGCCAATAGGATTGAACTTCAATCCTATTGGCTGATTGCATCAGCCAATAGGATTTTTTCTACCTTAATTCCGATTGGCTGATAGAATTCTATCAGCCAATCGGAATTGAAGGGATGTCATCTTGGATGACGTCATTTAAAGGAACCTTCATTCAGTCGTCGGCCATCGGATGAAGAGGATGCTCCGCGTCGGATGTCTTGAAGATGGACCCGCTCCGCGCCGGATGGATGAAGATAGAAGATGCCGTCTGGATGAAGACTTCTGCCCGTCTGGAGGATCACTTCTGCCCGGTTGGATGAAGACTTCTCCTGGCTTCGTTGAGGACTTCGGCCTGGTTGGGTGAAGACGTCTCCCGGTAAGGTGATCTTCAGGGGGTTAGGTGGGTGGGTTTTAGAGTAGGGTTGGTTGTGTGGGTGGTGGGTTTTAATGTTGTGGGGGTATTTGTACTTTTTTTTACAGGTAAAAGAGCTGATTACTTTGGGGCAATTCCCCGCAAATGGCCCTTTTAAGGGCTATTTGTAATTTAGTGTAGGGTAGGGCTTTTTTATTTTGGGGGGGCTTTTTTATTTTGTTAGGGGGATTAGATTAGGTGTAATTAGTTTTAAAATCTTGTCATTTGTTTATTATTTTCTGTAATTTAGTGTTTGTTTTTTTCGTACTTTAGATAATTTTATTTAGTTGTAATTAATTGTAGTTAATTTATTTAATTATAGTGTAGTGTTAGGTGTTATTGTAACTTAGGTAAGGTTTTATTTTACAGGTATATTTGTCTTTATTTTAACTAGGTAGTTATTAAATAGTTAATAACTATTTAATAACTATTCTATCTAGTTAAAATAAATACAAAGTTGCCTGTAAA
This sequence comes from Bombina bombina, assembly GCF_027579735.1. Lineage (NCBI taxonomy): Eukaryota > Metazoa > Chordata > Amphibia > Anura > Bombinatoridae > Bombina > Bombina bombina. The sequence continues at coordinate 354,800,292 of NC_069503.1, read as the reverse complement.
ATAAAATAAACCCTAAGCTAGATACAATGTAACTATTAGTTATATTGTATCTAGTTTAGGGTTTATTTTATAGGTAAGTATTTAGTTTTAAATAGGAATTATTTAGTTAATTGTAGTAATTTTATTTAGATTAATTGTAATTATATTTAAGTTAGGGGGGGTTAGGGTTAGACTTAGGTTTAGGGGTTAATACATTTAATATAGTGGCGGCGACGTTGGGGGCAGCAGATTAGGGGTTAATAGATGTAGGTAGGTGGTGGCGTTGTTAGGGATGGCAGATTAGGGGTTAATAATATTTAACAAGTGTTTGCGATGTGGGAGTGCAGCGGTTTATGGGTTAATATATTTATTATAGTGGCGGCGATGTCCGGTTCAGCAGATTAGGGGTTAAAATATGTATTTTAGTGTTTGCAATGTGGGGGGGCCTTGGTTTAGGGGTTAATAGGTAGTTTATGGGTGTTAGTGTACTTTTTAGCACTTTAGTTAAGAGTTTTATGCTACTGCGTTGTAGTGTAAAACTCTTAACTACTGACTTTTAAATGCTGTACCAGGCTTGACAGGAGAGGGTGTACCGCTCACTTTTTGGAAGACTCGTAGTACCGGCCCTATGCAAGTCCAATTGAAAATATAGGATACGCAATTGACATAAGTGGATTTGCGGTATTTCCGAGTCTGGCCAAAAAAGTGAGCGGTACACCTGTACCTTCAAGACTCGTAATACCAGCGGGAGTTAAAAAGCAGCGTTAGGACCTCTTAATGCTGCTTTTTAACTCTAACGCACAACTCGTAATCTAGGCCACTAAATTTACACAAAATAAAAAAAAACTAACATACGCCACAGTTATGCCTATTCTAAAACTAAGTTTATCAAGTCCCTTTAGTCATGGATTTACGTGAAATTTAGCCTTGTAATGTATTGTTAGAGATTAAGAATTTGGATTGTGATTACCTAAAAAAGACTGGCATATTAAAAGGACATAAACCCCAATTTTTTTTTATCTCATGATTCACATATAGAGCATGTGATTTTCAACAACTTTCCAATTTACTTCTATTATCTATTTTGTTTTGCTCTCTTAATATTATTTGTTGAAAATTATACCTAGGTAGACTCAGGAGCTACTGATTAGTGACTGTATATATATGCCACATGTTATTGGCTCAAACAATGCATTTTGCTAGCTCCCAGTAATGCATTGCTGCTTCTTCAACAAAGGATACCAAGAGAATGAAGCAAATAAGATAATATAAGTAAATTTGAAAGTTGTTTAAAATGATATGTTCTATCTGAATCATGAAAGAAAATGTGGGGTTCATGTCCCTTTAAGTACAGGTTCCTTTTTTGCTAAACCAAAAAAAGTGCTGCCAATGCACTATTAAAAAGTCTGATTGCGATCTTGTCAACATTGAAAAGGGCTCATTCTGCATCCATTAACATGCCAATAATTATTAAACATTAATTCCATATCCTTTGTTCTTTAACATACATTGATATATTTTGCCAACATGTATACAGTCTTAATGTATTTATCATGATTCATTTATAACTATAGTTGTTATGTGAATCATTCTAGTCACAATATATCAAAGTAATTATCCAAATGAAAATGATAGCTATGTAAAAATATTCAGTTAACGTTGTGCAAAATATATACTTATTCTATTATTATATGAAGCAAATGTAATGAGGTGTAACCTCCATATTTTTTCAGAAATGGTTTACTTAGGCACCAGCATTTATAATTAATATAAGCTAAAGCAATATACTGCATATGGTCTTAAACAATTTGTAATCAAACTACAAAATACTCAGCCTTTGGTAATTGATATGCAATTTACTTGCCCCCCCCCCCCCCCACACACACACACACTCAAAAAAACAAAACAAAAAAACAACTAGCCAAAATACCTACATTGTGCTCGGTTTTCCAATTTCAATGTGTCATGAATTTTATTTCGCCTTGTCTTGTTAAATCTCCTAAGCACTGAATTAATACACTATGGCAATGTCCAAGCCTCTGTTCCAGGTGCATAAAAATAACAACTTTAGGCAATAGATATCAGTGTATAAATTGAACATGAAAGAATGAGCACATTTGTTTTCTAGACTTATTTAATAGTGAAAACAAACTTATAGCCATATTGAGAGCTTATGTTTGTATTTTCTCAACTTTTATTTTAAGGACCTTGCTAACACTTTTCTACGTGTTTATTTCTGTTGTGTATATATTTCTACCAACGAGCTAAATCCCTTTGGAGGAATTATGAAGCAAAAAAAATAGTTTATGATAGCAGCTTGCAATATTAAAGTACCCATAACATAATTTACATAGATGATATTGTAAGTTCTGAGCTTATTACAAAGTATTGGTTTGAATGATGATAAATGATATCAGGATAAATAAGGAAGGATGTGTCATTAGATATCCCCTACATGTTTAAATTCTGAGGTAATATTAGCAGATAAACAAAGCTGACATTAAGGGCGCGATCCGATATAGATCGTAGTTTGCGGCGCAAGCGAGGGAACCCGCGTCGCCCGCAGTTTCAGCTCGCAACTCGAGCTATCCCATATACGGCGCCGTCAGATGCTAAAGTGCCGTAAGTCTGACAAACCAGCGATGTCCAGAAATCTGCGCAAGTACAAATTTCAGTGACTTACGGCACGTTAGAAACTGCCGGCGCCTACAAAACCTGACTAAAGTCTAAATCAACCGCACTGTCTAACACGCCTCCCTAACACGTCTAAACCTCTATCCGCTATCCCCCCTCACTATCCTAACAATAAAATATGTATTAACCCCTAAACCGCCGCTCCCAAACCCCGACGCAACCTAATAAAGTTATTAACCCCTAAACCGCCGCCAGCTATATTAAATCTATAACCCCCTAAAGTGAGCCCCTACCCCGCCGCTATCTATTTTAAAATTATTAACCCCTAATCTAATCCCCCTACACCGCCGCCAGCTATATTAACTATATTAACCCTAATTATATTATTAGGGTTAATATAGTTAATATAGTTATTATAATATATATATATATATATATATATATATATATATATATATATTAAGTATAACAACCCTATCTAACTCTAACATCCCTAACTAAACTCTTATTAAAATAAATCTAATATTAATATTATTAATTAAAATATTCCTATTTAAATCTAAATACTTACCTATAAAATAAACCCTAAGATAGCTACAATATAATTAATAATTACATTATAGCTATGTTAGGGTTTATATTTATTTTACAGGTAAATTGTTAATTATTTTAACTAGGTATAATAGCTATTAAATAGTTATTAACTATTTAATAGCTACCTAGTTAAAATAATTACCCAATTACCTGTAAAATAAATCCTAACCTAAGTTACAAATACACCTACACTATCAATAAATTAAATAAACTACAAATATCTATCTAAAAATACAATTAAATAAACTAAACTAAATTACAAAAAAAACCCCACTAAATTACAAAAAATTAAAAAAAGATTACAAGATTTTTAAGCTAATTACACCTATTCTAAGCCCCCTAATAAAATAATAAAGCCCCCCAAAATAAAAAAATTCCCTACCCTATTCTAAATTAAAAAAAGTTCAAAGCTTTTTTACCTTACCAGCCCTTAAAAGGGCCTTTTGTGGGGGCATGCCCCAAAGAAAACTGCTCTTTTGCCTGAAAAAAAAAACACAATACCACCCCCCAACATTACAACCCACCACCCACATACCCCTAATCTAACTCAAACCCCCCTTAAATAAACCTAACACTACCCCCCTGAAGATCTCCCTACCTTGTATTCACCCAGCCGGGCCGAACTCCTCATCCGATCCGGGCGATGTCTTCCAGCAAGCAGCAGTGAAGTCTTCTTCCATCCGGGTGATGTCTTGAAGCAAGCGGCAGAGAGTCTTCTTCCATCGGCGATGTCTTCAAGCAAATCGGCATCTTCAATCTTCTTACTTCGCTCCTCCGCCGCGGAGCATCCATCCGGCACGACGACTTCCCGACGAATGAGGTTCCTTTAAATGACGTCATCCAAGATGGCGTCTGTCGAATTCCGATTGGCTGATAGGATTCTATCAGCCAATCGGAATTAAGGTAGAAAAATCTGATTGGCTGATTGAATCAGCCAATCAGATTCAAGTTCAATCCGATTGGCTGATTGGTTCAGCCAATAGGATTGAACGTGAATCTGATTGGCTGATTCAATCAGCCAATCAGATTTTTCTACCTTAATTCCGATTGGCTTATAGAATCCTATCAGCCAATCGGAATTTTACGGACGCCATCTTGGATGACGTCATTTAAAGGAACCTCATTCGTCGGGAAGTCGTCGTGCCGGATGGATGCTCCGCGGTGGAGGAGCGAAGTAAGAAGATTGAAGATGCTGATTTGCTTGAAGACATCGCCGATGGAAGAAGACTCTCTGCCGCTTGCTTCAAGACATCGCCCGGATGGAAGAAGACTTCACTGCCGCTTGCTGGAAGACATCGCCCGGATCGGATGAGGAGTTCGGCCCGGCTGGGTGAATACAAGGTAGGGAGATCTTCAGGGGGGTAGTGTTAGGTTTATTTAAGGGGGGTTTGGGTTAGATTAGGGGTATGTGGGTGGTGGGTTGTAATGTTGGGGGGTGGTATTGTGTTTTTTTTTTCAGGCAAAAGAGCAGTTTTCTTTGGGGCATGCCCCCACAAAAGGCCCTTTTAAGGGCTGGTAAGGTAAAAGAGCTTTGAACTTTTTTTAATTTAGAATAGGGTAGGGAATTTTTTATTTTGGGGGGCTTTATTATTTTATTAGGGGGCTTAGAATAGGTGTAATTAGCTTAAAAATCTTGTAATCTTTTTTTTATTTTTTGTAATTTAGTGTTTGTTTTTTTTGTAATTTAGTTTAGTTTATTTAATTGTATTTTTAGATAGATATTTGTAGTTTATTTAATTTATTGATAGTGTAGGTGTATTTGTAACTTAGGTTAGGATTTATTTTACAGGTAATTTGGTAATTATTTTAACTAGGTAGCTATTAAATAGTTAATAACTATTTAATAGCTATTATACCTAGTTAAAATTATTAACAATTTACCTGTAAAATAAATATAAACCCTAACATAGCTACAATGTAATTATTAATTACATTGTAGCTATCTTAGAGTTTATTTTATAGGTAAGTATTTAGATTTAAATAGGAATATTTTAGTTTATAATATGAATTAGATTTATTTAATAAGAATTTAGTTAGGGGTGTTAGGGTAAGATAGAGTTAATATAGTTTATATAAATACTATAGTAACTATATTAA